>NC_058132.1:42043350-42057912 GCF_016433145.1 Gracilinanus agilis
TTGGGGGGGTTGTTTTACTTGGTTTTGGGGAGGGTTTTGTTTTACTTGTTTTTGAGGGGTTTTTGTTTTACTTGTTTTTATGAGTGGTGGGACTATGAGGTTTTAGAGGGGATGGTTGTTTTGGGGTTGCTGGGGTTTTTCCCCTCGCCTGTGCAATTCTCTAAGAAAGAAGAACATATATTATGGGGAGGCGGAGTGGATTCAGGTAAATGCTTTGTCTTGGGTGAAGGCCGTTGTGCTATCTTCCTGCCTACCTGGGTAGTGATGGGAAATTGATCAAATTCCAGTTCGGTCCAACAAGATATAAGATTAAATGAGCAATTCCAAGAGAACTCATCTACTAAGGTGATTGTGCTAACATATTATTTCAATTATGTTGTTAAATTGCTCGCCCCTGCCTGTGCTGCTCTGTAAACCAAGCTGCCTCCCGTCTCTGTCTTGCAAATGGCACCCCTGACTCAAGCCATGTTCTCTTCCAAAGGCAGAGAAGCTTTCTCCCAATGTCTTCCATTTTGTGACGTTGGAACCAGAAAGCATTCCATTCACTGCTGGCATGTCAGAGCCTCCCAAACCTTTCCTCCTTAGGACTGTCTGGCTTGTTCTGAGGACGGGGGTCCTGGCCATGAAAGAGCTGGGCAGGACATCCCTATATTTCTTCTGCTCACTAAGCAAACCCCCCTGTTCTGTCCTCCTGCCCTAATAGGAATGGAAACCACCATGCAAACAAAGAAGGGACTGGATATAGGAATGGGGCTTCAGGAGCAGAGGAAAGAGTAAAGAGCCACGCTGCTTAATAATTCACATTTTTTAAGTTATGAAAAATGGAGGCCAGTGATACAACTTTCAGCCATTTCATGTAAGAGGTGAATAATTCAGTATAATTCTTAGGGCATAAAAAATGCATGACCTTTATAGTTTTATAAAATAGATCATGTTTGCTACTGCACCTGACGGGCCTGGTTGAGGTAACTCAGGGACCCCACAAAGGCTACAGAAGCGAATTCTCCACTCTTGAGTGGGGAAGAGAGAAGCAACATTGATTAGGGCTGTTTCAGACCACTCAAGATGGTTTGGTAGATGCTGCAAAAAGCCATCAACAGTGCCCCATGTGGTGGTAATTACAGGCCTCTGCCCCACTTACTGGATTCCCATGGTGCTCTGGAGCTGGCCATCTTAAAAGCTTTGAGGATCTCAAAAGCATCTAGCTCACTCCAGTCCCAACTCACTCCAACCCAATCAAAGCCTTAAGGGGATGAACCTTTAGGGTGCTCTTATTGAGGGGCAAGAGTGGATGGACAGGACGTGAAGAGGAAAATCAGAGAATATAGAAAGAACATGATCATTTGAATACATTTTTGAAATTTTAAAAATCATTCTTTTCCCTGGTTTCCTTGCTTTTTTACTGCTGGTGAGAAAGTGAGTGGGAGCCCATTTATATTTGGTTAAAGATGCTGGCATTATGCCAAGCCACTTGAAAGCGAGTTTAAAACAAATGGTGTCATTGAAAGTTCTTTTCCTTCCAGAGGAACATCTCACTTTCGCATTAGAGATAAGTATAATTTGGTGGGTGTTCACGTGTCCTAATGGACAACTCTTCTTAGCTCTACTGACAGTAGAGCCAAACGAATTATTTAATTGACTCCAGAGTGAGCCGGTATAATAAGATCCATTGCAAGCGCTCTGAAGCACCTACTATGTGTCTTCAAAATGTTAGGATGAAATGCTGGGACTCTCAAATTCTCAAGGAATTTTAAAGAATAAGTATCAAATAGATCACTTGGGAAGTGCACAATAGGAGGAGAAAATGGAGTGGTCCTATGTCCAGTGCCTGCCGCCATCATCCTGGGAAGCAGTCTTTCCCTCTATTTTATGATAAATTGCTAAAAAAGCATTTGGAATTCATTAATTAATTCTTGATGACCACACCCTGACAAATTTAGTCCAACCCTTTTATTTTTACCCCTTACAAAATTCTGCCCTTTACATTGTGGCCGCTTCTCCTGCAAGCTATAACCTCAGTGACTGAAATCCCAGAAAAGAAAGTCCCTGCCACCAACACTGTTGTCACTGTCATTCCACTTCAGAAACCAGTAAGATTTTTATCAGTGGAAATGATCCTAAAGAAGAGGCATCAACCTCTGCTTTCTTGGACCAGTCTAAGGAGCATGGGACCTGCCCTTCTGACTTGCAGCTGAAACTTTCCAAATGTATTGTCTCCTTCATTAGAACATGAGCCCTTGAGAGCAGGGACTGGCTTACCCATCTCTGTGTATCCCTGGTGCTTAGCACAGTGCTTTGTACATAGGAAGAACTTAATAAATGCTTTTTTCATTCATTATTCATGAGTGATGACAGATGGACAGCCAGAGTGTTCTACAGAGATTCCTCAGTGTCAGAAGAGGACAGCCTCCAGCTCATTGTTCCTTCTGGTAAACAAGGAGCATGGTTCCCTGTATTTAACTTATGGGAGGGCATGGCCAAGAGGATCATGCAGGGTGGGCAAGAGTGGACAGTTTCGCATCTGCTTGAAAAAAGGGAGTAGCCAAGTCAGTGAGATCACAGATTCATTGGCATAAGCACAGAAGAGACAAAGACAAAAATGAAGCTGAGGCTGTCTGCCCTCAATGAGCTTTCCATTCTTCTGGGGGGGACACAACATATACACTGATAAATAAATATGATTTGTATTCATTAAAGCATAAGCAAACATAAAAGAATATGTATTGATTAAATATAAGTAAATATAAAATAGTTTATTAAACTATAAGTAGACACAAAAATTATATGAATTAAAGTATAATACAAAATAATTTGTATGTATCAAGGTATTAGTATATACAAAATAATGTGTATTTATTAAATAAAATATAGGCAAATGCAAAAATAATTTCAGAAGGGAGCGAGCCCTAATAACTGGCTGAGAGAACAGGAAATCAGGAAAAACATGAATGGTGTTCTTTGAAGAAAATTAGGAGGTCTGAGAGGCGGCAGAAGGGAGAAGGGAGCCTCTCTAGGGCTTTCCAGACAGTCTGGGGGAGACAAGTCTTTGTGACACTTTTGTACCTTTCCCTGACTCTACTGGTCTCTGAAAAAGTCCAGATATTGAGCACCTGCAATGTATGAAAGCTCCCTGCAAGTTAGATCTGTCAGTTACCCCCTTTTCACAAGGAGCTGCGATTTTGATAATTTCTAAATATACTTAAGGATGAAAATAATGCCTCCCTTTTGGTTCGCCATCTTAAATGTCAGCAACATGGGAAATGATCTCGACAAGACAGATATGACTCCATTCTTAATTATGATGGCATTTATTTTTTTTTTATTTCTAGGGGCTAGTCATTTCCCTGGGAAGGGAACTCTAAGCAGTTCATTTATGCCAGCACTTGACCTTCAGATTGAATTTGCCAAGTGGGTGGATTTGAAATGGTCTTCACTGTATATTTGTGCAACTCCTTTTTGTACAAGTCTTTTGTACAACATGAAAGCACTACGTAATTAAGTGATATTGGTGGGGTACTTGGACCTGTGATTTCACCGGTGTTAGGAACTCTCAGTGAGGAAATTCCCTCTACCAATACAGTTTATAATCTTTCCCTATAACCCAGAGTTTTACTTTATTTTATTTTTTCCTACCCTTTTTAATTTTGTTCAATTACACATAGAAACAAACGACTTTTGACAATTGTTTTTTTTGACACTTTAAAATTCAGATTTTCTCCCTGCCTTCCCTCCCCACTCCAAGGAAGTGAATAGTCTGATATAGATTATACCCATACTTTTATGTAATACATAATTCCATATTGCTTACATCATGATAGAAGACACATATCATACAGATAATAGAAATCGCATGAAGGAAACATAGTAGAAGATGGCATCTTTCATCTGCATTCAGATGCCAACAGTTCCTTCTTTGGCTTTGGATAGCATTTTCATCCCGAGTCCTTTGTGGTTATCTTGGAGACTTGCTTTGCTGATAATGGTTTAGTCCTTCATAGTTGATCATCGTATAATATTTCTGTTCTCCTGGTTCTGCTTGCTTCACTTTGCATCAATTCATATAAGTCTATCCATATCCTAGAGTCTTAGAGAGTTAGTTAGGGTACTGGGAGGTTAATGACTTATCCCTCATCACATAGCCAGTATGAGTCAAAGGCAGGACTTGAATTCAGGGCTTTTCTCCCTCACCTTACCCCTCCACCACTCTATCCATTATGCCAAACTGCCTCTCTATTAAGATGATTATTCCACCACCACCTCAATACCCTCAAACCAAAACAAATGCTAATTACCTAATATTGCCAGTCCAGAGGGGTGGGGTGGGATTTTAAGCAGATAATAAAATAAGCATCAGTCTAGGCTTTGAGACCTTTTTATGTGTGAGTCCTAATTAATATGCATGAATATATTAGGTGGTTATTCTGACAAAAATGTGTTTGAGAGATAAAGTTATCTGACCTTGAGCTCAGTCATTTTCATCAGGATATGAGTGACTTCAACAGCTATCTAGAGAAAGGAGAAACAGCTCTGGATTTTGTCAGAGAAACTGGACCATTGCCTACTTGTAGAACTTTGGAGAAATCCCTTTACTTCTCTGGGTCTCAAGTCCTTATCAGTAAAGGGATTGAACTTGGTGCTTCCCAAGGTTCCATCTAATCCTGATTCTTCCAAGAGTTACCAGAGGCTACAAAGGCAGACTTCCCCTTTTCCCCCACCTTAACCCCATTTATGCTCTCACCACTATAACCAGTTATGATGACTTTTCAGAAAGAAATATATAATTGTTCTTCCTTTGCTAATTCCTCCCTTGATGGGCAACTTTTGTTTTCTTTTGTCAAGAATTTAACATTGATTAAGCATTCACTATATGCCAGGCATTGTGCTAGGCACTAAAGATACCCAAAAAAAAAGTCTCTGCCCTCAAGAAGCTTCCAATCTAATGGAATGTAGGTCTTGGGACTCAAAGTCTAATGTCCTTTCTACTACACTCCCTACACATGATGCCTTAGGTCCAGAGTAGGCTCTGTCAGAGCATAATAGAAAGGTCAAGCTGAATTTCCTTGGTGCTTAGGGAATAGAAAGGACCAAATTGCAGAAGAAAACCTAGAAAGATGGATGTGAGAAAAGCCATCCCTGCTTGAGGCAAAAGGAGTTCATGAGGGTTGGGTCTCGAAGAAACAAATGTGCTTTATTTCCTCAGGTCATTTTGACTTTGCAGTCAATTCAAGTTTTTAAAAAAAATTATTAATCTCCTACTATGTGCAAAGCACTATGCCAGATAAAATGAAAACCCCTCAAAGAGCTTGCGTTCTATCAAGAGAACACAATATATATCGATGATTATCTGAAGAGTGAGTATTAACAACCAAGGAAAGACTTCCCATAGGAGGTGGCACCTGAACTATGTTTTGATTCCAGTAAAAGAAGTGGAGGAGAGTTGATAAGAAAGTAAATGTTTTGATTCCAGTAAAAGAAGTGGAGGAGAGTTGATAAGAAAGTAAATGACTGAATAAAGGAATGCAGGGCATTTATTAAGCACTTGCTACATGCAAGGCACTAGAGGCATAAACTCTAAAAGTAAGACAGTCCCCCTAACTCAAGGAACTCCCATTCTAATGGGAGGGAAACGATATGAAGTTTCAAAAGCCCCATAGTCCTTAGTGTGCACAACAGCAAAGGTGATGGAAGAAAATATGCCTCTTCATTAATGTCATTTCATCTGATAACCTTATCCATATTATGCTGATATTAAACCATCTGACAGTGCCAAAGCCTTGCAAGAATTGCAATAATTTTATTTTCTGGGTCTTCAATAGCTTTGGATTCTGAAGAGGTTGTGGCTCTGCATAAGAAGTTGCCAGGACCCATCTCCATGGGATTGCTTCCTGAGATAATGGCTTCTAGTGCTGCCGGGCTGTCAGCAGGATTTGTGGTTTTCACTGCCAGAGCTCTTGGGTTTCTCTGCCCAGTGGTGACAGTTAGAAAGCATTTTGTGTCAGAAGTGGCACATAAAATGGGTGCCCTCTCCACAGTGATTTCTCCCCTAAATGGCCAGCCTGGAAGCAGAAGTAGTAGTTTTAGGGAGTCTGCTATTCCCAAAGATCTTTGGTTCAGAGTCCTGTGTTATCTCCATTAGGATCTGAGGGAAGATAGTAGTTGAGATGGTGTTTTCTTGCATCAGACTATCGGACATTTACACATATGTTCAAGTTATATCCTCAAGTAGAAAGTAAGCTTCTTGAGGGAATAGACTATCTTGTTTCTGCTTTTCTATCCTCAGCACCTACTATAGTGCCTTACATGAAATAGATGTACAATACATGTAACTGAAATAAATTAAACTGAATTGAATTCATGTATGGTTTAGACCAGCTGCACTGTTGAGGATCTTTTCAACTGTAGAGATTTCTATGATGCTATGATTTTTTAACACCCACCAGTCAGGGTGGGTCCAGAGAATGGAAAATCATTTCAATATTATATAAGTCAAAATGTAATTAGGATGATCATGGCTCCCACTCATATCCCTATCCTTAGAAAGGACTAACCTCATTAAAAATCAGAAAGAAGTGACCATTAGCACATCTGTTGCAACATTTCATTTTCCTCTTCTAGCAGAAAGCATAGACAATCACTGTCCATTTTCTACCAGAGCCATTACTGAAGTTTTATCTCCTGAGCCTGAAACACTAAATTGGCCCTGGTTGGGGCTGGCCCATAATAAAGACTGTAATGATGAAGCCATTGGGAGGGAAAAGTGGAACATTGATTTTTATTTGTTCTGGCCTGGATGGTGTTCTCTGGGTCACCTTTTTCTGGGTCCAGAGTCAAAAAATATCTGTTCTGATTTTCCTTCTCTTAAGTCTATGCAGTATTCATCCAAGATGGTACTATGGAATTTGATTGCTTTGGGAAGCCCCATTCTCTAGAATCTCCACTTGTTTCAGGCTATTGATTATCTTATCAAAACTCTTAGTGGGCCTTTCCCAGTTGGTTCTGCTGAAACACAGTAGAGTATGATTCCTGTTGTATGATTCTTCCTTCTAGCTCTCCGATATCATAATCCATCAATAACTGGCTTTAGTTTGGAGCCATCATCATCTCTCCATCTCAGAATCCCTAAATCCCTTCAAGAGTCATCAAGTGTTCTCCTAGAAGTTACATGAATTACAAGGAAATAGAAAGTAAAATTATATTAGTAGGGACCTCAACTGTCCCCTCTCAGAACTAGATGAATCTAACCAAAAATTAAACAAGATGGAAGTTAAAGAGGTGAATAGAAATTTAGGAAAATTAGATATGATAGATCTCAGATATTCTCCAATATGAGAAAACTTTTATTCACAAATTGCTTTGTATTTATGTATCAGTTTTATCCTGTCCATAGAATGTAAATTCCTAGAGGGTGGGGGCTGGTTTATTTTTGTCTTTGCATCTCCAGAGCCTAGAACAGAACTTTATATATAGTTGGCATTTAATACATGTTTGTCGATCTATCACAAACAAGTAAAAAATTTTTCCCCAAAGACTTAGAAACATTGGGTTTTTATCATTTTTTCTATTTTGACTATTCTAGTAGGTATGAGGTGATTTTTTCACCTTTATTTTAAAATTATGTCACGCAACTTAAAAAATATATTATTTTTTTTCCTAGGTCATCCCTAGATAGGGAGCAAATTACCATCAGTAGGTTAGTAGGTTGAACTTTCTTGTTGCCTTGGAGGCTCTTAAAATGTAGAAACAGATGTTAATAGATCTTCAGAAACTCACAGACATGTTTATCTTGCAGAGTGTGATTTCTGCTCCTTTAATAGCTCAAACTTTATCTTTGAAATTGGGTGTGAACTAAGCTGATATAGTCTAATTTCAACTCTCTGTTATGTAGCATGGATAGTAAACCAAACAAAAAAAACACTTATATACCCACCATGTGCCAGGCACTGTGCTAAGCACTGGGGACACAAATACAGAAGTGTGGCAATCCTTTTCCTCAAGGAGTTTATATCCTACCTGGTAGTAAGTATCTATCATTAAACAAAATCCTCATCAAAGAATTTTCTATACTAATTTTGTAAACAGATTCTATCTAAATCTACATAGTATACTCATATAAATTGTTGCCAATTATAAGACTACGATGGCAAAAATATAGAAATTAAGTTTAAAATGGCAGAGCTATAACTACAGTGGGACACTTTGTCCCAGGACACCAATATGGGGAGGAGCGTGTACACTCTTTCTGGTCACTAGAAAGATCTCTGGCCCTTTATCTAATCCAGACAAGGGCAGACTTTTCTCTAGGGTCTTTCCTCACCTCAAAGAAAATTTGTTCCGGTTTTTATTGGCTTTAAGCAATATAGACATATTCAAGCATAGTTTATAAATATGCACTGTGACATTGACTGATCTGAGTTTATCAGAGAGCTCAGTGTCATATACCTTTCCCACAAAGGTGGTTTGTATTATTATATTCTCAGTGACTATTCTGGCTTTGTACGGGTCCACTTCTTTTGTGGGATGTTGTAAGACCAGCCAATTTCTGGAGTGTTTCCCAGAATTTCCCCAATAGCTTATATTACCCTTAAGTTCCCACAAGCTATTGATATTTCCTTTAGAGGTTAAGTTTCTTCCTTCCAGGTTAAGAAATGACTGAAAGACACTTGTGTGATCCAAGCTAATTATTAAAGTACAGACTCATTGCTGGATTTCTACCACAATTGAACATTTAAAAGAAGAAAAATCTGCCCCCATGACAAGCCTGCCTTATACAGGGTTAACAAAAGGACCTCCCAGACTAGGTGTCATTTATGTCACTTAAAGTAAATCTGGTGAGTCATTCCCATGATCTTTGACTAACTGAAACAGGATGGACCTTGAAATGAGGCACAAGAAATTGTCCCTTAGGGGCTAGCAGTGACAGCCATAGAGGCTAGTTTGTTATGTTACTCATCCTACTCCCCAACCACCATCCACATAAGCAACTGTACCTTGGTCCCCCAGTGGATGCACTAGAGGGGTAGAGTGATCAAACGAAGAAAGATTAAATGCACAAATAGGCTATGACTTCCACAAGGAGGGAACCAAAGGCTGCAAACTGCCGCTCTCCCCATCACCCTTAGTGCCAAATTTCTTGTACTGGACAGAATGCATTTCCTGCCCCATGCCCTTCTTGAAGGCTCTCAGGAAAACATAGGCAGGCACCATGGGATGAGGAGAGGTTTAGTGCTCATAGGACCAGGACAGATTCCACCATCCAATAGGAGGCTCAGAACAAATGAGAAGTTGATATTCATGGTTTGAATCATCTGCTCCCCGAAACTGCTTGTTGTAGCACTAGATTTGGGGGGAATGTTAGATTGGGTTCAGATCATGAGCCTCTAAGGTAATATAGCTTCAAATCCCATCTTTGACACCTTTTACCTGTGGGATGCTAGAAAAATAGTTTCATTCCTGTGGGGAGGGCAGTTTCCTCATCCATAAAATAAATCAGGGATAAAATTAAGACAGTCAGATAGATAGATAGAGAGAGACAGACAGACAGACAGACAAAGATAGATAGATAGATAGATAGATAGATAGATAGATAGATAGATAGATACAGACAGACAGACAGACAGACAGACAGACAGACAGATGGACAAAGATAGATAGATAGATAGATAGATAGATAGATAGATAGATAGATCATTTATTAAGTATGAAGGACATAAATACAAACAAAACCATTCCTGCTCTCAAGCAGTTTTCATCCTATGGGGGAAGATGTCACTGGAAGGAGTCAGGGTAAAGATGCTGGCTAGAGTTCAAGTGGCAAGTTCTGATGGGAGAGGGGGAGAGGGAGATGGTGCTGGGAAGAAGAGATTAAGAATGAAAGCTGGAACACTGGTGATATAGTAGAAAGATTACCAGGAAGGGACCTCTAAGGTCCCTTCAAGTTCTGAAGTTAGGCCCTGCAACCAGAAAAAAGACCTAAGAATCCTAGAAGAGAGAAAGTTTGACTTGAGGTTCCATTTTATTTTCTGAGCATCCAGCTAGCAGAACCAGAATCACTAAGTTATCAAGTCTTCCTAGTTTATGGCTAATGACAGATTAACCTTCTCCCTGACTTGGTGCCAGCGCCTCCCATTCAGATCTAGGTTGCTAGCAGAAGGACGGAAGTAAAAGTTGACCCGTACTAATTAGAGTCAACAAGGTGCTCCATTTAGAAAAAACACTAGATCTGGAGTCAGAAGGTCTGCCTCTGAACCTTAATAACTGCATGATTTTTGGTGAATGATCCCAACTAAAAGAGGCTTTAGTTTCCTCTTCTGTAAAATAAGGGGATTGGACAAGATGACTTCTAAAATCCTTTCCAACTCCCATATTGTGATCGTGAGTGAGTGTAGGCAGGTGGCCTAAACCTCCAGAGGCTTGTTCCATGATCTGTAAAATGAGGTTATCGATCATCACAAGCACCTTGGTGCCAAAGAAAAAGCCACAGAATCACAGAATTTGTCAGCCAGAAAATATCTTAAAGCCCATCTTGTCTAACCTATATACAAAGAAAACCCCCACTGTAAGATACTTGAGAAGGATCCTCTGGTCTCCTGTGCTTGGGGGTACCCAAGGATTTGGGGCAAGCAGAACCTGATTTGGACATCTCAATCTTGCTACTTATTACCCAGATGACTTTGGATAAGTTGTTTCAGAACTCCAGACCACAGTTCCCTCTTTTATAAAATGAGATGAGTTGGACTAGAGATTCTTTTAGGTCTCTTCCTATCCTAAAACCTTACAAACTCTAAGGTCCTGGTAAATCACATTCTACAACTCCATGACAATTATCTATAAGTGTGAAATGTTTCATTCTTGTACAGAACTTCCAGTGTGAAAACTCCCTCCACTGCTCCGCATCATCAGTCCTTTGTAAAATTCAATCTTAGACAGTTACCTGGAGCACCAAGAAGTCAAGTAATTTATACACAGTCACACAGCTAGCATGTAGCAGAGGCAAAACTCTGAGGTTTCTTCTCTCCACTAGACCACACTGCCTCTCCACATGTAAAAGAACTAACAAAATGAAGCCGAAAATTGTGTATTCACTGTGTTGTAGACCTAGACTTAGAAGGAGCCTCACAGTTCATCTAGTCTAACAGTGGAAACTGGGACCATTATGGAGTATTTCACCTTGGGACAAGTGCAAAATTTTGCTATAGACGGCAAGTGGAGTAGCCTGGAAAGTCTTCATGATTGGATATGAGGGCCTCAGACTTGGAGAGAAAAATGGGTATATGAAAAGAATGGGAGGGTTACAGAGAGAACCAAGGGAGTGAGAAGGAAAATAGTAAGCTCATGGTTAGTTTGGTAGTAAAGAGACCAATCTGACATAAGGAGAAGGAGGAATACTATTGGGAGATAAGTCTGGAAAGATAAATTGAGAACGGTTTACTGAGGGCCTTGAATGCCAGGATAAACAGTTTGAACTTCATTTCGTAAGCAGTGGGAAACCATGGAAGATTCCGTCAGGGCAACCTGGCCTTTGCTCCCCCTACCAAGAAATGTTTCTTCTCTATTTCGGGGGTCTGACTTCTACGTCCTTTCCACTGGGTTTATGGGTTTTTGACTAGGCCACATAGCCCCCAGCAGCCTCCTCGGGGTGCTGTCCTCAGTTCTGAAGCGCCCTGGGACAGTTACCTCTTGCCTAACCCCTCTGGTTTTGTTCTTTTCCCCCCTGGAGTCTCTTTCTCCTATACCCTGGCTCTCCCTTCCCTCTCCACCCCCACCCCCACCCCCTTCCCTGCTGTAGCCTCCTCGTTGCCGCCTGCCTGTCTCCGTCAGAATGTCACACACTTATCCACGTTCTCTCTCCCGGACTCTGTATTTCTCTCTGTCTCTCGCTCCCTCGCTCTCTGCAGAGCAGGGCTCCTCCCGCGGCTGCATTGCAGGCTCCGCGGGCAGGCGGCGCCGGATGGGAGGGAGGGAGAGAGGGAAGGAGGGAGGGAGAGAGGGAGGACCAACAAAGGCCCCCCCCCCCCAGCGGAGAGGTGAGGGGAGGGGACAGAACTGCAAGGGAGAAAAGTGAGGTGACCACGACTCTTGTGGCTGCCCGGGAGCGAGCCGCGAAGCCCTGGGGAGGGAAAGGGATCCTCGGGAGGGGCAGAGAACGAGGAGGGCTGGGGAAGCAATCAGGTGGGTCCCCCAAAGCCCAGGCTGAACCAGAGAGGACCGTCCTGGGTACCTGGATAGGGGGGACAGTGAAGGATGGGGGAGGAGCAGGGAGGAGGGAGGAACGCCCGCACTGAGCTGCAGAGGGGAATGAGGAGAGAGGGCAAGTCCGTACGAGGGGCTGGAAGGGCTCACGCACGGGGACTGAGGCGCAAAAGAGTCCTCGTGGAGCCTCCTGTTCCCCAGTGTTCGGGGCCCAGCGGTGGCTCGAAGCTGGACTGGGCTCAGGTGAGCTCTATGGGGCCTTGGAAATGGGGCTCCAGTGGAGGGACAGGCATAGGGCAGGCTTTCCTCTCATCTGACAGGACAGTGCCACGGGTAAGGCTGTTTCACGAGTGGGGCCTTGGGAGAGGGGTGCAGAAAGGGCCAGCTGGAGCTGGACCTGGGCTAAGGGAAAGGAGGCAGTTTTGCGCCACGGGTGTCCTGAATGTACCCAGAGCGGTCCTGGGGGCAAATGGGGGATCGAGGTCCTCAGATAAACCTCATACCCGTTGTCCTCCCTTCCCCTGCGGGAACACAGGCGCCCTGCGCGCCGCACAGCCCGGGAGCTCGCGCCCTGCGGACTCAGGGGGCGCAGTGCCTGCTCAGTCCGCGCTCTGCTCAAGCTCCAGGCGCCGGGACGCCTGCCTCTCCTCGGATCCTGGTGACGTCATGACCACTCCCACCTCCGGATTTGCCGGGGCAGCTGAGGGGGCGGGGCTGTGGGGAGTGAGCTCACCGCTGCGCTCCCCCATTGGTCCGGGCAGCGCACACGGCTGTGGCGGGGAGACAACGCTGCCCCGAGCCTGTAGCCCTGTGAGTCGGTCCGGCTGCGGCGTGCGGAGCTGAGCGGGCTCGGGGCTGAGCTGGGCTGGGCTGGGCTGGGCTAGGAAGAGGGGAGGGCTGCACATTCCTGCAGCTGAGCTTAAAAAGTGTGCGTGTGTGTGTCTGTGAGTGTGTGTGTTTGTGCGCGTGTGCGCGCGCGCGCGCGTGTGCTTGCGAGCTTATGATAGGGGGAGGAAAAGGTGTCTCGAGTGTCCGGGAGAGTTCGAGGGGCGTGTTGTGGACGGGCGCAGCGTGCCAGGGGTGTGCGAAGGGCGGGGGAGAGGGGGTGAGTATTGTGTCACCGTGCCTACTGTCTCGTGGCGAGAGCGCGAGTGTGTAGCGAGTGTGAGGAGATGGCTGTCTCTGAGAGGGTGTCATCGTAAGTCATTGTTATTGGTGTAGCTGTGCTGGCGGGAGGTGGGTTCCGAGGTGTTTACTGTTTAGGAAGGGAGGAGGGTGAGTGTCCTGGGCTCAATGTTTGGTAAGACTGTGTGTGTGCACCAGGGGCACAAGTGAAAGGGTGTGTGTTTATTTGAGGGGTACCATTGTGAGGAGGGCAGGGTTTGGGAGATTTCTGGGAAGACTGGGTGGGTTTGGGGGAGTCGAAGGTGTGTGTTTGGGGAACGCCAAATGTTTTGGAGGTGTCAGCATAAAGGGTGTGTGTTTCAGGTAATCAGTGTAAGAAGTATCTGCTGAGAGTCCGAGTAAGAGTTGTATTATTTGAATGGTGTCAGCGTTAGGAGTGCATATTTGGGGGTGCCTTGTTTGGAGGGCAACAATATAAGGTTGTGTTGGGGATCCACGTAAGGGGCGTGTATTTGACTTCGGTTGGGGCGGTGGAGACTAACGGTGTCACTGTTGTGGATTTTCGGGAAGAATCCAATTAAAAGAGTAGGTTGGGATAATGTAAAGGAGGTGGGTTTGGGGGAGCGGGGGCTTGAGGGTTCGGGAGTCAGCCTGAACGGAGAAAATAGCAGGATGCCAGTAGGAAGGGGTGTCAGCGAGAATCTGTAAACGCTGGGAGTGCGTGTGCGTGTCAGCCTGATGGCGTGAGTGCGGCTGACGGGTGCTTGTTTTTGTTTTGAAAGCGCAGTGAGATTGTGGCGGGCTTTTCTGAATGAGCCTTCCTCTCCCTCCGCTCTCCTCCCCACCCCTGCGCTCCCCGTCAGTCCCCACCTGGCTCCGCTCGGCTCTGCTCGGCTCTGCTCGGCTCCGCTCCTGAGGTATCCTGCCCTGGCCGCTGCGGGGCAGGAGTCAGGTTTGTCTAGCCCTTCAGCTTGATGCTGGGGGCCCCCAGGGGCGCTGGGAGGGATGGCCTCATTCCCCTGCTAGGCTGGGCTGGGCTGGGCTGGGCTGGGCTAGGCTAGGCTAGGCTAGGCTGGGCTGGACTGGGTTGGGCTGCACCGCACCGCAGCGCACCGCATCTCACCTCACCCCCCCACCCCCCCCACGCACGGGTTCGCGCCCGCCGGTGCGCCAGCCCAGCCCCGGCGCGCGTCGGCTCCGGCTCCAGCCCGGGCGCGGGCTCCTGGCCCCGGCGCGGCGCCATAGCCC
>NC_058132.1:42062651-42094432 GCF_016433145.1 Gracilinanus agilis
CCCCCCCCACGCACGGGTTCGCGCCCGCCGGTGCGCCAGCCCAGCCCCGGCGCGCGTCGGCTCCGGCTCCAGCCCGGGCGCGGGCTCCTGGCCCCGGCGCGGCGCCATAGCCCTCACTGCACCAACACTGCCGCCGCCGCTGCCGCCTGGCCTGTGAGTGTGACTGAGAGATCGAGTACGAAATGACTCGGGGCAAGGCTGTTGAAGAAGACTGGCTTTCCCGGGATGTTGGTCGAGCCGAAAAGCAACTGAAGTATGTTTTAAAACTTGAGCATTCAGAATGCCTCCGATCTGAAAAGTTGAGTCCCGAGAATGAATGAAGGTTTGGAAGAACTTCCTTTGGGCTCGGTGTTTGGTAGCCCACAAGAATAGAGAAGCTTTGGGGCTGACCCCACGCACTTAAAGACAGACTTGATCGATTTCCTTTGCTTTCATTGATCATTGAGCGATCCTTTTCCGTTTAGCCAGTTTCTCAGGACAGAGTAAATATTTAGAGGAAACCAATTATATCAGGATTTTCCCTTCCTCGGCCATCCAGACTCTCATTCTAAAAGTGGTAACGATAGTGCCCATCCCCATCGCAGCTGATTACCACTCTAAAGGAATGCTGAGATATCCCAAGCCCACTTGTAACTATTCCCACTATTGCTCGAGGTAGGTAGGACTTCCCAGACGTGGGAGGTATGATCAGTCGAGTTGCATGTCTTTGCTTGGTTGAGTGCATCCTTCCTCCTTTACCAGTAAGCCCTAAACCTGAAGTAACACAACTCGAATTGGGGGCCAATGTCCCAAATTAGTAGTATAATGGTTCTTTGACCAAATTAAGCCCTTTAACTCTTCCTGTCCGAAGGAGTCGTTCTAATAGTCCCTATTTAAAGACTGCGCCAGAGAAAGAGAGAGGAAGAAGAGAGCCAAAGAGAAGGGCTCCTGTCTAATGGTCTGATACTGTCGTGTGTTGGTAGCAAAAATGGTTTCCTGATTAGCATTTTCAAGACAATCGTGTATTTATTTTAGGGCTGGAATTAGACTAGAGGAAATAGCCTCATGTTTTTCTCTCATTTGGTACTGGATTTGGGAAGTCCTCGTGTTTGGTGTTCTAGAAGTCAGCGAGGATTGATTTCCCAAATAAAACTTTAATGTATGTGTGAAAATAAGCAGAAGTCCTCTGGACTTCTGTAGGACAATGAATTTATGAGGAACGGTGAATATTGATGATTGGCTAAAGCTGTAAAGAGCATAACCAAAGAGAAAGGAGCTGACTCTCATCACTTGTTTTGTTTTTAAGAAAAAGAATTCTTAAAAATTCTTTAGTAAATTAACAAACTAATTAGCATGTTCTTTTGCCATACTGTTTTCTCCTAGCAAAATATAGAATTTAAAACTCCTAGCAAGCTTTTTTCTAACTTGCCCATCTCTGATAGCCACCATGTTACTCCAGTATGCAAAGCATTGTAGAGAGTACTGACAGGTCACAGATAATGAAAAGATTTGGGGGTCCCACTTTGGGAAAAGCAAGAGACATCCATCAGTAAAGAGGGAATGAGTAAAACTGGATATTTCTGGTGAGTGTTAACTGATCCAGTGTGTAATCTATATACAAGGAATCCCTGCTCAGAATGACTCCCAGGTCCCTTGAGTCCTTGTTTGTTGTTGTTATTGTTTTTAAGATTGTTCTCAACTTAGTATCAAAGCTTGGGCCCAAATGCTCACTTTTGGAGTTGTTGTGGCAGTGTTTGGTGGTGGTGGTTGTTCTAATCACACTGCTAGCCTCTTTCTTGACATTGTAGTATTCGTCCCTACAGGCTGAATTTACTGTGTGAATTCATTGTCCTTAACTTTATCTGAGAGTTAGTGATGGCTTTTTTTCTTTAATAAGAAAAAAGAGGGAAATTCAAGCATCTAAACATCTTCAGGTATCATAGACTTGGCAGAGAAACTCAAGAAAGACCATCTTGAGATTCTGTCGAACTGGGTTCTGTTCTTCAGCTGTTGCAGTGGTAATGGGTTTTCTGGAAATCTTTTGCTCGCCCCAAATAATTATTTCTATGTAATATGCATTTTCTCTTCTCTCCGTCCTTTGTGTCTCTGACTTGTATTCTTCCACTTAAATGGTTCCCTCTTCCTCTGGTGACTCAATGTTATTCACTCAATATTTATACTTTATGAATCTCTACAAAGGCAGAACTACCCTGATAGACGCCAAGTGGCCTGTACAAAGTCCTTCTCTGACTGTCAGTTGTGGGAAAAGAAATATGAGGTGAAATTGTGGTTGGGGTGAATTTCTTTGTATTTCAAGGTTACGTGGTAGCTGTCAGTGAAATTCTGTGAAAGGTGATGGGAAAGGGAACCCTGCTGAGGTGTCCTGAATTGCCATAAAGACCACATGTTAAAATTAGTCATATTTACAATTAGGAAGTGTTTGGAAGTGCACTGGATGACATAATCCCTGCATTAAGAGGAGCACTGTAAAAGCAACTGAAAGAGATAACTGTCTCCTTTACAATGAGTTAATCTTGCCTTGTCCTCCAGGAGAGTATAAACCCACTAAGAGAAATAACCATGTCTTATTTGTCCCCCAAAGTGCTTAAAACAGAGCTGGCACACAGTGGACATTCAGGGATTACTTTTAGATTTATTGGGACTCAGGAAAGGTCATTGTCGTTTTATGTATACCAAAAAAAACAAAAAACAAAAAACAAAAAAAAAACAGGCACAGAGAAAGAGTCCCAAAGGGATTTGACACAAGACATACTGAAGTCATACGAGAGATAAATAAATGATGGCTGGGCATTTTCACAGACAAGATCGTGCCAACACAATCTTGTTTCATTTCAATAGTTTTCCGTTATCCCACAGTATTTCAAGAAACACAACTTTAGAAAGGGCACAAGGGGAGGGGCAGCTGGGTAGCTCAGTGGATTGAGAGTCAGGCCTAGAGATGGGAGGTCCTGGGTTCAAATCCGGCCTGAGACACTTCCCAGATGTGTGACAGCTGGGCAAGTCACTTGACCCCCATTGCCCACCCTTACCACTCTTCCACCTAGGAGCCAATACACAGAAGTTAAGGGTTTAAAAAAAGAAAAGGAAAGGAAAGGAAAGAAAGGGCACAAGGGGGCAACTAGATGGCTTAGCAGATTGAGAAACAGGAAGTCCTGGATTTAAATCTGGCCTCAGTGTGACCCTGGGCAAGTCACTTAACTTCCATTGCCTAGCTCTTAGCGCTCTTCTGCCTTGGAACCAATATTGATTCTAAGACAGAAGGTAAGGGTTTAACATACAAAATAAAAAAGGGCACAGACCAGTCTTCAGGAGTGGGGGTATGGGGTGTAGAAGATTCTCTAGGAGCTTGGCCAAGTTTTCAATAGAGGACAGTGCGCAAAGAGTACATTTGATTAGAGAAACTGTGAAAGAGCCCAGTGGAGTTCCAGTGGACTTGGGCAACATGGTGGATAATAGTAATGACAGCAACTCATCAAATGACACTTTAAACTTTTTAAACCACTTTATATACATTATTTCTTTCTATTTAGCAGACATTTATCAAGTTCCTGCTGTATGCAAGGTGTTGACCTCAAAGACCAACCCTCTAGCCACTACACTGTGAGCCTCTCAAGGGGAACTATAGACCTACAAAAATGCATCTACAGGGGGCAGCTGGGTAGCTCAGTGGAGTGAGAGTCAGGCCTAGAGACAGGAGGTCCTAGGTTCAAACCTGGCCTCAACCACTTCCCAGCTGTGTGACCCTGGGCAAGTCACTTGACCCCCATTGCCCACCCTTACCACTCTTCCACCTATGAGACAATACACCGAAGTACAAGGGTTTAAAAAAAAGTGCATCTACACTGCCCTCTATCTCATTTGACTCTGAAAACCACTCTGTGAGCTAGGCAAGGCAAATAGCCTTTCAGAGGTTTCTCATCTATAAAATAACAGGGTTGAGCCCTTCCAGCTTTAAATCCTTACTTGTAAGGAATTTGATTAGCCTCCCTGGACCTCAGTTTATTCATCTGTAAAATGAAGAGAATGACCTCAGGCTCTCTCTCTCTCCATAGTCAGTCAGCTAGTATTTAAGCCTTTACTGTGTGCCATGCTCTATGCTAAAGCCCTGAGGATACAGAGAGGCTATAAAAATATAGTCCTTGTCCTCAAGGGGTTTCATTTTTAATGGAGGAGAAAACATATAAATAAGGAGGTCCATAAAAGATAGGGACCCAGTCGATAGAAGGCAATCTGGGAGAAGGTAATAGGAGCTGAGGGAACTAGCAGGTGGGGTTCGAAGGGATTCTAAAAAGAAACCTGGGGAAATTTGAAAAAAAAAAACAGCAGGGAGAGAGGGACAGGAGACCAAAGGATTCTGGGAACAGGAGACAGCTAGCGCAATGGCACAGAGACATGGAGTATTGTGTTTGAGGAACTGTGAGAAGGTTATGCTATCATATGATATGATAGTGGATGCTAGAATGAGGGAAGGGCTAAAGTCTAAGTCCAGAGAAGTAGGAAGGGATACGTTTATAAAGAGTCTTAAATGCCAAACCAGAGAGTCTATTTGATCTTGAGAGTGATAAGTAGACACTAAGTTCACTGGGGTAGGGGTGTGGGTGACATGGTTAGACGGATGCTTTTGGAAGTTGACTTGGCAGCTGAATCGAGGGTGGATTGAAGTGGAAGGAGATGCGGCACAGGGAGGACCAGTGAATGTACACTATTGCAGTATTCCAATCAAGAGATGATAAGGGATGGAACTAAGGTTGTAGCTGTGTGAGGGGCGAGAAGAGGATGTGTACCAAAGAGGTTGGGAACAAAGACATGACAAGATGTGGCAACAGATTAGATTGGTGTGTAGCAGAGAATAAGAAGATAAGCAGGACAACTCTAAGCCCAGGTAATAAGAAGGATGGTTGAGTTCTCAACAAAGAATAGTGGGGAAGAAAAGAAGTTCTGTTTGGGATGAATTAAGTTTGAGATCTCTATTAAATATACAATTTGAGATGTCCAAAAGGCATTTGGTGATTTGTGTCTGCAGCTCAGAAGAAACTAGGACTGGATATATAGGTTCCCCTGGGAATTATCGGCATTGAAATGATAATTAAGAAATGATAATTACAGAAACTAATGAGGTTACCAAATAGAAAAGAAGGCTTGGTGTATACCCATAGTTAATGAGGGTAATGTGGCTGAGGAGCCAGCAAAGGGGGACTGAAAAGGAACAGACATACAAGGGAGAATCAAGAGAGAGAATCATGACAAAAACCAAGAGAGGAAAGAATATTCAGGAGGTGATCGACAGTGTCAGAAGCTGCTGGGAATCAAGAAGGCTAAAGATTGAGAAAAGACCATATTAGATTTGACATTTAAGAGAACCTTCGTAACTATGGAGAGGGAAGTTTCAGTTGAGTGATGAAGTTGGAAGCCAGACAGCAGAGATTTTGGAAAAGAGTAGGAGGAGAGAAAGTAGAGGCATCAAGTGTAGACAGCTTCTTCAAGGAATTTATCCATGAAGGAGACGAGAGAGAGGACCACGTGAGAGCTTTTGAAGATGTGGATGTGGGTATGTTTGTGGACAGTTGGAAAAGGTCCAATAGTTAGGGAGGGATTGAAGATAAGAGAGTGGAGATGACCACTGGGGCAATCTGCTGGAGAAGATCAGAGGGGACTGGATTAAAGATTTCTGTAGAAGGGTTTGCCTTGGCAAGAAGAACCACCTCTTCCTAAGAGCCAAGAATGAAGGAGGAAATGTCTAAATGATGTGAGGAGAGAGGGAGCTCTCTGGAATGGCCTCAACATAGATGTGTCTGTATTTCACATTAGAGGACTTTGCATGAAGTTACAGATAAGCTTTCTGGCCTTTAAAAGTCCGTCAGATCCATACAGCCAATAACATGTCTTCTGAAGTCCCTCAGACTTCTGGTGTGAAGCTGGCTAGCTACATCCTCAGTGCCACAGCTGAGCCTTTGGAAGCAGGAGGTAGCAGAATCTGCACCTCTTCAACCTTTTTCACCATATACTAGATTGGATAATACCAAAATTCCCAGAGCTTGTTTAAGAAAATCCAAGCCAAGCTCTTAGTGCAAAAACTCTTATTTTAGATGAATAAAGAATTCATGAAAATGTCTTCTTATTTTTTCCCTTGAAATAATCAGCTCCCTTCTCTCTGTCCAAGATCAATAGCCCTGACGGTTTTCTCTATCAGGGAAGTCCTGCCCATAGGTGTGAAATATTGGGAGTTCCCTTGTGTACTCTCCGTTATATTTCAAAAGTTTGGCTATAAATCAATTGTTTGAATCTCGATTTCCTTTTCAAACAAAAACAGTATCATTAATGGTGGATGCATTACTAGACTAGCCCAAAGAAATTGATTTAACCCATATGGAAATACGGTGTCTCCTCAAGAATAGTAGCAAATACCATGATGCTGGTAATTAACTGTGAATAAGTAGTTTATTTCTTCTAATGCCAGTGCTTTAATTAAAGAAGGATAGGAAGATAGGTGGAGGCTACTATGGAGATTCTGAACAGTACTTAGAGATCGTTGCAAAAACTTTTGAGGTTGATGTTTTTTTTTTTTAATTTCAAAACTAAGAATCATGGGATATTAAAGCTGAAAAATTATGCCTTGTATATTGTCCAGTCCCTTCACTTTACAGATAAGGAAGCTGAGGCCCACAGAGGTTAAAGAACTTGCCTGATGTTTTGCAGGCAGTTAACAGAAGTGGATCTGAGCCAGATCACAGGTCTCCTGACTTCCAGCCCAGAGCTTTCTGGGAGAGATAAAAAGGCTCTTTGCCAACTCACTTTACTGCAAAGGGTGGGAGATCCTTTTAAATAAATAAATAAGGGCCACTGGTACTTCCACACCAAAGCTCTGAAATGAGAGCCCCAATCCCCTCCCCACCCCCAATAAAGGAAACAGGAAAGCAGAGGAAGAAGCCTCAGGGAACTTCATATGGTACTCCCAGATTGGGGAATGGAGGTTAGGGGATTGGAGATAGCTCACTCTACCATGTCTACTCCCAGGGAGACCCAGAGTACCAAAAGCATTTTCTGAAATTCCAATTGGTAAGAGAGACATAACTCTTGTTAGCAAGCAGGCTCTTAATTCACATTTGGAGAAATGTGAATCTTAACTAAACCAGGTTTTTAGTGTTATAAATTGATATTTTATTGTTTACTCTCTAGTTTATAATGAAAATCTATATCTTTAAGTGACTTAATTATGAATATTAACTTGTATAGCTTTATAATATTAATATTCATTTATTTTTAAACTTCAAAAAGTCTAGACTTGGCATAATTTAGAAAGAACTCTTATTCATGAGCAATTTCACACCATCCTGAAGCAATTTCAGTATTGAAAATTCTGTTCCACAACTAAAATGACCATGTACAAGACCCACTTTTTTTTAAACCCTCACCTTCCATCTTAGAATCAATACTGTGTATTGGTTCTAAAGCAGAAGAGTGGTAAGGGCTGGGCAATGAGGGATAAGTGACTTGCCCAGGGTCACACAGCTAGGAAGTGTCTGAAGGCAGATTTGAACCCAGGACCTCCCATCTCTAGGCCTGGCTCTCAATTCACTGAGCCACCCAGCTGCCCCCTAAGACTCACTTTTAAGAACAGAAATACCCATGGACTCTCCTAGGCTGTGACTCTTGCACAAGACAGCAAAACAGTTGGGAACTTTTCTGCAGATGGTGTCCCTACAATTAGCTCCAAGATCATAGTGCTGCCACCAACAACCCTCTAAATAGTGGATAAGGAAGAAGTGTGTTGAAGATGCCCTCATCAAGGTTTTGCAGCCCAAGCCCTGACTTAGTTGGTCAGATCTTCTCTAAAAGCCAGTAGGACCCTGTTGCAAAAAAGGATCTGTTATGAATAGGAATCACCGCATGGAAAGTAGCCAGGACTATTTTTGCATTTGCTTCTAAGGTACCATGGAACATTTTATTAGAAGGAATTTTTATTTTTTGTTGACTCCTGATATTATTACTCCTTTCCCTCTGCGCAGATCCTCTGCTAAAATAGCCTGGCTATCCTTTCTATGGCAGAGTTTAACATGGAAGGTAACATAGCAATTGCCAACATGAAGGATTAGCATAAATCAGATGATTCCATATATAGAATTGTAGAAGTAGAGAAGTACTCAACAGCTCACACTGCTTAGAACTCAGAGACCCTACTACCTGCATTGGAAAACCTTTGCCGATTTTAATTTAAATATATGGCTGAAAAGCTATGGTAGAAGTTTAAGTGATATAACTTCTCATCATTTTCCCTTGAATGTCTCAAATATTCCAATGTCTCTAATGTTCCAGTTACAATATAGCTTCCTCTTGCTCCTAAAGTAGCCTGGACTCATATGTTTGTTTTTCCTTACCTTCCTTCCTTGCCTTCCTTCTTTCCTTTCTTCCTCCCTTCCTTCACATTCTTTTTCTTTCTTTCTTTCCTTTGCTTCTTTCCTTTTTTCCTTTCTTTCTTTTTTGTTTCTTTCTTTATTCCTTCCTTCCTTCCTTCACATTTTTTTCTTTGCTTCTTTCCTTTTTTTCTTTCTTTCTTGTTTCTTTCTTTATTCCTTCCTTCCTTCACATTCTTTTTCTTTCTTTCCTTTGCTTCTTTCCTTTTTTCCTTTTTTCCTTTCTTTTTTCTTTCTTTATTCCTTCCTTCCTTCACATTCTTTTTCTTTCTTTGCTTCTTTCCTTTTTTCCCTTTCTTTCTTTCTTTTTTGTTTCTTTCTTCATTCCTTCCTTCTTTCCTTTCTTCCTTCCTTTCTTTCCTCTGTTCCATGAGATCCAAGGTTTGCAAGGGTTGTATAGAGTATTTTGCAAATGGAATCAGACCATGGGCAAGCTGTGTGAAATTAATTAACATTTTCATATTTTAAGTTAATGAGGATTTTTGTGAAACTAGTTCTTTTCTCTTTGAATCACACACTCATCTTTATCCTATCACAGTACATTTGTTCTCAAATAAGATCAAGAACAGTATAAAAAAGTGAACAGTGAAAGTGACAGCAGACAAAAAACCATTTCACATTCGTTCTAATAGGACCGAAAGAAGAGACAATAAAAAGGAAACTTACAAACCCTCCATCTGAGCCTCACTGCCCCAGTATTTTAAGATTAATATTTAACATCTAAAGTAACATTTTTTCATAATCTTCCTATTTCTAATATGAATTACTGGTGAGAAACCAGTATAAAACTTGTCACAATATCTGCTTCCTAATACTGAGGAAGCCCCTAACATATATAAGTTGTTTGTCTCAACCAAGAAGGGAGTCCAGCATAGAGTCTAACATGATGAGTATTCTTGAGAATAAAATCTAGATCCGTGGAGTCAAACAAACTCATATAGAAAAGAGATTCACTAAAGCATGTATATGGGTCCCTGGAGATGGCATATTGACTCTGAAAACCACATATTAATGTTATCTTTACTGTATTTTTGTTTCTTTCGTTAAATGACTCCCTGTCACACCTTGACCTGATTTGGGTTCCATACTGCCAGTTGGCCTTGTGTCGGACGATCCCTATCCATATGATCTAGTTTGTAGGTAACCTTGTGCTGATTGTTATCAAGCTCCGGATCCTTAAAGAAATGAGATTCAAAATCACTCAAAAGAATTCAGCCTAATTACTAAGAAGAAAAAAACCCGAATCCATGAAGAATGCCAATTGTCTAAACTATTATGTGAAGTTGGATAGACAATTCAACATAGATTTTGAACAGTAACTGCAAATAGACAGTGATCTAGGACCAAAATTGAACAGAATGGTGAGAAAAGGCTAGAGTTCCTTTAGAAAATTGTATGTAGGGGGGCAGCTGGGTAGCTCAGTGGATTGAGAGCCAGGCCAAGAGACAGGAGGTCCTGGGTTCAAATCTGGCCTCAGACACTTCCCAGCTGTGTGACCCTGGGCAAGTCATTTGACCCCCATTGCCTAAAAAAAAGAAAAGAAAAGAAAAGAAAATTGTATGTATGTTTGAGTGGTGTTTGGGTATATTACATGTGTATATGTTTGTATGAATACACGTTATACCTCCCTAGTAGGTAAGCTCCTTGAGGGAAAGGCCTGTTTCATTTTTGTCTTTGTTTCCCCAACACCCATCACAGAGTCGTATCACATAGTAGGCATTTAATAAATGCTTGTTCAAATGACTGATGAACAAAAATATCCTTTGGGGAGAAAACGATCTAGAGATTTTAGCAAAGTTTCACCTAAAGAAAATGATGTCAGTAATGGTCCAGGGCAAGGTAGGCGATGGCATCTCTACTCTGCGCTAGGCAGAACACATCTGGAATGACAGGCTTTGTTCTTGACATCGTACTTTAGAAAGAATGTACTAACCCATTGGAATTAGTGCAGGAGAGAGTGATCGGAATAGTGAGGGGTTGGAGTCTATGGAGTCTATTGCTTCAAAGGTTTCTAATAAAATATTTTTTTAAATGAGCAGAAGAATTGGGAGCCAACCATGAGAAGACAACCTGGCGAGAACTAGTGGGAGGTGGTGGGGACAGGAGAGATAAGGGGACGATCCTCATCTTCAGATATTTGAAGGACTATTGTGTAGAGGAGGGGCTGAGCTTGCTCGGCTTGACCCCAAAGGGCAGAATTAGGAGCAGTGCCCATAATCTGAAGAGACAGATTTTAACTTGATCTGAAGGAAACGTCCTTAACAGCACAGTCCCCGACAAGACAGGGCTGCTTCGGGAGGAAGTTTTGAAGCAAGGGCTAGCTGACCCCTTCTTGGAAATATTGTAAGGGTTTCCTGTTTAGGGGTATATACACAAAGGAGGGGAGAAGGTCTTTGAAGCCCTTCTCAACCCTAATAATGCTGGGATTCTCCAATAGTCTGTGACCTTCTTCTTTGGCCAAGAAGGGCATTTTAAGTAAGAACCCCTAAATGTGCAGCAATGAAAACAGGAACAAACAGAATCAATAATGAGCCTAGAAAATATCTTTACTAGTATATAAAAAAGATAATGACTTATTTGGATGGATCTAGGATCTTAGCAGAAGGGGTTTCCTTCACTGGTAAAGATAGCATCATCCGTGCTGCGCCATCTTCAAATTCTTAACCAGGTGCTGCTGTAAATTTTACTTAGACTACCTCCACAATATGCCAGTGGTTTTCTTCTAGTGTCTCTCTAAGGGGAAGGAGGGTAGAGACAGCTGGGTGACTCAGTGGATAGAACTCCAGGCCTGGAGTCCAGAGGACCTTGGCTCAAATGTCCTAGCTGGGTGACCCTAGGCAAGACATTTAACCCCCATTGCCTAGCCCTTACTCCTCTTTTTGCCTTAGAACTAATGCTCAGTATTGTTTTTAAGACAGATGGTAAAGGTTTAAAAATAAGCAAATAAATATCTCTAAGGTACCAACATAACCTCTAGATCAGCGGTTCCCAAGCTTTTTTGGCCCTTTCCAGAAAAAATATTACTTAGCCCCCAGTAAATTAATTTTTTAAAATTTTAATAGCAATTAATAGGAAAGATAAATGCACCTGTGGCCATCACCGCTCCCCTGGATCACTGCAGCACCCACCAGGGGGCGGTGGCGCCCACTTTGGGAATCACTGCTCTAGACTGTCCACTTTTGTCAGTGTTTCCCTTCCATGGCTGACCCAAATCCTTGTCCAAGCCTACATGCCAACCACACTATCTTTTATTCCACTTTTCACATGACAGTCATCCCTGAGAGAAGGATAAAGTTTGCTGACAGCCACCATTCATTTTCCTTTGGGGCATCTGAAAGTTTGGGGTTCAATTAAAACCATGACTATTGCTGCCTTTCATCAGCTAACAGTTTCAAACTCCCTCTGCTCACATGACATCCTGCCCTGCCACTTCTAATAGATCCATAGTCTTTTGATGTATAACTATAAGGTAATGAGCCTTTTTTTTTAAACAACTATTCCAGAACTGACTCTGATGTATCAAAACTTGAATAGTCAAATGAGATCACAACCACCTTTGGGTGTTATGCACCTGTTTCAAAGATGTTGCCCCTCTTAAGAAAAAAAATGTTTAGAAATTCTCATTTGCAACTGTTTTCAGAGATGGGGATATAGCCTTGAGCATTCTTAATAACAAATTCTTCATCCTTTAGGCTTTAATTTGTTGGAAAGAGCACAAAATTGTTTGTAGGCAAGACTAGTGAATAAACTAGAGGATCAAATTTTGAAATATGATTTGGTCAAAAATAAATTGATTCTAAGGTAAAGGTTCTGGATTTTGACCTCTCAAACTAGCTCTGGTGACTCTTCCTAAAGAAAAGGTCAAACAAATTTATTGAGAAATGGCAGTGGCATTAGATTAAATTTATCCTTCCAAGGAAAATGCTTTAAAGGACAAATACTTGAAAATGGGATGTGGGGGAGAGCAGAGTCAAGATGGCAGAGTGAAGTTAGCATTTTTTGCTGAGCTCTCCCAACACACCCCTCTAATCAATTTTTTTAAACCTTTACCTTCCATCTTAGAATCAATACTATAAATTTGTTCCAAGGCAGAAAGAGCGATAAGGGCTAGACAATGGGGATTAAGTGACTTATCAAAGGTCACACAGGTAGGAAGTGACTGAGGCCAGATTTGAACCCAGGACCTCCTGTCTCTAGGCCTGGCTCTCAAATCACTGGGCCACCTAGCTGCCCTCTAAGTAATTTTTTAAAACATATCAAATTGATTTCTGAGCAAGAAAACCAACAAAAAGTCACAGTGAGTCCTTTTTTATAGCCTAGACTAGAGAAATTTAGAAGAACAGAAATAGATGGTTGCAGACAGTGGAGTAAGGGCTGGGTAGGAGCCTAGCAAGGCACAGATGGCAATGCCTATAGGTCTTGGAGAAGGAGGCAGGTAACAGCAACAGCAGCAGCAGCAGCACCAGAATCATTCAGTCCCCAGCACCCAAGGATGGTAAGGAGACTGAATAACTGGTCAGAAAGAGATTCCAGGGGGTCCCTGCACTTGCATGGGTGCAGGATCAGGTGCTGATTGTCAGTTCCATCACTGTTATCCACTTCTGAGTCTCAGTTCCAGAGCAGAGAGAAACAGATACAGTCCCAAGAAAGCAAGGGTCATACCTGGGTAAGGACTAGAACCCAAACCAGGAAGGAAGTGACTAGAACCCTCTCTAGATCACAGCCCTTGGAAGCACTAAAAACTCACAGGACCCCAGAACTAGCTGTGAAAACAGCAGAACATAAAATTCAGGTCAGAATCAGCCATTGCCCTCTACCTCCACAGGGAAGCAGAACCTAACTCTGCTATAAAATCCAAAGTCAAGAAATAGACTGAGAAAACGAATAAACAGCAACAGTAATGACAACGAAACCTGACCATAAAAAGTTACTATTGTGAGAGGGAAGCGCAAAATACAAACTTAGGAAACAATGACTTAAAAGCATCTATAAGCAAAGCCAGAAAGGAAAAAAAAATGCAGATTGCACACAGGTCCAGCAAGAATTCCTAGAAGAACTAAAGAAAGATTTTTAAAAGAACGATAATAACAATAAATCATTTTTAACAAAAATCCACTATATAACAAAACCTGGATAGAAGTTCCATTCTTGTAATTTAATGGTGGGGGGGGGGGGAGAATCTATATGGATTTATTGAATAAAGAGCCTATTCTTATGAGGTCGGGATATGAGTTCTTAACAGAATTTTTGCTTGAAGGAAGAAATAAAAGGTTTTAAATACCTTTTTTTTTTTTAAAGAAAAAGTGGTGGTTTAACCTGAAGATTAACAACTTCTAAGTATACAGAATTTGTGATACAATGGCCTCATGTTACAACAGCTGATAATTGCTTCCATATCTATTGTTTTAGGATTGTTTTTTGTTTGTTTGTTTTTTTGGAGAACATTTTGAGAAATTAAGGAAATTAAAATTTGATGTGGAAGGATTGTTGCTAGATTCCTTAATATTTTCAAATAGAGTTCCTATCCTTTTAACTCAGCAGCCACCTGACCACTTCCAAGTTCCTCTTCTCCCCTGGACAGAGAAGAACTCAAATTGTATTAGTAAAATTATCACTCACTAAGAAAAAAATCCACTATATAACAAAAATCCACAAATAACAAAAAATCCACTAAGAGTGGTAGAGGGGAAATTGGAAAAACAAATGAGAGCAATAAAAAAACTCTGAAAAAAGAATAGAATATATACAAATATTGGTAAAATATACACATATATTGAAGAAATAACTCCTTAGAATTCATTTTTATTTACATTTTTTTAAATTTAGAAATCAGAATTGGCCAAATAGTCAAAAAGTACAAAACATCACTGAAGAAAATAACTCTTTGAAATTATTATTGGTTAAGTAGAAGCTCCACAAGACATCAAGAAACAACAAAACAAAGTCAAGACTGAAAAAAATAGAAGAAATTTTGAAATATTTCAAAGGAAAAACAAATAAACTAGAAAATAGTTTGAGGAGTGATCATTTAAGAATTGCTGGACCACCTGAAAGCCATGATTTTTAAAAAGACCCTAGACATCATATTTCAAGAAATTACAAAGGGAAAACTGCTGAGATGTCATGGAACCAGAGGACAAAATAGAAATGGAAAGAATCCACTGATAACCTCCTAAAAGAGACCCCAAAATAAAAATATCTAGGAATATTGTGCCCAAATTACAGAGCTCCCAGATCAGAGAGAAAATACTGCAAGTAGTCCCCCATAAAAACAAATCAATACCAGTCAGGATCATACAAGATTTAGTTGCTACTACTATAAAGGAACAGAAGATGTTGAATATAATATTCCAGAAGGCAAAGGAGTCAGGATTGCAACCAAGAATAACCTACCTAGCTAAACTGAGCATAAACCAACAAGGTAAAAAAAAAGGAAAGTTAATTAGAGGACTTTCAACCATTTCTAATGAATGACCAGAGCTGAATGAAAAATTTGACATTCAAACATAAGACTCAAGAGAAATATAAAAAGTTAAAAATGAGAGAAAAATCATAAGGATCTTAAGAAGGTTAAACTATCCACATTCCTAAATAGGAAGATGATATACATGCCCCCCCCATAAACTTTATCATCATTAGGGAAGTTTCGAATGAGACTTCTAAACAGAAGGCACAAGTGTGAATCTATTATTTTTGGAATAATTTCAAAAGAAAAATGGAAGGATAAGAAAAAGAGGTGCACTAGGAGAAAGGAGAAGGGAGAAGAAGAAAGGAGAAATGATCTTATGTAAAAGAGACATATAAGAAACATTTTTTAGAATGGAGAGGAAAATGGAGGGATGGAGTGAGCAACTCTTAAACCCCACTCTCATCTGAATTGGTCCAAAGAGAGAAGAATATGCAATACATACACACACAGAGTTGGATATAGAAATTCATCTTATGCAACAAGGAAGCAGGAGGAGGAAGGGCTGAGAAAAGAGGAGGAGTGGTAAGAGAGAGAGTAGATAAAGGGAGACAGTGGTTATAAACAAAATGGATTTTTGAGGAGGATAAAGGATGAATATATGAGAACAAGATGGAGAAAAATACAGTGACATAACTCTGAATGTGAATGGAATAAATTTACCCATAAAATGAAAGAGGATAGCAGAATGGATTAGAAACTAGAATCCAACAATATGCTATTTACCAGAAACTCATATACACAGAGTTAAAATAAGAGGCAGGAGCAGAACCTATTGTGATTCAGCTAAAATAAAAAAAGGCAAGGGTAGCAATCATGATTTCAGACAAAGCAAAGAAAGGACAGTTGCATATTTATGTCTGTGCATCATATCATTTAAAGCTAGATCTTATAGTTTAATTAGTCCAGCAACTTTATTTTCCAGTCAAGAGATTTGAAGCTCCTAGAGATTAAGTGACAGCTCAAGGTCACATAGTTAATATGTGACAGAGCTGAGCCTGAAACTCAAGTCATCTGAGTCTTAGTGTGGTGATTTTTCCATAGAAATTCTTGTTTGCTTGCTAAATCATCCTTTTACTTCACAGTCATACTTCAGGTAGAATGAAGTATACATGTCTATATCACCATCTAATTTTTTATTTTTCATTGATTTCTGGGGGGAAAATTACCCTTGCTGCTGTGTAATTGCTTGTGTTTAAAGGAGGAAGATAGATTATTAGTCTTTTTATGAGGAGTTTACAGGTTGCTAGGGAATTAATCAGCTATCATCCTGAAACTATAATTTAAACCCCAACCATCCCAGCCCAGTTTGGATGAAAATAGCAATAGAGTTCCGTGTCTAAATCTGACATATCCCAAGATGGATAGTTGTCCAGGGACATTCTCGAGATCATAGCAATTTTCCTGGCATCAGGAGAATACTTGTGGTGGAATTGGACAAAGGAGATGTGACATGGGAAGTACCCTCTATGATTATAACTAGAAAAAATGTAGACGAAAATCTAGAAAGCCCTATTTTTATTAAATGTTAATAATGACTCTGAATGTAGAGTAATCTCAGTTTCCCCCTTTTAGCATGTCCTGCATTTTACATGTCCGGAATTTCTCTCATAATTGAAATACTTCCATATCTTATGCTCCAGTCTGAATGAGATATAACCCCCAATAAAATCTGGGGCATAAAAACAACTGCTATGAGCAACCGAAGAATGGAAATAAACATACAAATGAGAAATGGATATAAATGCTTTGTTCTAGATAACTTTTTTCCTCCCTCCCCATTTGCCTCCCAGATCCTTCTTAGAACTGGTATTTTTTCCCTTCTTCTACAGAACATATTATTTTCTTTTCTTCATATAAGTCCTTCTTTTACTATACTGAATAAGATCAATATGCACTAATTTCTTCCCCAATTCAGAAAATATTTATTAAGCATTTATGTAATATGCAAAACAATGTTCTAGATGATGGGGATACAAAAACCCTAGGGTTAGGGTTAAAACTAAAAAGATAAGTCTAAAAACTTGGCGAGCATACTTAGTAAAAACCTGCAAATCTTCTGAAACACCCAAGACGAATCTGGCAAGGATTACATTCATTCTATGCAGTGTCTTTATAATGGCTTGGTCTTTCATGCAAGGTCTTAGCAAATTCTGGTTCTTAAAAGTCCCTAGTTTAGTAAAAAGATAATATTATATTAATATTTCATTTGGTCCTCCAAAAAAGAATTTAAATAATTTCTTATATTAACCAGAGACCTTATTAGACTAGGGAAACAGCTACTGATGTTTAATGTTCATGTCTTTGTGTTTCCCAGATGTTCTTAGTACCTGTCTGTTGAGGTCAATAGTCTTTCTTTCCAGCATTCCATTGCTTCTTAATTACTAGGATTTTTGTTCATCATTCTCCTTATGTGTACCATGGTCCTCATATGTTCATCTTCCCTTCCCTCTTTCTAATATAGGTTTTATCTCTAGTTTTTTTGCAGTTTTTTTTTTTATGCTTCATTGGTGTATATGTGTGTGGTCTCTTTATCACCAATTATAGTCACCTGCTATTTTGAAATCACTGCATCCTTTGAAGTAGTGTGATATAATGGCTGTAGAGGAAGCCTCAAAGTCAAGAAGACCTTGGTTCAGGTCCTGAAATGTACTGGCTGTAATTCACTTAGCCTCCAGGAACTCTCTAAGACTACAAAATTACATCATAGTTTCATGCAATGGTAAAGGGAGTTTCCTTTCTTTACCCAGAATCCCCTCTTCTGATGGATTTCCAACTCCAAACCTCACACATACACCCCAAAAAAGTATTGTTTAGAATGTACTGGCTGACCTGCACATTTTTAGGTTTTCATTGTTTCCACTGCGCCCTTACTGGGGAGGCAGATCCCTCCAGATTTCCTTTCTTGGAATTCAATAGCTGTTAAAGGTGTGAACGCTTTCATGATAGCTTAAAAGCTATCAACAACTTCCCTTGAAGTCTTTCCTTTGCAAAAGGCATCCAAGATGCCAAATCTGTGATCAATCTCAACAAAAACTGGACACAAAAATATGGATCAAAGGAGGAGAAAGCACACATTTCTATTAGAGAAATTAGAAGAACTCATTTCTGGTTGTTAAAGGGTTTTGTCTTAATGAGTTGGAGAGTTTAAAAAGTAGAGTATGACAGGTTTTCTATAGTTAAATTTAGCCATTGCTTTGGAAAGATCAGAGTGGTACAGCTTGTTCCTTACAGCCTGGCCCTTGCCCTTGGCCCTGCACTCAGACATCCTGAAGGACTTCAAGGAGAAAAGCAGTGGCCGATTTCTAATTGGCTTAATGCGTTCTCCTGCAGCTCCATCTGTTCCAGGAGGGAATTGTGACTTTACCGGGTTTTGTCTCTGAACTTCCTAAAAATGTCAAGAAATGTCCTAAGCAGCAATTACAGTTGCTAACAGAAATAGTTTGAACCATGCCATCTTCTGCTGCATCAGCTCTTCCTGCCAGTGTAGCCAAGGGCTGTAAATGGAATGAGAGATGGCCCCTCATTCCCAATCCAAATAGCAACAGGAGGGCACATATGCACTTGAGCTACAAATAAACGTGTTTTAAAATAGCAGATGGTATTTGACGATCACTCATTCCCTCATTCATTTACCTGCCAGCGCCAAGATTTTCCTTGTTCTCTGGCAATAAAGACATTGCTAAGACATGAATTAGATCAGTTTAGGTCACTGTGATGGCATCAGCTATTTGACAGGAGGCAGGGGTCCATGCCTTGGCAAACGAAACAAAGAAACTCATTTCTGAATATCTAATTCTATAAGCGTTTACTGTTGCTGATCTAGTGAACCGTTCTATCAGCACGGTTTTTCAAAAGCATTTAAAAACCAAAACAACCCAAGTGAATGAGGTGTTAAACATTTTTGTAACTAATAATAAGCCTTCCTTTAATAAAGCTGTAGTCTGTCATGTGTATTCCAAATAAGCAGCAGGGTAGGAGAAACATGGGGGGGAAAAAGGACTTTAGAAAAATGTGGTGAATTGGTATTTTCATGTAATGCTCAGTGGATGAGGACAGTCTTGCTACATCAGTGTGAAATTCAAATTCATGTCTGTGGAGAAATCAAATTTTCCTCAGAGCTTTTCTGCCAGATTTCCACAAAGATATGCTGTGGTTACATCATTTTGTACCTGGACTGACAGGAAATGGAAGACAGCCAAGAAAGCCCTTAGAGCGTTCTCACATGCTTCTCAAGGCTGTTCCGTTGGGTTTTGATCATTTCAAATACTCTATTTCCCCATTAAAAGAGGCGATTGAATTACTAATTGTGTAACCCACCTAAAGTCCACTATAGATCGCTGAACTCCTTCTGAGTCATTACAGCAAATACTAAGATATTCTTTTTTTTTTTTTAAACCCCTGTACTTCGGTGTATTGTCTCATAGGTGGAAGATTGGTAAGGGTGGGCAATGGGGGTCAAGTGACTTGCCCAGGGTCACACAGCTGGGAAGTGTCTGAGGCCGGGTTTGAACCTAGGACCTCCTGTCTCTAGGCCTGACTCTCCTTCCACTGAGCTACCCAGCTGCCCCATTAAGATATTCTTATGAAATATTCTTATGAAATAAATTGATTTCTAACAGAAGGGTTCTGAGACAGGAATACTATCTGACAGTATATGGTCATCTGTGATACTGTAGCCTTGAAAATTAATTAGATGCAGACACTTCCCAGCTGTATGACCCTGGGCAAGTCACTTAACCCCCATTGCCTAGTCCTTACCACTCTTCTGCCTTGGAGCCAATACACGGTATTGACTCCAAGATGGAAGGTGAGGGTTTAAAACAGAAAAGAAAAGAAAAGAAAATTAATTAGATGCTAAGCCTTTTCTTTGCAGGGTGGGAGGGACACCCATCGGCTAGGGAACCTCGCTTGATGATCTCACCAGGTCCTAGGGATTCAATTCTCACTCATCTCTATGCAGACAATTCCCAGATCTGTTTATCTAGTTCTAACCTCTCTCTTGATATCCACTTTTACACCTATACTATGTGTACTATAAAAATATCATGTATACCATATGTGCAATAAAAATTAAATAATAACAAAAATTAAATAATGATAAAAAAAGGAAATACTAGGCAGACTATAAAAATAAAAACATGCATACTGGGGCAGCTAGATGGCACAGGAGATAGAGAACCAAACCTAGACTCAGGAGCACCTGAGCTCATGTGTGACCCTGGGCCAGTCACTTAACCTCATTTACCTAGCCCAGTGGTTCCCAAACTTTTTTGGCCTACCACCCCCTTTCCAGAAAAAATATTATACTTAGTGCCCCCTGGAAATTATGAAACTATTTCTTGAACTCAGAATAGAATGTAATACAAAAAAAAAAAAAAAAAAGTGTGGCCATCAACGCTCCCCTAGATCATTGTAGCACCCACCAGGGGGCAGTGGCGCCCACTTTGGGAATCACTGACCTAGCCTTTGTCCTTCTGTCTTAGAATGGTCACTAAGACAGAAAATAAGGATTAAATATATAGAGACACTTATATTTTGCACATGCATATATACCCATACCGTAAAAATTAAAGACAATATTATAAAAAAGGGGGAAGCTTTCAGGCAATGTCCTTTGTAGAAGATGGGTTGCATTATTGCCTCTTGGACATTTTTAAATCTCATCCATGTCCAAAACAGAACTTGATCCCCTCCACCACCACCCCCCAAATCCTTCCCTCTTCTGGACTTTGCTATTAACAATCCTCCCAGGCACCCAAGCTTAAAGCCTCGGTGTCTTTCTCTGTGTCTCCGCTGCATTCACCCACATAGCCAGTCTATTGTCAAGGACTGTCAACTTGACCTCCATCGTATCTTTTGAATGCATCCCTTCTCTCTGCTCACACAGCCGCCAGCCTGGTGCAGGCTCTCATACTATTTCTGTCTCCTTGGGCTTAGTCTCCCTGCCTCAAGTGTCTCTCCACAGCAATCTAGCCTCTACTCAGCTCCTAAAGGGATCCGACCCTGTCACCTCCGTTCTGAAATTCCAGCGGTTCCCAGGACCGATGTCTCTTTGAAGCTGGTGCATGTCTTCATTATCTGCTTTCGTGAAGCAGCCCCGTGTGAGGGGTCACAGTCCTGTTTGTTAATTCAGTTGTTAGATACTGGCTCTGCTCTCTGTGTGATTTTGGGCAGGTCATTTAACCTCCCTTTGCCTCAGTTTTCTCATCTGTAAAGTGATGCCTTTGATCAATTCACATGTACTTGCCTCCTCTAAATGAATGATCCTAATGGTTCTATGTGGCGTATATTTAAAATATATAAATTATACATATATATATATATTTATAAATAATAATAAATATATAAATTTACTACATATAATATATTATATATAAATATATATAAAATAATATACATAAATATATAAATAAAATATATTTAAAATAACATGGTGTGCATTATAAAAATTAAAGCCAATATCACAGAAAAGGGAGAAACTTTCAGGCAATGGCCTGTAGAAGGGAAAGGTTGCATTATTGGGGCGCTGAAAGGGAAGTGTCTGACGTGCCAAAACAAACTCTGTAAACACATTTTTTTTACATTTTTTTTAAACCCTTGTACTTCGGTGTATTGTCTCATAGGTGGAAGAGTGATAAGGGTGGGCAATGGGGGTCAAGTGACTTGCCCAGGGTCACACAGCTGGGAAGTGGCTGAGGCCGGGTTTGAACCCAGGACCTCCCGTCTCTAGGCCTGGCTCTCACTCCACTGAGCTACCCAGCTGCCCTGTAAACACATTTTTAATGAAATTAAAGAAGTCAATAAAAATTAATTTTTGAGAATTTGGCAATTCCCATAAAATCCCTTACGTTAAGAAATCGTTATCTGATGAAGGATTTCCTTTAGATGTCATAGGTCTGCTTCTAATTAACGTGGGCTTCTACTTATTCAGGACTGACTGGTACATCATCATCTTTTTCTTCTCTGGAAAGACAAGAGAAGAGAGAAGAAGGCATTTCTACCTACCCAGCCCATGTTTTCTCCTTCCAGGAACCTACTTGGAAGGAGGTGGGAGAGGACTCAGGCCAGGAAGTGGAGCGTATCTTGAGCATAAAATGGAGAAAGAGATTTAGTTCTGATTTTTTTATGGGTTTTATCTTTAGGCTTTCTGACTTATAATAATACTCAAAAGAAAGCTGATTCTGTGAGTTAACTTAGTGGCTAAGAATACTTACATTAAGTTCATAGGAAACAGTGTGCAAAGCTCTTTGGAATTTTCCAGTGTACAAGGAGCAAGAGGTTCATTCAGCTGGTGAAATGGAGACAGGTTATGACAGAAACCATCAAAGGTGCCACTTGAAGTGTTGCTGGATCATGTTGACTCTGTTTCAGCAACACAACTTTTCACTTTCACTCAGTTATCGACTCTTACTCCAGTGACCAGAAGCTTGTAAGAAAACAAGTTTTAAAAGTAGATTTTATTTAAGTTTCCTTTTCTCCTCTGCCAACATGTTCTGATAACATTTGGTTAGTAATTGCATCCGTATCAGTATTTGGACCACAGTGGGGCATTATTTTATAACAATGATAATAAAACACAGGTTTCCATAGCATTTGAAGGTATAGGAAGTATCTTTATCACAACTACCTTTTAAGAGAAGTAGTACAAATATTATCACCATCCCCACTTTACTGGAGGAGAGAACTGGGCGGGAATTCTTCCCTCAGAGCTGAGTTAGCACTTGGGCCCCTTCTAGTGAGATATTTGCTTTGCCCCCTTGCTAAAGGACATGCATAACCAATAGCTTGTTCTCTGGAATGGGCCTGAGTTCATGTCTAGCTCTAATAGAATCCTCAACTAAGTACAGATGAGGAAACTGAGGCTGAAAGGTTACATGGTCATAAAGCTGAATAAATGGAAAATTATTTAAAAAAATTGTTCCAAGGGGGCAGCTGGGTGGCTCAGTGGATTGAGAGCCAGACCTAGAGACGGGAGGTCCTGGGTTCAAATCCGGCCTCAGACACTTCCCAGCTGTGTGACCCTGGGCAAGTCACTTGACCCCCATTGCCCACCCTTACCACTCTTCCACCAAGGAGCCAATACACAGAAGTTAAGGGTTTTAAAAAAAATTGTTCCAAGCATCACTCTCAGCCTTATAGATACTGAAATACCAGCCCAGATTTCCCTCTAACACTTGGCTTTCCCCCCGTGCCATGAGGCCTCTAGGGAACAGTTGGAGAAGAGCTAATGTTAAATATTTGATGTTAGTGTATAAAGTGTTAGATTGTGTGTTTTATTGAAATGGGTTTGGGGCCATTTTTCAGGGGTTTCTTTTTTTTTCTTCCAGGAAGCTTATGTGGATTTATGATCCTATTATGTGCATGCACATATATGTGTGTGCTTGTTTAGATTTGTAATTAACTGCCTAGTGGAAGTGTCCCACATTGTTGTGGTTATGGTTGGTAAAGGATTTTCATGTTCTAGATGGACTGTGTGTCTCCATCAAAGTTTAATTTCTGATTCTTTTCTGGGCATGTTAAGTGGTTTTTCCTACCTTTGGAAGTCTTATAGAAATGAGACTCACAAGACCTCCTGTTTTAGCTTAATAAAGCATCGAGATTTCCTTTTTTGCATAAGATAGCATGACTTTCATCACCAATTTGTCTAGATTTAAAGTGTCCTGAATGATAAGGTAGGAGTTCCCGGGCCACACATTTACTCCATGGCCCCCCACTTTATGGATGCTGACCCCTACTAAAAGAATCATAATTGGAAAGGTCTAGAGTTAATGAGAAGAGATCCCCATTCTTTGAGAAGAGATCATCATGGGCGCCACATGACAACAAGTAGAGGATGAGACTTGGAGTCCAGTGTGCAGGTGAAAAATTTGCCATGGATCTATCCCTTTCCTACCATGACAAGGAAGTGGGAAAATGGAAGAAAAAATTTAAAGTCATTTTGTTCTTATATAATTTTCTATGATTCTATCGAAGAGCAAGCTAAGTTGTAATTCAGTTCATTCAACTTTGTAAGTGGAAAAAATATCAGTTATTCCAACTTGTACTCTATAAAGAAAATAAAGGTCAGAGAATTGCAAAAAAAAAAAAAAAAAAAAGGACATATTTAAAAGGATGCTGGGAATGTAACTCAGGTGTGGCAAATTTTCCACCTGCACACCAGGAGGAAAACATGGGTTTGATTCCCACTTCAGCTGCCTTATAAGTTGTTACCTTGGACAGGTCCCTTGTTCTCCTTGAGTCCATCTTCTGATGTATAAATGGGGATAATAATAATACCTATTTCAAAGAGTTGTTTTAAGTAGCATAATTAGATAATGAAATGTAAAGTGCTTTGCAAACTTTGAAGCTCAATGTAAATACGAACTATTCAAATTATTTGTCCATTGCACCTATTGTTGCCTGATGTGTAAAAAGAACTGCATAAAAGCTGATCCTACGCAGTTATGCTTGGAGAAAAATTAAAGGGAGGTGTCCCTAATTTCTGTGGTACCACACACACAGATGCATTCCTTTGGCAGGAAAGTGGAAGGTCAAGAGTAGAGATCCTAAGGCACCTTTAGTTGGCTAGAAGAAAGCAGATAATGAGAGGAATAGTGGAATCTTGGCAGGTAGACTAGAAGCAAGCTTTTTTTTTATTTAAAATTTTTAATTAATTAATTAATTTAGAATATTTTCCCATGGTTACAAGATTCATGTTCTTTCCCTCCCCTTTCCCCACCCTCTTCCTATAGCAATTCCGCTGGACTTTACACGTGTCATTAATCAAGACCAATTTCCATATTATTGCTATTTGCACTAGGGTGATCGTTTAGAGTTAATATCCCCAATCATATCCCCATCAACCTATGTGATCAAACAGTTGTTTTGCTTCTGTGTTTCTGCTCCCACAGTTCTTCCTCTCACTATCCACATTCAGAGGAAGAACTGTGGGAGTAGAAACACAGTAGAAGCAAGCTTTTCAAAGAACAACCAAGAAGGATACTAAAAGTGTCTGGAGTATTTTCTATAGTGATGATGTATCCTGTGGAGAATAAATGGGAGTTTCCCAGATTAGTGAAATTGGGGAAGAAATTATGTCATTTAGATCATCAGTCCCAACCTCTCTTTTTAAATGTGAGGAATCTTAAGACTAATTAGGCAAGATGACTTGCCCAAACTCCCAGGAATGTACTTTTCTGGGACAATCCTAAAAGGATGAGAAATGCTATCCACCTCCAAAGAAAGAACTGTTGGAGTCATCTTTTCACATCAGTATATTTATGGTTTTATGTTGGGGTTTTGATTATGCATGAGTTCACTTTTACAACAGTGACCAATATGGAAGTATGTTTTGCATAACAATAAAAATAAATTTTAAAAAAATTTAAATATATCATAACACTGAAAAAAAATGACTTGCCCAAAGCCACCAAGATGTCAAGCAGCAGAGCTGGGATTTTAACTCAGGCATTTTGATCCCAACTTGATTCTTAAATGGAATATGGGATAGCAGCTGTGAAGAAGAGTCATTCTTCCTTAAGAGAAAAAATAATGAGAGGAATAGTTATGGTTGGGATGAACAAAGGCCACCCTCAAAGGTAAATGGCTGAAAGGAACAGAGGAGGATGTGGAGGAATGGATAAATCACAAAAACGTTCATCCAGCCAGGTGTGGAGGAGGGAATGAGGGCTAAGGCAGGGCACAAGAGACATAAATTCAAACAAGTTAGAGGAGGTGAAGGAATGCTTGAGGCCACTCACTCCTGCATAAAGCTTTAAATTCAGCAACAGGAATGAGTTTGGCCCAAAAGGTGTCTAGAATCCATTGAGCATCAAACCAGTGGTACAGGGTTGTTCATCCAACATCTTTTCTTTAGCAAGTATCTTCTGAATGTCCAGTGCAACATGGAAAATGGCAGGGTGGAATTCCTGCAAGATACAGGGTCAAGCCTCACCCAGAATTCCAGGGGACCCTCCCCCCTAGAGAAATATGAAGGCAAAGAAATAGAAAAATCATGGGAAAGCAGTAATGATTGTAGTGGAAAGAGCACAGTACTCCAGGGAAGATGATATTTGTACTACCTGCCTCATAAGATGATTATGAGAAGAGTGACTTGTGGTCTGAGTACAGATAACAATTAACAAGTTAAATGTTGTTGGAATAAACAGAGGTGACCAAAAAAAATATTTTAAAAATTCCTTGAGGTTTGAGATCTTGTCATAGATGTGCCACTATATGACCTTGAGCAAGGCGTTCTCTCTGGGTCTCAGTTTCCTTCAGTGTAAAATATGGCCATTGAACCAGAAGATCTCTAAAGTTTCTTCTAGCCCTAAAATTTTATGCAAAAGTTCTGATTAAACTCCTGTAGTTCATGAACTGTATGTTTTCGTAGCTCTTAGTCAGAGTTGTTTCTCTGAAGAATCCATGACCTCATTGATGTGGCGCAGATCCCACCCAATTGTAATTTCTCATCTGGTAGAACTGAAATCCTCACTTTGATCTGCCCCTCCTTACCAGAGGCCTTCCTCTGGACCTCCACACCATCATATGGAAACTTCGGGAGCATGTAGCTTGTCTCTTAGTGATCCCCAGCTCTTGCTTGGTGGCTGGCCCACTTCCTTTTCCCAGCATTCATCTCTCTGTAAGGATATACTTTATGTTGCGTGCTTTTCCTGTGTCATTCATGTTTCAGCCTACTCAGCCGTTTTGTTGCCCTTTGAGTGATCTGCAACATGAATTCTAAGGCAGACTTCCAGGTAGGGAGAGGCTTTTCCCCAAGTAGGCTGGCCTCTTGATGACAAATTCCTTGATCATAGCAATCTTTTTGTTGCTGTTGTCTGCCCCATGCAAATCTCCTTGCTCTCCCTTAGGAATCTGGGTTATAAACTTCTAAACTTTGCTTTTTGGCAATTTTATGGTAGAACAGACTTATCCCTTCTATATGATTTTTATAGAAAACATGTACTTTTGAAAAAATAACTAGAAATTCTGGTTTTTTTAGGGCAAATTGACCAGGTAGGTGATGTTTTCTGTGGGGGAAAAAACAAAACAACTTTTGTTGTTTTTACTATTGACTAGAAACCCACACGAAGTCAACATGAGTTATAGAACAAAAATCTACTCTCCACGTTGTAGACTTCTTTCCTATAATTCAGCTGGAGAAAGAGGTGCCGATTTAGCATTTTTTCAATAAAGCAGTGACTTTAGTTTTGCATGTGCAGTGGTTCCTACTTAATATATCCTGATAATTTTAAGAAGAAACCTTCAGGAAGCCCCAGGAGCTGGGAATCATATGTGTTTAGAACAAACCAGATAGAGGTTGACCATCTTTGTTAAGAATCATCCAGACTAGGAGGCAGCTGGGTAGCTCAGTGGATTGAGAGTCAGGCCTAAGAGATGGGAGGTCCTGGGTTCAAATCTGGCCTTAGACATTTCCCAGCTGTGTGACCCTGGGCAAGTCACTTAACCCCCATTGCCTACCCTTACCACTCTTCTGCCTTGGAGCCAATACACAGAAGTTAAGGGTTTAAAAAAAAAAAAAAAAGAATCATCCAGACTCATTGGGTCTTACTTAGCTTTTAGCTCCCCCTTGATCTTGTGTGTGAGTCCAAAAACACATTCACTTACTCCAGCCTTTGTCCCTGTTCCTGCCCCACTAAAGAAAAGACCAGTTAGACTATTTCCAACAAAACTGTGGTGGGGCTCTTTGAGAGACCTTTGGCTTGGAGTCTCCCACTGCTGAGTCTTCACTTCCTTTGTTTCGAGGAGAGCATGATAGGAAGAAGGCACTGAAGCCGAATCCCCTGGCGTCCTAACAGCACATATTTTTGTTTCAAGTTCTAACCTATTTTATACTGTTTATTTCATGTTTCTAACGTGTTATAATATTGATTATAAATATTTCTATTTATTAGAAATCTTAATCTTTCCCATTTTTCTTGGTTTGCTTTAATATTTATTTAATTTTAAATGATTTCATCTTTAAATTTTTAATTTAATAATGTTTAATTATTTAATCTTTAATTAATTATTCCGCTTTATTTAATCTTCACGTTTTATTCTAGAGGTAGAGACGGCAAGAAAAGCTATTAACAAGGGGGCGGGGAAAGCTTTAAAATAGACTTTGTCATTCTGATTGATGAGTAACCAGTCCCTAGAGAAGGCTACATGTAGGGGGTTTTTCCTCTCTCTTCCCAGGTGACTAGCGTATTATTGAAGGGATACTGTAGCTGTGGGCTTATCCAGTCCTTTGTGGCCAAGTTTTACGCTCGTGCTTTCAAAATAAAGAGGGTTGTCTCCTTTGACTGAAAGGATCCGTAATGGGAGCAGAGTTCTTCCAGCCAAAAGACTAGCGTGGGAGCAGGTGCCCGATCTTGCCCACAAACGACGCTTTCAGAGAAGCACGAGGGACCTGGAGAGCCCAGGTCGGCTTTCTGGTCAGCCGTCTAGGCTGCTGCTCCGAGGTGCCAGCCCAGCCGTTCCATTTGTATTTATAAATGTTTTCTCGTTTTAATTGTCGCCGCTTTCCCATTCTGGGATTGAGAGGCTCAGAGATGCTGTTAAGCATGATATCATTTTGTTAAGAGGCAAATAATTGCTTCTGAGCGGCTTAATAATAGGAAAGCGCTGACTGTACGGCAATGGGGAATGGTGTTAAACATGCCGACAGGAAAACCATTAACCTCTGCGGCAAATGCGGGGTTCCTTTTCATGAGGAGAACGCTATCGACATTGTAGTGTTTTGACACAGGCGCGCGGCGGGAAGGGGCCGGGAGTTGTCAGTCTCTGCAGCGTGCGTGCTCAGCCTGGCAATGGGGCAGGGGAGGGAGGAGGGGGAAGGGGAGGACCCGCTCTGCAGTGCACCAAACTGCCGCACTCCCAGCGAGAACAAAGGCTGGCGAGGGAAACATGGCTGCAGCAGGCAATCTGCGCCGGCCGGGGCTGCGGGAGCTTTCTCTGCGCACGCAGCGCAGCGCAACCTTTTTTTTTTTTTTTTTTTTTTTTGGTTTCTCATTTCATGTAATATTAATCCTCGGCCGCGGGGGTCCAGAGAGATCTGAAACAAGTCAATCGTTATTGAAACTCTAATTGTATAGAAGGGAGATTTGCGGGCTGGCCGAAGAAATAAGTGGATGGTTTGATTAGCTTAAAAGCAAAGCCATTCCGACAGCGCGAGCGCAGGGCAGGGGCAGAGGTAAATGCGTGTCTCTCCCTATTATTGTTGGGAAGAGGGACAAAGAGTTCTAAATTGATTATAAGGGATAACTGAAAAGCCAAACTGAATCCAAATCTATCCGAAAGGTGAAGTCAAAGACAGATCGGAGGAGTCCTTCCTTTGTCAGCTTCAGTTTTCCGGTGAGAGCGAGGTGATTTCCGATGTAGAATACAGAAAAGTCACCCACTTGCCTGCCATTTTATTTTGGTGTTTTTTTGCCCCGTTCCTGGCTGGGAAATGGAAATGAAAACCCTCGGTGCCTTCTGGGCCGATTCACTGTCCTCCGGGTAACAAAGGGACGCAGCTTGCTGTAGGAGACTGAACGCTAGATTCCGGGGCAGGGAAACCTGAGTTTGAATCCCGCCGCAGACAATCAATCAATCAATCAGCCTTTATTAAGCACCTACTATGTGCCTTCACTTTGCTTGCCCTTTAAGGAGCTTACAACGCCCTGGACACTTACTTGTGAAACTCTGGACGAGTCACTGACCCTCCAAACTTACCCTGGATCTGACTCCTCCATACATAATTGTTTGCATATTGCCTCTCCTGTTAGAATAGATCTCAAGGACAAGCTAAATGGCTCTGGAGAGAGCCTGGCCTGGAGACCAGGGTCCTGAGTTCAAACATGACCTCGACACCTGGGCAGATCTCTTATTGCCTAGCCCTTGCCCCCTCCTTGGAATGGTTGAATTCTAAGATAGAAGGTAAAGGTTTTTAAAAAAAAATTAAAAAATAAAACATCAGGGGGCAGCTGGGTGGCTCAGTGGATTGAGAGTTAGACCTAGAGACAGGAGGTCCTAGGTTCAAATCTGGCCTCAGATACTTCCTAGCTGTGTGATCCTGGCCAAGTCACTTCACCCCCATTGCCCACCCTTACCACTCTTCTGCCTTAGAACCAATACCCAGTATTAATTCCAAGACAGAAGGTAAAGGTTTAAAAAATAAAAATAAAAAAAAATCAGGGGGCAGCTGGGTGGCTCAGTGGATTGAAAGTTACACCCAGAAACAGGAGGTCCTGGGTTCAAATGTGACCTCAGACACTTCCTGGCTGGGTGACCCTGGGCAAGTCACTTCATCCCCATTGCCTAGCCCTTACCACTCTTCTGCCTTAGAACCAATACCCAGTATTAATTCCAAGACAGAAGGTAAAGGTTTTAAAACAATAAATTTAAAAAAAAAAACCATTTAAAAAAAGAAAATAAATTCTTTTGGCCCTCTTTGTATCCCCAGTGGTTAGTAGAGTAAATAGTGCATGGTACGCATTCACTACATGCTTGATGATTTCGCTTCAACTTCAGTTTCTTCATCTGTAAAACAGAGATAATAATGGCACCTACCTCTCAGGGTTAGGATGACAGTCTGATGAGCTAATATATGTAAACGGCTCTGCAAACTTTAAAGCGCTATAAAAGCATTAATTATTCTGATTGTAACAGTATGATTAGTGTGTTTGGTGCACGATAGGCAAAATTGGCCAAGTTGGCGTGCAGCTACCATATGCATAGTTTGCATAAAGTGAAAAATTGCATTCCCTCATTTTAGTCTTATATTTGAAAAAGAAGGAAAGGGAGCAAGCCCATGGGATTCTCTTAAGAACAATTCTTCTACTTGGATGGGACCAGAGAACCAGTATGATGAAGTCAGCATAAGAATGTTAAGTCAACATTTTTAACTTCTCCATCTTGAAATGAGTGAATAAAAGCATTTATCAAATGCTTGTGTGCAAAGCACTGTGCTAAAGAGGGGCACACGCTCTATGGGGGAGACAACATGCAAATAACTATGGACCGGCCAGATGTAGACCACATAAGTTGGAGATAACCAAGAGAGGGAAGATCTTAGAATTAAGGGAAGAGGGGCAGCTGGGTAGCTCAGTGGATAGAGAGCCAGGCCTAGAGATGGGAGGTCCTGAGTTCAAATCTGGCTTCAGACACTTCCCAGCTGTGTGACCCTGGGCAAGTCACTTAACCCCCATTGCCCACCCTTACCACTCTTCTGCCTTGGAGCCAATACACAGTATTGACTCCAAGAAAGAAAGAAGAAGAAAGGAAGATCAGGAAAGGCTTCCTATGGGAGGTGGAATTTTACCTGGGAGTTAAAGGAAACCAGAGAAGATGAAAAGGGTGAGTATTCCATGCCTGGGGAACAGCCAGAGGAAATGCCCAGAGCTGGGAGATGAGAGTGTCTCCTTCTAGATACAGCCAGGAAGTCAGTGTCATTAAAAAGTACATGGAGGGAAGTAAGGTGTAAAAGACTAGAAAGATAGGAGGTCTTTGAATATCAGAAATTTTCTATTTGATCCTGGAGGTGACAGGGAGTCAGTGTAATTGGGGGGAATGGAGGGGTTTGGTTTGACAAGGTCAGACCTGAGCTTTAGGAAGCTAAGTGGGGGGGTATATTGGAGAGGGGAAAAACTTGTGGCAGGCAGACCTACCAGAAAGCTATTGAAACAGTCCCAGTGTGTTGGGACAGCTAGGTGGCTTAGTGGCTGGAGAGCCAGGCCCAGAGATGAGAGGTCTTGAGTTCAAATATGGCCTTGGACACTTCCTAGCTTTGTGACCCTGGGCAAGTCACTTAATCCCCTTTGCCTAGCCCTTACCATTCTTCTGCCTTGGAGCCAATACAATATTGATTCTAAGACTGAAGGTGAGGGGGAGAGAGAGAGAGAGAGAGAGAGAGAGAGAGAGAGAGAGAGAGAGAGAGA
>NC_058132.1:42097541-42165995 GCF_016433145.1 Gracilinanus agilis
ACCTGTGATACCTACCTCACAGGGTTCTTAGCAGGATCAAATGGTATAAGGTATAAAAAGAGCTTTGCAGAACTGCAAGCAGTGTATATCTGTATATACATATATCTCAGTTATTTTTAATAAGGACATATGCCAATGGGAGGACATGAGGAGGGAAGTCCATGCCAGCACTTAGCAACAGCATATATAAAAGCATGGAGGCAGAAAATGGCAATTGATTAACTTTTGGGGGTGGCGGGGAAGAGAGAGTCAAGAATGATTGAGATGTTGAGCCTGGGTGACCAAGGGAAGGGTGGTACCCTCAAAAGAAGTGGAGAAAGGGGTAGCTAGGTGGTTCAGTGAAAAGAGAGCCAGGCCTGGAGAGGAGAGGACCTTAGCCTAGCCCCTGCTAAGGCAGTTAATTCTCTACTCTCCTATAAAAGTATTTTGTGTGGTCCTCCTTCTCTCAGGGATGGGCCAGTCTTGTAGTCAGAGCCATGAGGAAGGGATAAATGATCTTCAGCTAAAAACAATTATCCCGTCTCAACATCTCATCAGGATTATCTCCTCTTCTAGATGGATGTTATATTAACTTTCATCTCAAACACCAAAGTCTCATTTGCCATGTCATTCTGAACTCCTCAGTCTTCAATTGCACACCTAAGAGCAATTAGGCAGCCAGAAAAATTAGCTTACCAGAATTCGCATAAAGGACAACTAGTGTCAGTGAGTTCCCCTTAATCTAAAAACTGTTCTGGGTCCATAGATAATAACATAAATAGAAACTCAACATAAAGTTTGACTGCTACTTTGGAGAAGGCAGAAGGCAAATTTCACAGGCTTTTAGAGGTGTTTTAGGAAAATCTATCACAAAACATTCATGTTCTCTAATAGGGTCATTTGGTAGTGTCTGTTCTTTAGGGGCGTAACCTCACACTTTTTCTTGTTTTGTCCTAGATAACCAGTTCAGGATGTCCATCCTGGAAAGGCTGGAGCAGATGGAAAGGCGGATGGCTGAGATGACGGGATCCCAGCAGCACAAACAGGGTGTTGGAGGCGGTAGCAGTGGAGGCGGCAATGGGAGCGGGAACGGAGGAAGCCAGGCACAAGTATGAGACCTCTTTGTAATGAGTCTGTCTGTCCATTTGATGACACTTCCCCTGAGACTAGCACTGCTCTGCTGAGATTAACAGCACTCTTGGACTAGTACCTAAAGGCCAGCAAACCTCACAGGCACTATCTGAGGGGAATTTTTTGATCGAATAGAGCTCTATCAGTGGTTTCTGGATCATATCGGTTCATCTTAGATCTCATTAAACTGATCCCTAATTATGAAAAATAGAAGTCGCATTTTCAGTGTTAATGACTGTTAAATCTTTCCAATTTGTGAATTCTTATATCTCTTTCAAGTACAAATGTAAAACATAGTTAGGTTAAACAATTTGTAGGCCTTTGACAAAGACCCAAATGCTCAGATTAAAAAGTGCCTTTGGAAACTCAGTATTATCCTATGTGGGATTATAGCTTGCATCCCAGGATTCATTCCAACACGCATATATTTTCCTAAATTAATAGGAACTTCAGTGTCAAATGCATAGAACCTCTAATTGCTTCAGGAACCCAAGAGCTGTGAGAGGTCCAATTCATAATCCATTTCTGGAAGCTAAGTATGAATTGGCAGCTTTCTGAAGTCTTTAAGATGACCAACACAACTCCTTATGGAGATGGTTGGTTAGGGAGCCTGGGTTCTATTCCAGTTCCACTGCTGATTTACTGCCAGAAAGCATGAGATTTATTCACCCTACATTTTTTTCACCTGTAAAAATCATGATACTCTCATGGGATCGATTCCCGGCGACCACACCTTAAATATATATATATGTATATATATATATATATATATAAAATGTCTAATTTCTAAATATTACACCCTTTTGAGAATGTTATAAAACGAAATTTTTTGTGTGTCTTGAGCCTCGTAAATACCATAAATTTCATATATTTTCAGTAACAGCAAACAATACTTGGATCCAAAGTAAAAGAAAAGGATACTGCACTTTTCACTTTCCCTTCCCATAAGGTATTGTTTCCACATTGCTCCTTTCTGTTCTCAGAAATGGATCAAGAAGAGGAGGACTAAGACCCAATACCTCTCCCAACCAAGGTTAACATCCTCCAGGCAATCGGTGACCTCATTCCTCCAGCTGTGAGGTTCACAACCCATCCCCACCTGCCCATCCTGCAGGATTTGTGTTCAGGGCCTCCCATATGTTTGTCCCAGGAGGAGTCCAAGTTTGGGTGGGCCAATCCGAGAGAAGGATCATGCAAAATACTTTTAAAGAGAGTGGAGAATTAAGTGCCTAAGCCCCTTGATTCTAATTTTAATACATAATCTGTCATGAGGATCCCAATGAAGTGCAAATAAACCACCAGGTTGTATGGGAGGGCCTTAAGTGCGTGATTCCATCATGAGCTCAGGAAAGCTGTTGGGTCAGCTGGCAAGTGACAGTGGTATTAGTCTGATACCCTGTTAACTTCCATGACTGAAATAAACTTCTACTAATTAAAAGGTGATTAGGATAGTCAGCCTGCATCTGCCTTAGGTGATAAAGACAATCTTTTTTTAAAAAAGAGGAAAAGATCAGGGGCTTCCTTCTCCATACCCCACTTAGGTGCAGAGGCTTTATTCATGCATGCAAACATTTTTTGGTGTAGCCAGAATTATTAGCCTCCTAACCTGATGTTGTGCAAAGCAGAGACCCCTTGCTCTGCTTCTTAATGAAACTTCTATAGAGCTAATGGAGATAAATTTGCATCCATTAGCTGATCTCTACTTCACAACAAATTCTTTTCACATATAATAGATGATTCAGTAAAGAGTATATAGAGAAGGGGCAGCTCGGTAGCTCAGTGGATTGAGAGCCAGGCCTAGAGACGGGAGGTCCTAGGTTCAAATCCGGCCTCAGACACTTCCCAGCAAGTCACTTGACCCCCATTGCCTACCCTTACCACTCTTCCACCTATAAGTCAATACACAGAAGTACAAGGGTTTAAAATTAAAAAAAAAAAAGAGTATATAGAGAAGCAGTAGCCTAGTTACAAGATTCAGCCCCTGAAAGAAAAAATGTTTTCTGAACAACTGAAAGATGAGTGCTGGGATAGGGAACTGAGTCATTTGTAAGCTTTGTGTGTAACTCTGCTACCTCAAAGCTGCTGACAAGGTACTTGAGTACTAATTTTTGATTTTGATTTTTCAGCTGATTCAGAGGAAAAAATATTTAAAGTTCCTGACTTATTCTTTCCTGCATTCTTGTTGCCATCACTATCATCTATTATTATTATTATTATTATTATTATTATTATTATTATTATTATTAATGGCACTTTTTAAAGTTTAAAATTCCTGAAGCTCTGCTTTTACATCAAATGAATTGGTGTTATAGCCTTCTTGGTGTTTCTGTAAAGAAAATAATTCTTCTAAAAGGAGATATAATCCACTATGTGCACTGCTCTGTGCTTAGTGCGAGGATAATAATAAAGAAATAAAGCAGTCCCTGCTTTCAAAGAAGCTTATATCCTATCAGGAGAAACATTATGTGCACAATGAGGTAAATACAAAGTAATCTGGGGGGAGTCAAGAAAGACTTCATGTGGAAGTTAGTGCTTTTGAACTGAGCTCCGAAGGAACCAAAGATTCAAGAAGGGGGGACATGGCAAGTACGGAAGCTGACTTGTTCAAAGTCCTGGAGGAGGAATGTCAGGGAACAGTTTGTAATGTGTGATGGGTTTGGAAAGGTGAGCTAAGTACAGATTGTGAAGGGTCTTGAATAGTGCCCAGTCGTGGGGTTTGTATTTTATCTTAAGAGGTCATGGGGAGCCAGTGAAGCTTTTCAAGAGAGTGACATCGTTAGACTCATGCCTGGAGAAGATCCCATTGGAAGCTCTACAGAGGATGGATTGGAAAGAGAAGAAACTTGAGGCAGGGGGACCAATTAGAAAGTTACTGCAGTGGTCTGGGGAAAAGGTGAGAGGAGTCTGAACTGGGATGGTAGCCCTGTGAGTTGAAAGTTGGGACCTTATGAAAGATGTGATCAAGGTCAAAATTGACATGGTTTGACAACTGCTTGGAGTAAGAGTGCAGAGTCAAGGAGAAGTTCAAGATTAAGAATCTGAATAACTGGAGGGGTTGTGCTACCCTTGACAGGGCTTTGGAAGTTAGGATAAGTGAGCTTGGCAGGAACAGATGGCACTTTCTATCCTGGACCTGCTAAGTTTGAGATGAGTATGGGACGTCCCGCTAGAAATATCCAACAGGCAATAAGTAAGACAAGACTGCAACCTGGGAGAGAGACTTGGAATAGATCTGGGAATCATCTGCTCAGAGATGATAGCTGAGCCTATAGAGCAGGGGTTGGCAACGTGTGGCTCTAGAGCCATATCTGGTTCTTTTGAGGGCCAGATATGGCTCTTTCTGCAGGAGCCATAAAGTCCATTTTTTTTTCAGGCGCTGTTACAGGAGCCGCACTGTGAGCACTGTACGGCTCTCACGAAATTACATTTTAAATAATGTGGCGTTTATGGCTCTCACGGCCAAAAAGGTTGCTGACCCCTGCTATAGGGTTCCTGGGAGAGGAAACGTAAAGAGAAGAGGAAAGGGCTCAGGACTAAACCCTAGGGTACATACACCTGCACAAAGGAGGAGAAAGATGAATGATGATCCTACAAAGGAGACAGGACTAGTCAGACAAGTAGGAAAGGAACCAAGAAAGAACTACTTTTACTCAGGGGGGAACATATTCAGAAGGAGGTGATCAACAGTGTCAAATGTTGTAAACAGGTCTAGAAGGCTCAATATTGAGAAAAAGGCTTTGATTGTGACAATTAATAAGTCACTAATCATTTTTAAGAAAGTAGTTTCAGTCACTGATGAGATTAAGTCAGATTATAAGGAGAGAGGAAGTGGAAGCCACAAGGATAGCCTCCTTTTTCTAGTTTTGCTGTGAAAGAGCGGAAAGATCTAAGAAGACAAGAAGTGTTTTGGTTTGTTTTTAAGGATGGAGAAAACCTAAACATATTCCTATGAAGCAGAGTAGATGCTAGTAGAAAAGAAAAGCCTGAAAATTTGGGGGTCTTCAACAGTCAATAAACATTTGTTAAGCACCTACTATGTGCTTTGTACTATGCTATATGTTGGGAAAACAAAGGCAAAGGACAGACCCTGCTCTCAAGGAGCTCATACTCTAATGGGGAAAACATTTTAGCCATATACAAAAAAGTTATATACAGGATAAGTTGGGAAAATGAACAGGGATAAAGGAGATCAGAATAGGGTTTCCTGTCAAAGGTGGGATTTTTAGCTAGAGGAAGCCAAGAGGTAGAAAGGAAGGTGAGCATTCCAGGCATGGGACACATTGGGTGAAAATGGTGGGGATTAGGTGGAGTGCTTTGTTCTAGTCATAGCAAGGAGACCAGTATTACTAGATAAGAAAATGTGAGAAAGTGGGAAAAGACCGGAAAGATGAGGGAAGGTTATAAAGATTTTTGACAGCCAAAGAAAACATTTTATATTTGATCCTGGAGGTGATAAGGAGCCACTAGAGTTTATTAAATAGGGGGCAGTAGGGTGAGATGTTCAGACCTGCACTTTAGGAAGGATCACTTTAGGAGATGAGTAGAGGATGGATTGCCAAAGCAGATGGAAGGAGGTAGGACCAAGGATATAAGTAGAAGAACTGATCTTAAGGAGAAGGACCACTTCTTCATCAAAGACTGGAATATAGAAGAAAAGAATGGGGGATGATGTCAAGGGTTTTAAGACATAGAGAAGGAGAGAGGGAGCTCAGAGTAAATGACTTTTATTTTTTCAATGAAATCCTTTGGCAGGGTCTTTTGCTGAGAAGACAGTATAGGTATGAGATGGGGGGGGCAGTGATGGAACTGTAATCCTCTCTGTCACCAAGTAAAGTCTGAAGGGACCTCCTTTGCCGAGAAGGAAGAACAAGAGTTGAGAGGCAATAGAACTGAGGACATCAGTAGATCTGTCAAGCTTTGCTCTCGGAACAGCCCTCTACAATGTATATTCCACTTACAACAACCTCTTTCCAATATCAGTGGACCCTCAGATAAATGGGCCCTAACTTAATATCCGCTATAATAGGCTGACAAACTTGGTTTTATGAAAATTACCTTGCATCACTACTGCAGAAAAATACTCCTCAGCAGAACCCCCACCAGGTCTATTCTATAGCTCACGTTGCTTTTCTCTCTGATTGTCCATTTTCACCTTTGTGTTGCACTCCTGCCCCCCTCATTAAAACATTTGATTCCTTACACTTAAATGCAGTGCTGCAGAGTGGCTAGGGCTCAAATCTCCCCTCCCTACATGCAATGAGAGAGCAGATTGTAATTTGTGCTTGGCCATTGTAGTGTGCATCTGGGACTGGGACCATGGGGAGCTGCTTTGAGAGCCGAGTGGTGGTGGTGTGTGAAAAGATGATGAGTCGTGCCTGCTGGGCAAAGTCCAAGCACCTCATCCATTCGAAGACTTTCCGAGGAATGACCCTCTTGCACCTGGCTGCAGCCCAGGGCTATGCCACTCTGATCCAAACCCTCATCAAATGGCGGTAAGGCTGTATGTGGCTCACGTGAATATGTGGCGGGTGGGAAAAGGGAGCAGATTAAGCAACCTGGCTTTTAGCTTCCTTCCTGTAGTTGCCCTAGCAAAGAGAAGCTTTTATCTCTTGCCATCCCTTTAACTCTAGAGTTGGAGAAAACTTGCCCCACAGGCACTTTTGGAGAGACTTTTAATGAATCCTTCCCTGGAAACAGAGAATTAAGGAACAGATCCTAAGGCTGAACAACTTGATTTCCAATAGGTCACTGGCTGGATACAAATAGCCCAGACCACTAAGCCAATGGAATGCCAGGTCTCTTCATTTATTTCCAGGATGTTAGATGCCAATTTTCGTTGTCTTAAAAAGTTTCAATACTGCCTGCCAGTATGGTACAAATGGTGTAATTTGTTGAAGTAATTCCTGTTACTTCCTTACAGAACCAAACATGCGGATAGCATTGATTTGGAATTGGAAGTTGACCCTTTGAATGTGGATCATTTCTCGTGCACTCCTCTGGTAAGGAAAAAGACTCATGTATTTCTTAACCGTGGACCGTCTTCATTTGGAAGTGGGATCTGCCTGGTTCCATACAATTGCATTTCATTCGCATATGGCTTTTATTAAAATTATTTTTGATGCTTATATTTTCTATAATCCCATTAAGCTTGTCAGCAAAAAAAAAAAAAAATCCTCAGAAACTTGAAAGCATTCTGGAGCCAACCTGTTGGCTAAAAACAAAGCTTTCTGAAAAGGCATCCTTCTTGTCGCTTTACCTTTTAGATGTGGGCATGTGCACTGGGACACATGGATGCTGCTATTGTACTATACAAATGGGACCGCCGAGCTATTTCCATTCCTGACTCACTGGGAAGGCTGCCCCTGTCAATTGCCCGTTCCCGGGGTCATGTGAAGTTGGCAGAATGTCTGGAGCAGCTGCAGAGAGATGAGCAGGTCCAGCTCGGACAGAACCCTAGAATCCATTGCCCTCCAAGTGGAGAATCCAATACAGAAAGCTGGATAGCCCAGTGGCATGGTGAAACCATCGCCTCTTCGGAATCACAAAAAGGAATCACTGTTATCGCAAGTACAAATCCAGGTAAAAACAAACAAACTGAAGTAATTGCGTCTTCGGGATTCTGGCTCTGTTATTAAACATCAGGATTTACTATGGTTTTTATTCTCTCTTCAAGTTGAGTTGGGGAAAAAAAACAATGTCTGTGTCATTCACATAGATTCTTTTCCTTTGCTGACTCTGCTTTAGCTATAGGGGCACCAGCTGCTCCTCCCTCACCCCCTACCCAAAAAATGTACAAAAGATAACAGGAAGTCTCTGCACCTGCAGGAAATGCAAGTTTCCCAGAGAAGAATTGTCTAAGTATAGAGTATGTAGTTTAAAATGTTTAAATACTTGGGATATGATTCTGAGTACTGACTTTTGAGCTTTGTCTCCCAAGTAGTTGCTCTGCGGGAGTTCTCGTTCCATTACCGGTCCTGACTGCCCTTTCTGCTTTCCTTACAGAGCTAAGAAGACCTAGGTCTGAGCCCTCTAATTACTATAGCAGTGAGAGCCACAAAGATTATCCTGCTCCCAAAAAGCATAAGTTGAACCCTGAGTACTTCCAGCCGAGACAGGAGAAACTGCTCTCCACGGCACTGAGTCTAGAACAACCAAGTATCAGAAAGCAGAGCCCCAGTTCCAAGCAATGTGTCTCTGAGACAATCAGCCCCACTGAAGGAATAAGGGATTATAGCCGGGAAGTCTCCCCTCACACTCCAGAGGCTGCAGGATTCCGAGGCTCTGGAGCTCAGCCTGGAGTAAAGTGGAACTCCAAAGACCTTTACATTGGTGTGTCTGCAGTGCAGGTAACAGGAAGCCAGAAGGGAGCCAGCCTAGGCAAGGACCCAGCTCCACCCCGTATTCGCCCACGAGAACAGATGAGTGTCCTAATGATGGCTGACAGAGAGATGGTAGATGCTGAGTTGTTGTCTTACCGAGAAAATGTCGAGAATGAGGCTTGCTTGCAACACATGGATGACTTACAGGTCAGTATTTCTGATGGAGACCTGCTGAGGCTGGGACACAAGTTCAGAGGAGGTCAGATTTCAGGCTGGAAGGGGTCATGGAACCATAGATCTGGAGAGTTGGAAGGATCCTTGGCAGCCAGCCAATCCCATCCATCCGTAAAAGGAATCCCCACTATCAGATGTCCCGGGCTCTACCAGGAAGGAGATCCCACCTACTTTTCAGGCAACCCACTCACTTTTGGATAACTGTAACAGTCAACATGTTTTGGTTTTTTTTAATGTCAAGCCCAAGATTGGCCACTTCTTGACTTTCGGTCATTGTTCTTCTGGAGTCAAATAGAGCATCTCCAATTGCTTATCTCTATGATATCCCTTGAAACATTTGGAAGGCAGCTATCTTGTACTCCTACCCTACCAAGTCCTTTCTTCTCTAAGCAAAACATTCCCAATTCCTTCAGCCAGTCCTCACAGGATATGGACTCTGAAGGTACTTCACCATCCTGCCTGCCCTCCTCTCCAGTCTATCATGGTGCCCAGAATTGAACACAATATTTCAGATGAGATCTGGAAAAAGGCAGAATACAGTTGAACTATCACTTCCATTTTAGGTCATTCTAGTCCAATCCTCTCCTTTTCCAGCTGAGGTCCAAACAGGTTAAATGATTTTCCCAAGGTCACAAACAACAACTGGAATTTGAAGAACTTAAGACCTCTGACTAAATCCAGCATACTTAATGCTTTCTTTGATGGAACATCAGTCTCCAAAAGAAAAGACATGGGATGTTTCTAGCTAGTAAAATGCTAAAGAAGTCTGACTGGCCTGTATGCACAAGAACATTCTTCTAGCATTTTTTGTTCCATGAGGTTCTGTGAACCATGCTTTGGTTCATAGAATATTCTATTTCATTTTGTTGATCAGAACCTCCATCTATTTCAGCGAGTCAGATATTGTGATCAGGATCTAACTGCCACTAACCTAGATCTCAGAGATATCCCTCTGTCTTCATATTTCTCATGAGGCTTTAGCTATCTTTTACCTTATTCTTGAATAGGTGTCCCAGGTAGACCCCTTTTTATTCAAAGAAAAAACCACAATGGCTAATTTCACAATGGAAAGCACTAGTTACTTTATGGTCATGGGCCTAAGCTCTCTAGCTAGATCAAGGAGGTTTCATTTGTATAAAAATCCTCATAAATATGAATTAGCTTTTTGACATGGACAATCATTTCTAGCCACTGTAAAAGAAAGAAGGGTCTAGTGATCTACTGGAATACAGACCCAAACTGTCAAGGAGAGAGTACAAACTATAGCCCCAGTAGTTGATTCCTTTCCTGACACCTAATCATAGGCTTATTAAGAGTCCTTTTGGTATACAAAATCTGCTCTTACGGATCCATAGAATGTGAACTGAAATTAACTCACAACTGGACTACCTAAATGCATTTTCTACTTCTTACAAGCACAGTATCTAAGAGGCACAATGGTGACGGGTCATTTTTCTAAGGTTTTTTAAATTTCAGTGTATTTGAGATTTTAACTCTGATGTTATTGAAAGGCACTTTAAGTAAGGAGAGTAAAGCAACCACAATTCAAAGTTAACAAAGCTTTTTGGTGAGGTCACATGGGAGAATTGTATCCTACCGTACTCTATAAAACATCAGTCACTTCACTAAAATCCACTCAACATTTTGGGCTTATTTTGCTGGCCAAGTTATTTTTCCCTCTTAATAGCAGTCTTACAGTCTCCTGTGTGTATATTAGGAAGAATGATGCTCTCTACCTAGAAGTTAATGGTTATATTATTTGCCAAGTGCCTTGGGCTCTTTGGGTGAGAGGTGCTATATAAATTCATAGCATTATCATGCGGTTGTTGTTAGTCCCAGGGAGTATATTTTCAGGCTGGAGGTAATGTGATATGAGGCTATTAAATAAGGCTTCCATAGCTAGAGGATGTCATTATCTTATTCTTGTTACACTACATCTCATTACAATGCTACATTTCATTTATTTATTTATTTGTTGCTATGTACTAAAAGATTTTGAAATACAAAATTGTGGATTTCTGCTTATGGAAAAGTTTATTTCCAAAATCTCTCTTAAATTCTGAATGATTCATTCAGCACATGAGACTTCTTTCCCTCCTCTAGTCCCAAACCAGAGTGGCTGGAGTCTCCCTTCTGATAATGTATGACTTCAGAATGATAACAGACAATGGCAGTGAAGCTTTTTTAGAAGCTTTTTTTTGCATTTTAAATATTTACCTTTTTTTCTGTAAGTACATCTAAAGAGTCTTGAACATTCTTAACTGATTTTTACTAACCTTACTAAAACTCATGAAGAATGGATTAGAATTGCCATTTAATTTCTTTATCTGTAGTAAAATTTATCAGATTTTGCCCATTCTTAGAGAAATGGTAGGAAGACTCAAAATTCAAGAGGAATTAAAGAGGATAAAGACTTTCTAATGAAGTGCTACCACTTAAGAAGAAAAGAAAAGCAAAAGAAAATAACACCAAGCCAGAGCAAACATGCCTTTCAGTGGAAATGAGAGAAATAAGTTGTACTATTCTATCGGAATAATCTGAATAAACCAAGGCAATATGTTGGCATCTATAAAATATACAGATTCTGAAGAAGGTGGTATGGGCTTTAGGTACAGATGATCAAGAATTTCTGAAATGTACCTTCTAATGGTCCTGAAGGCAAACACGAACAGCTTGGAGAGATGAATGCCATATATGTCCTTTCTGACCACCATCAGCATTTTAGCTGCAGATCTTCAGAAACACCAGAGAAATACATTTTGTGAACATTTTAATAGCATATGAACTTTAGGACAAAACTTCTTATTCTCATTATCATATGAAGTAGAGAATGAAGGTTGGAAATTTTGTTGGAACACTGGAAGAATAATTTTTTTCTTAAGGCCTCTTCAGAAAACATATTTTTTCTGATCTGACTTCAACAAATCTTGGTAGTTTTGTCTCCCATTATTCTTCATGTACCCACTATTCCTGCCAAGTTAGACAACTTACCATGTTTGGAATTTGTTCCACATTTTCCTCTCTCCATGCCTTTTTTTACGCTTTTCTCTCAGCATAGCATGAATTCTCTTCCACTCTCCCATTTCTGCGTGTTTAAATTTTACCTATCTTTAAATGTCCCAGATTCATACCACCTTGCCAATAGGCAATCCCCAATGCCCTCAACTAGAAGAAATGACTCCTTCCTCTGAACTCACACAGCCCTTGTCCACACTTCCTACTGACACTAGATTCAAACTTGTGTTATATTTACATGTGTAAATGATATTTCTATTAGATGACAAACTGTTAGATGAAGAAGAGGGCATATCATATTCATCTTTTTGTCATCTTCAGTACCCAACACAATTCCTACTAATACTATATCTAAATTAATCAATGAAATCATTTAAATTATCTTGCCTTTCATGGTTGATGATTCAATGGGTGAAGAGAAAATAGTGTAATCTGTCAAGCAGCTAGGGAAAACTGGATAGAGGGCTGGGCCTGGGGCCAAGGAAGACCTAAGTTTAAATGCAGTCTCAGATACTAAATGAATGACCAAAGGCAAGTCACTTAACCTCTGTTTGCATCAGTTTCCTCAACTATAAAATAGGGAAGGGGCCACTATATAGCACAGTATAGAGAGTGCCAGGCCTGGAGATGGAAGGACCTGGGTCCAAATCTGTCCTAGTTACTTCTTAAGTGTGTGATCCTAGGTAAGTCATTTAACCTCAATTGCCTAGCTCTTGCCACTTTTCTGTCTTAGAATTTTGTTTATTCTAAGACAGAAGGCAAAACTATAAAATAGGCATAATATGTAGCACCTACTTCCCAAAGTTGTTATGAGGACCAAATAAGAATAATTATAAAGTGCTTAAGGGGAGCACATAGTAAATGCTTAATAAATGCTTGTTTCCTTCCGATGAGACGAAAACACAAGAAACTGGGCATGTTATATTCCTAGAAATTACACGTCTTTCTCTGCTATCACAATGTTCATTCTTTTTTCAGAAGTTCTCACTTTGATAAGTCAATATATCAAGGCCTGTGGTTTCCCTCCTGTAGGAATTTCTTCCACCTAACACATAATTTACAGTCTCAAGTTGATGACTGAGGCTCAGGAACTTAGGTGATATTCACACACCTTATATGTGCTGGAGAGAGAATTTTAACTTAAGCATTTCATGAGTCCAAGTTCCATATACCTTCCAATATCCCACTCTGCCACTTGCTTATATTGGTATTTTTGTAAATTAGGCAGATTCTCAGAGATGACTAGAGAATTATCAGCATATCCCAGAAGCTTCACTTCATCTTTATCAAAACACCCATCAGGCTGTAAGAAAAAAGATTCTTTTTTTTTCAGTTATGAGGATAATAGTTAATTATAAACTGAAAAGTTTTTCATTACAGCTTCTTGAGAAAAGGAAAGGAAATAGTGACTGATACAAATTTCGCCTTTTTTGGGAGGAGGAGTCAAACAATTAGATTAATATTATTAGCAGGTTTTTTCTAACATGCCCCAATCTGATTCATATTAAGGAACTTTACACCCCATAGTAGGCTAGGTTTATTCATATTATGAACTCCTCATTGGGTGATTCTGAAGTGAGAAGAAGAAGAGTTCATAGAGAAAGAACTTCTCTAGAGATGAGAATATAATTAGGGATGCTGAACTAAGAACTCCAATCTTGAAGTAAGATCCCAGGGTCTCTGCACATTCAGAATAACAGTCTTTATTAAGTGATTATGTAACCATAGGACTACAAAGATGGGAAATGGGTATAAGCCCATTGAATTGAGATGTCAGAACCTTCTTTTCTCCTTCCAAGGTAAATATGATGACCTTGGCAGAACACATTATTGAGGCAACACCTGAACGGATTAAGCGAGAGAATTTTGTGCCCTTGGAGCCCGCAGCAGCGGAGAGGACGGATGCTGCTGCAATTAGCAGCACAATGAGCTGGCTGGCCAGTTACCTTGCTGATGTCGATCATCTGCCAAGTGCTGCACAGATCAGGTCAGTGGAACCCCCCCAGATAACATAACATTCAGCAAATTCAAATATTTAGGGACCACTAGGTGGCTCAGTAGATAGAGCCACATCTGGTGACAGGAGGTTCTGGCTTCAAATCTATACTCAGACACTTCCTAGCTGTGTGACCCTGAGCTAGCCACTTAACTCCCATTGCCTTAATCCTTACTACTCTTCTGCCTTGGATCCAATACACAGTTCTAATTCTAAGGCAGAAGGTAAAGTTTTAAAAAGGAAACTTAGTGAACAAGGTCACAAATAACTCACACAAGTTATAGCATTAATCTGTTATTCCGGTTGTCTATCTTTTTTTCCAGAACTCTATATAATGAGCCTCTGACCCCTTCTTCTAACACCAGCTTGAGCCCTGTAGGCTCACCAATCAGTGAAATGGCTTTTGAGAAACCAAGCCTTCCCTCAGCGGCAGACTGGTCTGAATTCCTGAGTGCATCCACCAGTGAAAAGGTAGAAAATGAGTTTGCTCAGCTAACTCTGTCTGATCATGAACAGAGAGAACTCTATGAAGCTGCCAAGCTTGTCCAGACAGCTTTCAGAAAATACAAGGTAAGAATCTTCAGAAATCTGGTATCATCAATTCAGGAGTTCTCTCCAGCAATGCAGTTAATCACCCTTCATGCCTACCCATCTCGTGTGACTCTTGTTCATTTCTTCCCATAAATTTGACAGAAGGGGCTCACCCCATCTGTGGGTGGCCTTCCTGAATTTCTTCTAACACTGAAAGGGTACCAGTGAAGCATCCTGGCTATTCACCTGTCATCCTTCCCTTCCTCCTCTTCACATGACAAACCCATCTTCTCTTCCTGTTCTACAATTCCTTGATGATGTTCTTTGCTCCTGTTTTTTACTGACATTGAGTTCAGCCTGTTCATACCAACGGTACAACTCTCCATGCTCTTCTATGTGATCATCTCGTTCTATTTGTTCAACGACTTTTATTCTATGTTTTACTGATATATAAACATGAAAACTAATCACTGAGCTATAAGAAAAGAATTCATTCCCTTAAGATAAAAGTAGAAAGGAATCAAAATCAAGTATTTACTTTTGTGCATCCTTTCTTAAATGAAAGAAATACTATATTTTCTCTCTTCTTTAATGTTCAAGAATCATATTTTTAGATCTGCAGTGTAAAATCTTTAAATGATTGAGTCACTGAATTTAAACAGAGACAAATTGCCACACAGCTTCCCCATGTTTTTTTTTCTGTTGTTAACAATAATAGACACATAGTAACTGATGATAAAGTGCTATAAATAAAGAGATAAATACTCCAAAGCATCCAGAAAATGGGTGACCAGGATGGTAAAGGGCCTCCCGTATGAGGATCTAGGAACTAGGGCTGTTTAGCCTAGAGAAGACTAATGGAGAACAGAAGATAATGTGTCTCACACAGCTAATTGGCTCTAGAGCCATTGACATGGAGTCAAGAAGGCTTGGATTCAGATATGGCCTCAGACATTCATTAGCTGTGAGGCCCTGGGTAAGTCACTTAACCTCTGTTTGCCTGAATCTCCTGGAGAAAGAAATGGCAAACTATTCTATTATCTTTGCCAGGAAAACCCCATATAAGGTTCACAAAGAGCCGCACACAACTGAATGACTGAATAACAACAAACGGTCCATGCTACTATTTTGCAGAAGATGGAGAGATGTGGACCAGACAATAATAGCTATATGGATTCAGAACTAGTTAAGTGGCACGTCTCAAAGAGGAATTACCAGTAGTGAAATATCAATGTGGCAAGATGCCTAGTGGAATGCCCCAAGGTTCTGTGCTTGGCCCTGAACTATTAAACACTTTCATCAATGACTTGATAAAGACATAGAAGGGATACTCATCCTATCTGCAGATGATGCAAGACTGAATATGATAGCTTGTAAACTGAATGACAATCATGACACAAAGCATTAAAACATTAGGTTGAATATTATAAGATGACATTCAATAGGAGTAAATATAAAGTCCTACATTTGCATTCTAAAAATCAACCTCAGAAGTACAGAATGTGGGAGGTACAATTTATCTGAAAAAGATAGAGGCTTTTAGGAGACTGCAATTCACTGTGAGTCAGCAGTGTGATGTGATGGCCAAAGAAAGCTAATTCAGTCTTGTGCTTTGTGAGGTGAAGCTTAGCTTTCAGCAATGAGTTGATAGTCCCTCCACACTCTGCCCCAGTCAGACTAAAGCTGGAGTACTGCAATGAACTGGGGGCAACACAATAGAGGAAAGTCACTGATAATCAGGAGAGGACAGCAGAAGAAAACCAGGAAGTTGAAAGGTCTTGCATCTATATCATATGAGAATAGGTTGAAGGAGCTGAGGATATTTACATTGGGGAAAAGGAGACACAGGAGGCCATCATGGGTGTCTTCAGATATCCAAAAGACCACCAGGTGAAAGAGGGATTAGATTTGTGCCACTTGACCTAAGGGAGAAGAACCAGGCACGATGGACAGGAGTTGCAAAGACACAAATTTAGGCTTAACAACAGAAAGTTTCCTAACAATTAGAACTGTCCAAATGTAAAATGGAGTACCTCAAATAGTGGTGGATCGCCCTTCCATTGAGGTCTTTAAGTAATGCTGGAAGAGAGTCAGGTATGGTATGGTTAGTATTTGTTTTGTGTATAGGTAGGAACAGACGCCAACTGAGTAGCTTTCAACTCTCACTTCTGTGCACAGCCCCCAATTTTTTTAATTTGCCATGTGGAAAAAGGATAGGGTTGCTGCTTATTACTTGCCCCCAGCAGGCAGAAATTGAAGAGATAAGGAGAAGTCACAAAGAGGCATATTTAGGCTTGGAAATAAGGAAATATTTATGTTGAGAATGAATTCTCTAAATATTCAGTAACTTACAATGTACTTTTAAACTGGAGCTTAATTAGTTGGAATAGTAGTCACATAATTTTCAGAGACTGTGAAGCTAACATATCTGGATGACTTTTTTTTCTCTTCAAATGATGAAGTCATTACTATTTCTTTCTTTTCTCCTTATGTTTTAGGGTCGTCCCTTACAGGAACAGCAGGAAGTTGCTGCTGCTGTCATTCAACGTTGTTACAGAAAATACAAACAGGTAAATAAGCTTTGCTTCATAAAAGGAAATAACACCTCTCTAAAGGCAACTCCAAGTTGCTAAGGACTCCTATGTGACTTGGCAAGTCAGCACTATTTCCAAAACTTATAAAAGATATTTCATTTGGATTCTCAATAAATAGCAAGGGAGAAATATCTGAAAGAAGTAAAAACGGCCCATCTCTAGACAAACTCTTATGCCTCAAAAGGATCTTAGTCCAAATTTATCACCCTCCTAAAATAAAATTACCTCCTTGACACAAAGAATATATATATATACATATATATATATATATATAATTTTGTTTGAAGTAATAGGTTTTATTGTCAAGATCTCTTTATCATCTCAGATAATCTGATAAGGACAGTTTAGTTGATAAGGAAGTAAAGGACAGGGAAGATCTTTTCCTCAGCTCATGCTTCCAGCTCTGGCTCCAGGAGCATGGAGTTTATTATATACTATTTTCACACAAAGAACACAAAGAAAAACTTTACAGCTGATAGAGGGTACAAATCATACAAAAGAAAATCCTTAGAGGCTTCAAAGTAAAGATAGAACAGGGTACAAGACCGAATTCTAGCCACCTGGATATCAGCAAGCAAATTCTGAGAATTGTAAATATATTCTATAGATATCATAAATGAATTGAGTCTTATATTTTTTATCAGGAGGACTGCACCTGGTTGGATAAAGTTTTGTCTAGGTTTGTCTGACTAGGGCCTTATCTAAGTAATATATTTTTTAGAGTTCAGGCTTCTTAATTATCAAGGAGAGAAAAATGGTTAACTCAGTAGCTGCTGGTCTGCTAAGGACTCAAAGCTTTTCAATAAGTCTATAATGTTTTTCCAATAAGAAAAAGTATGGATCATAAAAGGGGTCAAAAGAGGGGTCTCAGATTTTTATCTAATCTCTTATTGGCTTCCCACATTTTATATTTTAAATATTTACTCATATTTATATTTTAATTTTGCTTATAAATTCTCATTAACAATAAAAGAGTTCTATACATAAAGCAAGTAATCACAATATTATCAAATAATTCTGAGCTCTGATTTCTCAGTTCCTCCATTAAAAATGGAGGATAATGTCTCCTGCTCTATAATAGTGTAAGGGGTGAAAAGGGGTTTTATGGGCTCAATATATTAAAAGATGGTTGCCAGAGGATTGAACTATGATCAATCCCCAATTAAGAATAATCTCAAGTCAAAAAATTGACTTTTATGGAAGTTTATTTACAATTAGGAAGGTTGAAGATAGGGAAATTGAGAGAGAGAAACTCTGGTCCCTGCCTGGACCAGGTAAGAATTTAGAGGCCCAGCAGAGGGGCACAGAGGTTAATTAAACAAGGCTTCTAGCCACAAGGCCTTTTACAATTAGAGGCAAGAGAGGCCTCCCCTGGGGCTAGAGCCTTCAGAAACACCAAGGGAACAGAGAGAGAGTCAGCCTAACTTACCCAGGTGACAATTCAAAGGGAAGCAGTCAGAGGTCCCACCAGTCTCGGCATTCCAATCCTCCTCCATGAACCAGAAGAGATCCTCACCAGATGCTCTCTTCCACCCAAGACCTCAGCTGACTGAGGACCTTCTCCTTTTAAAGGGGTCACTTTTGCATCACTTCCTGTTCCTCCCTCCTAATTTGCATGTCCAATCACAATAGACAATTCTCATAGACCGCCTAGGGGGCAGTCACCACTCTACCACACATGGGTTATGGACCTCCCAGAATTAGAGGTGTTCTCACCTTTGGTTATTAAATCTAAAGATGGGCAGTGTAGACTTAATCTAATTATCACAATAGCCTCCCAAGGAGAACTGACTGTTGACAAAAAAAGCCTTAAATTTCTTTCATTCAGTTCTTTAGGTTAAAGATGTAAGCTGAATATTAAACAATAGGGATTTCAGTATCCAAATCATGTAGGGCAATAGTCCTGTTAGCATGCTCTTCCAAAGCAAAAGCCCTTTCAACTCTGATTCCCATCATGCCTTTCCACATAAAAGGCCACCCTAGGTTGTGCTGAATACAAAGACCATCTTTAGGTCTTCCAAATCAACCAATCCATCCTTATTCCAGAGCACTCCAATTTGTCATCAAAGACCTTTTGCCTAAGAAATAGTAACAAGAAAATGGAATAGAGTGCCAGTTTTAAACACTTGGCACTTCATTTGGTGATCTATAGGATTATTTTGAGTTTCTTAAATGAATCAAGTGAGGTCTCAGATTGAATACTGTATATAATAATACTATGAATCATATCCACTATCATCATCTTCTTGAACCTTTGAGTCCTCTCTAGTTATGTTCTTTCATGCTCTTCCTATAAGATAAACAAAACATATCTGACTGTAGAACTCCTTCAAATTCCAAAATACACATGGTTTTTCAAAATGAGTGTTCCAACTCGAGATAATATAGTCTATACTTAAGAAAAGTGGATCCTACAGCCATTCAACTCTTGTGTCACTGAGATCAGGGAATTTCCACTGCCAGATATCTGAAGACTCAAAAATAGATGGCCAGGAAATATATCAGCCTTTGCTTACCATATTCCTTTTCCAGGTTTCTATAGCATGCCTAAAAGATGGTATATTTCACCATACTCAATCCCTTTCCCAGAGAGAAAAGATACCCTCTCTGTATAATCAATTAGTGTTCTTTAAACTATGTTAAGACATCTATTAAGTCCAAAGAAGAAGGCAGTTAACTCTAGATCATGAGCCATAATTTACTTTTAACTTGTCCCTGAGAAATGATACAAGAGCCTGAATTATCTGAAGTCCATATCAATTTTTTTGTTACAATCTTAATACCTTTTCATTTTAAAAGTGCCTTTTTAGGGGCAGCTGGGTAGCTCAGTGGAGTGAGAGTCAGGCCTAGAGACAGGAGGTCCTAGGTTCAAACCCGGCCTCAGACACTTCTCAGCTGTGTGACCCTGGGCAAGTCACTTGACCCCCATTGCCCACCCTTACCACTCTTCCACCTATGAGACAATACACCAAAGTATAAGGGTTAAAAAAAAAGTGCCTTTTTAAACTATTCTGTGATTTTGAAGCAAAACAGCTAATTCTCAGTAAGTATCTGTGGAACTGCATAAACATCAAATATTTTCTGATTAGCTAGGTAGTTTGAAATACAAAAATATGTTTTGAATTATGATTCCGATTCCTTGTGAAATTCAGTATATTTATTGAACAGAATATTTTATAAGTCTGTGCCTTAGGTCTTTCCTTTATTTCTAGGAAAAGAAAATGCTAAGTTTTATAACAACTCTACATAGAAACTCTTGGTTTTATGCTCTCTTGTTATGAATCATGGCTTCAATTTCCAAAAGGAGCTGCTTTAGTCTCAAGTTGTTCTACAGTCAAGACCTTATTAGAAGGGGAAAAAAATTCTCCTGGCAATATCCAGCTGAGTTCATGATCCCGGGAAATGAAGGCTTATTGTGTAAACGCTGACACCACAGTACCTATAGCTCAGCAGCACGGAAGCTGCATTCTTTCTTGTGTTGCAGGCGGGCTCCCCAGCATAGAGCAGCTGGCACTCACAAACCAAAGCTGGACATCTGGAATAACATCAAAAGCATTTATTTTAAAATATAAGTTTTTTTAGACAAACTCCCCCACCCCCAAAAATGCAGAGGGAAATTTGTCTATAACCTTAAAGAGGTTAAAATGGTTAGGTTAAATTAATTTCTGTTGGTAGTTTTATTGGTTCTGTTTTTTTCCTTTATAATTCACCAGTCTAACATTAATCTTGTATTTTCTGTTTCTCCCCCAAGCTGACATGGATAGCCTTGAAGGTAACGAATAAACACAAATAACGCTTCCAACCATTCCACCAGAGTCAAAAACTTCACACTCATTACCAGCTACAGACAAAGTAGTTCTTTAGATGAAATGAGATAATGACATCCAGTACCAGTGAAGACTGTATGGTGTGGTCATACCACCCCAAGTTAGGGACACCTAACAACAGTGTACAACCTTTCTGAGTGTTCACTGTGTTGGAGTGATTTTTGATTAAGTGAGGGGTGGGGGGAGGTTCTATGAGCCAGTCTCAGAACATAAACGGCCATTATTATCAACCAGGTGAGCCTCTAAGGGCTTACTTCATCAATTCATTAGATAAAGACCCTAAAGGGTTATAACTAAAGTTGGAAAAGATCCTCTTGAAATAGTTCTCCAACATTTCTTTAAAATAAGTTTCCTTCTTCCATTTCACCTCATAATTCCAGAAGGAGTCTAGCCGCAGGATATAAATTTATTTTCCTTTCAGTGGCAAAGTAATATTCTGATAGAAGAGGGCATCGTCATGACTTCTTTCTGCAGAGACCCTTTTTGGTAAAATAAAGATTTGGACATGACTTTCTTGAAAGACTAGAAACTAGAATGTCCAAAGGTGGACATTCAAGAAAAGAAAACACCAGCTCTGTGATGTCCTAGCCTTTTCTTTTGTGGACATAGTAGGCAGAATGGAAAAAACAAACAAACAAACAAACAAACCAGTGTTTGGCTCCTATGCTGGATTCTTATGGCCTCGTCTTCTGTGGTTATTTCCCAGGCTGTCCTGCCTTATTGCTTCACCATCATCTTGCTTTTTGGGGGTATTAATCATTGCAGGTGGCAACGGATTTATTGAAGGTGTCAGCGTTTCATGATAATCCTTGTATTTGGGAACTTGTGACTCAGCCAATAAAGTTCCTTATGGATAGAGAATTAAAAACAAGGTTTTGATTACAAAGCAGATCATATGTACTTTTTGAGATGGGAGGCATGTGGGAAAAGTGAGTTTAAATTCTACAAGTGATTTATAAATATTTTCATCCAACATCCAGAATTTATGTCATATTTTTAAAAATTCATAAGTTTTTAAGCCTGCTGCTATGAAAAAATACTTTTGTAAAAATTATTAATGAACAATATTTTGGCATTTGTGGAGGGAGAACACTTAATAAAGCGGTATGTTGCCTGAGCTGGAATTTTTATTACGACATGCATTTTGGAAAGGTAGGTGAAAAGATCCCTAGTAGGCCTTGGCAGTGATTAACTGCCAAAAGACATAATATGAAAAGCGAGCTTCTCCTTTCACTAAGAGTCTGTTCCAAGGAAACAAGGCTCCTCCATCAGGATGGGAGAACTTGTCTTTCTCCTGTTGTTACTACTTAGCTTGTTCTTGTCTCCTCTGCAGTATGCACTTTATAAAAAGATGACACAGGCTGCCATCCTTATCCAGAGCAAATTCCGAAGCTATTATGAGCAGAAAAAATTCCAGCAGAGCAGACGTGCTGCTGTGCTGATCCAACAGTACTACCGGAGCTACAAGGAATGTGGCAAAAGAAAGCAAACTCGCCGAGCAGCTGCAATTGTACAACAGAAACTCAGGTAGGTTGGATAAGGTTGTGAAGAGGCTATCACCAAGCAGAAGGGGATCTAGACTCCAGTGAGAAAAAACACAAAGGCCCTGAGCTGGCACCAAGCTCTACTCAAAGCTAATTGTTTTCTACTTACAGGTGTTGAAGACTTTGAATATTTACTTTGTGTTGACTGTGTATCTATGGAGTCTCCAAAATTATTGGAACAGCTTAATATTGTGATTTCAGAGCTGGTTTATGAAAGACAGAAACAAAGTTTGCACCTAAAAAAGAGGCATATCAAGTATAATATTCTAGGGTTTGAGGTAACTTTGGTAAAGTACTCAGAACAAATGATTAGACCAATGTGAACTTAATAAACTGTGGCAGTTTTCTAAAATACAAGTTAACTCTTTAAAGAATCAGAAAAAAACCCAAAGGAATAGGGGACAGTTAGGTGGCTCAGTGGATTGAGAGCCAGTCCTAGAGCCAGGAAGTCCTGGGTTCAAATTTGGCCAAATTCTTAGCTGTATAACCCTGAGCAAGTCATTTAACCCCCACTGCTTAGCCCTTACCATTCTTCTGCCTTGGAACCAATACCCAGTAGTGATTCTAAAACAGAAGGTAAAGGTTTAAAACAAAGAAATCCCAAACTCAAGGAAATCGATTTTTGACCCAAGAAACCACATATCTTAGCAAGTTCCAGTTAAATGACGGACTAAAACATTTTAAATGAATTATTTAAAAATTTTACATAACACTTAAAATGGAAGAAAATGGGATAATACAAAATATCTTAATTGCAGAGGAGAAATATCTCCTCCATTACAACATAAGCTCCTTCAAGGCAGCTTCTTGAGGTAGGCAGAGGGAATAGAGCTGGACTTGGAGTTGAAAAGATCTGAGTTCAAATATTACCCCAGACACTTACTAGCTATGTGACCCTGGGCAAGTCATTTGATCTCCATTTTCCTTGGTTTCTTCGTCTGGAAAATGGGAATGATAATGGTACCTACCTTGACTGTGAAGATCAAATGAGACAATAACAACAATAGCTAACATTTATTGAGTGATTGCTCTGTGCCAGATACTGTGCATGAAGCATTTTACAATTAACTGATCCTCACAAGAACCCTGAGAAGTGCTATAGTAATCCTCCTATGTTACAGATGAGGAAACTGAGGCAAACAGAAGTGACTTGCCCAGGTCCCAAAGCGAATAGGTGTCCGAGGCCAGATCTGAACTTTGGGCTTCCTAAACCCAGGCCTAGCTCTACTCACTGTGCCCCCTGGCTGGAAAGTACTTTGCCCAGTACCCAGAACATAGAAGATGTTTAATAAATGCTTGCTTAGTACCCAACACATAGCAAATGTTTAAAAAATGCTTGCTTCCCCTTCAACTTTGTCTTGGTATTCTCAGTGCCTAAGCACAGTGCCTGAAATAAAGTATTCAAACAAATATTTATTGATATTAAATAGAAGGAATGATTGAGCTCAAGCCAAATGTACTTAAGTACATAAAAACAAAAATCATTATATATGATAAAAAGAAGACAGATTTGGGAAAATAGCTATAGCAAATATAACTAATAGAAATTTGACATGCAAAATAAAATGAATAGTTAAAAATATACAAAATCACCAATAGGCAGATGTCCAAAGGATAGTAGTATTCAAAAGAGAAAATCCAGATAGTTAATCACTTGAAAAAATGTTCAGCTTTATTGACAATCAAGAAGATCCAAATTATTGCAATGTGGAGGTATTCCCTCCAAAGCATCATATTAACAAAAAAGCTTTAAAGTAGTGAAACTTGGTGTTGTCAGGTGATTCACTCACTGCTGGTAGCAACTGTGTACTAAGAGAATGTTTCTGGAAAGCAATCTGGCTTAAAAGTTGCAAAAATAACTTTATCCCATGACCTCAAAATTCTGTTATTGAGTACATACTTGAGACTATGAGAATGCTATCAAAAGTGGGGAGAAAAAACTATCTGTCCAAAGATAAGAAAACTAAACTGCCCCAGAATATAGGAACAGTTATGTGAATCTGGGCATATTAATGTATTGGAACACTTTAATGAAATTCAATCTGACAAGCAAAAGAAATTTAAAGAAATTTGTATGAAACTTGATGATACAAGTCAGCCGAAGTAGAAGCAGCAGAACAGAATGAGCCTGAAGAATGACTTCTCTCAAACATCCCAGACCCCCAGACTCTAGCTGAAACTTCAGGGCAGATCACATGCAAGGAAAAGTGAAGGGAAAGAATGGATAAAAAAATCACAGAGACTTACAAAATCATTTAGTAAACACTTATAAAGCAAGTTTAATTCGTTGGGCTTTGTGTTTACTACTAGATTTATAATAAATCTTTTTTAAGGAAGTATGCTTAAAATACTAGAGGAAAATATCAGTTCTTTCACCAAATCAACTTGAAAGAAGTCACCCTAAAATTTTACAATACAATCATCATTTTTAAATTTTCTCTAATTCAAAATATTTACATTTAGTTCCTTTTGTCATTCTTGGAGATCACATGTCTATTAGGCTCCCTAGCTGCAGTATTTAATTTTTAATCTAGCACTAATACTGACCTATTTTAAATAAGCTCTATAACTCAACAGTAATAGAGGCTAATTTTTTTTTTTCAGGAGCAGTCTACTAACCAAGAAGCAGGATCAAGCTGCTCGCAAGATAATGAGGTTTCTACGCCGCTGTCGCCACAGGTACATTAGTCCCCATGTTGATCTTATCCATCAAGAATAAACAACACAGTCATAGTCTTTATTTTAAAAGTTTCCAACATCAACCAAGGCTAATTACCTTAGTAAATTACTAGGACAAATATTTTCCAAAGGATTCTGGAATAACAGAACCATCCAAAGTAGGAAGTAATAAGTGAAATGTAGTAACTACTGACAGGTAGGAAAATAAAATCAACTTGTCATAGCCTTTTGCTACTTATGTTGGGTACAAGGAGCTTTCTGTTTCAGCCAAACTAACTAAATCCATAGTTTCCATTTAATCCTTTGTTCTACACTACTCATGTCCTCCATTCACACAAACTAATTTTACTCTCTGAACTGTACACCAAAGTAGAAAACAAGTGGATTTCTCAAATCTCCAAGGAAAAGATTCCATTAAAGATTTCCATTATAGAACAATGATTTCTGTGAAATAGTTGCTATATTGTTGCCCTCTGCTGGAAAGAATGCCTGACTTGCTCTTGGTCAAAGTTGATTGTCTGATGAGCTTGGGAGAAATTACATCAAACGGAAGAGGGAGGTAAGAAGCATAGCTTAGATTATTGGGAGGTTCTTAACCACTGGGGGGAAAACTGGTATATAACAAGAATACTGTACCCCCAAAAAAGCTAGGGAGATACAATATCCCATCTTCTATAGTAGTTTCTCTTTATTTCCCCAAATCTAGAAATTCCTTTGGAGGTCTAGGGATGTATACTTGGTTTGTACCAGAAAGAAATACTTCATTTTATTGCCTTTACATAAAATTCCTTTCTTTGAGTATTCCTGATAAACATTAACGTCTCAGAACCAATCTGAGACGGGTAGTTCAGTGACTGTCTTGGGCATAGGTGTGTATTTGACTTTTCTCACAAAGTAGTATGTTTCTCGGAATGTCAGAATCTTGGTTTTCCTATGATGTATGAAGCCAGTCTTTCTGGAAGGCACTTAGATCTCAACATATTCTAATGCAGAATTTGTTCTCAGTCATTCAAAGATTGGTTTTTTCCTATTGTTTTCTATGTAGGATAACTGTGATATAATAGTGGATCTTTTCTCTCATCGTATAGAGTGTGAGACATCCAAATGAAAGAATAATTAAAATAAGGCACCAATGACAATCCTCTGAAATGCAAAAAAATCCTGAAGTGACCTTTTAAAGACTCATATTTAAGGCCAAGTATAACCATAAAATAGCCACTTCAGTTGTACCCTATGCAAAAAATAAATCTCATTAGTTTATAGTCATACCATACATGTAGCATTCAATAAAGTAATTAATAACCAAATAGGATAACATTTTTTCTTTGCTTGATGAAAATGTTGTGGTCTTTCGTGTTTCAGCCTCTCATGGCTGTTTAAGCCCCCTTCTTTTCCTTCTCCTACTTGTTATGTATCAAATCCACCTGGGCTGGGGTGGAAGGCTCTACAACAGAGGTCGGCAACCTGTTTGGCCATGAGAGCCATAAACGCCACATATTTTAAAATGTAATTTCGTGAGAGCCGTACAGTGCTCACAGTGCGCGCTCCTATAACAGCGCCTGAAAAAAAAATGGACTTTATGGCTCCTACAGAAAGAGCCATACGTTGCTGACCCCTACTCTACAAGCATAAAGCATCTTAGAATTATATATGCACTTCTAAATATCTGAGTCAGATGCAAATTTTTTAAATTACCTTAACACAACAATCAGAATTTTCATATTCTGAATTTGCAGTTTTTCTTCATTTAATCCAATTTCATCTTTTCAGTATCAGCACAGTTGATCTTTCTTCATTAAAGATCACAAATCAAAATTTAATCATAACCATTATTCAGGTTCCATTCTGCCAAATCTGCCCTCCATACCTTGGCCTTGTTAAGTTGAGTGATTCTGGTGTCAGAATATAAACCGTGTGGAAGACAAAAGTGCTGGGCTTGGACTCAGGAAGACCCATGTTTAAATCCTGACTCAGTCATTTAATACAGCTGTGGGACCTGGACAAATCACCTAACTTTTCTTGGTCTCCATTTCTTCCTCTGTAAAAGGAAGAGGTTAGACTAAATGCCTCTCAGGTCTTCTTCCACTTTTAATCTATCATTTTATAATCTAGGAACCTTTAAATAGCTTTAAAAATAGAGAGGTTGTGCCCAAAATAGGTAGAATGGACCTCATATACACATACCCTTGCCCCCCTTCCTCTCTCTCTCTCTCCCTCACTCTCCTCCTCTCTCTATCTCCTTTTTGAATTATCTTTCTATTAGAAAGGTAAGATGACATAATGACTAGAGAACCAGCTTTAGGTCTAGCAACATCTGGGTGCAAATCCCATCTCTAACACATGCTGGCTTTGTGATCCTAACCAAATAACCAACTCTCTTAGCAACCCTAGTCACTTTCTAAGAATGTAAGTTGAAGAGAGGTGCTGACCTTCATTGACAGAGGGAATTTCCTCAGCCAGGAGATCCCTAAACCAGTCTCTATCCTTTTCTATATACAAATGAGGAAGAATTCCAGAGTATTTTTTTCTCTTTTATATTTAGATCTTAACTTGTAATAATGTCACAGGAAATCTAATTACCATGGGTTTCTAAACTTCTCTGTTTAGAATGGAAAGCAATTCCAATATTTCCAAAACCTTTGATGTTTATCATATTTAATACTACTCCTGGTATATATTTTGTGCTGCTCTTTGAATAATCAAGATATTACTTATTTAGAGCCAAGAAAATTTGGAATCAGATTTAACAACCCATGAAATACAATCCCCCATTTATGATGATTCTTGAAATCTGGAGAAATCTCAAAAATTTATCCAAACTCATTATTGGAAGTCAAATTAAAATGTTTGTTCCTCCTTGGTTACAGGGCCATTTCATGTATTTTGGAAGAAAGTGCTATGTTTATCACTTCTTACAAAGTCTTCCTAAAATATGGAACAATCTGACAATACAAAGAAAAAGGCAAAAGAGTTTAAAATAGTTTCAAAAACTTAAGAAGTAGCAGTCCTGTCTGATTTCCAGTGTTTACTACTAGCTCCATTTTATTTAAACCTCTGATGCACACTGAGTAACATATAAAGACCAAAACATATTTCATGCAGATTTTTTTAAAGCACTTGCAGAATTTCCACCTCATTCTCATTCTTGCCACCACTCTCTTTTTTTTCCTCCCCAGAAAACAAAGCCACTCAGTCTTCTTTTTGTCTAACTAAAGCTATTTGTAAGGTTTCTGTTATGACATTTGTATGCTAATAGCTGTTTGGTATTGTTTTACTGTCTAAAGCCCTCTGGCGGACCATAGGCTGTACAAAAGGGTGAGTTTAGCTGCCTGCTAGCCAGTTTCTCTCTCTTCCATTTTAAATACTTTGCTTTCTGCTTGCTTGCATGGGGCTGCAGCCTAGGTATGCTAGTAAGTTTCACATCAATTAATTATATGAAATGAGATCAAATAAAAAACTAACCCTACTGCAATTACTAACACTACTGTTTTATACAACAGGAAAAAAATCACATGCAGTAGATAATTATAAATGCATGAATACATATGTAGGACCTTCCTTCTGAAGCCACCGCTGGGCATGCTTAGAAAGTGGTGGGAGGAACCTTCAGTATAAAAATGGCTGATGTTACAAGTTTGGAACTTGAATGGGTCTGCACTAAAACAAAAAGTACCAAAAAAGCACTATGAGAGTAATGTTTTGTTATAAAAACTTTTTCACCTGAACATACTTAGTAAGCTAATAACTTCTTAGAAAATTCTAAAGCAAGAAACTACTTTGGGGCAACTAGATAATTTTTTTGTTGACTTATTTATTACCCAGAATTATTTTGGCCAAAATAAGTCCTCCCCATTAGCTGGTTTCTGAAGTTTCATTTTCTAAATATCTCATTTCTCTACTACTTGAGGTGAGTCAATACTCCTAGCTTAGATGCTCTTTTAAATGCAGCTTCCTAATAATTGGAATTCTAGTTACAAAATCATAAATGAAATAAGCCTCCAGCATTTAAATTCGAACATTGAATTAAAAGGAATGTCACACATAGCAGACTTGAGTAACTATGCCTCATATGACTAAATGTCCTACACTGCCCCAAGGAGGATAAAGACCAATAAAATTTATATTTTAATGAATTCAGTAATACACAGGATTAGCTACAGAGAGGAAGAACAATTGCTTTAAAAATCATTGTCACAATGTTCCTGAAATGCTGGATGGCAATATGGTCTTTATTCTGAGAGAACTGGAATACGAAATGAAATGAATATACAATGTGACTTAAGTCTTTTTAAGTCAAGACTCAAGTCAAAAACTTGAATTTCATTTCCCATTAGAAAACTGGCTTTACTCCTTAGAAATGACAGGTCACCTTTCTTCTCTGGGCCTCAGTGACCTATTATATTAAAAAATATGAGGGCTCAAGCAGGTCACCCATTGTCTCTTCCAGCCCTACTACCAGGATCCTATGATTAACTTGATGAATGAAATCTTTTCTTCCTTTTGCCTACAGAGAAATGGATGGATTTAAAATATCAAAGTGGAATTCTATCAACTAATAGCTACATTGTTTTCTTTTCTCAAATGAACTCACTAGTTATTTACCCAGTCATTTAAGCACTTAATGGAGAAAGGGCAACAATCCTTAAAATCTTAAGACTGTTCAAATCTATGGAGAAAGTTTATCATTATTTATATCCTAATCAATTTATTTGAGATTAGGCCTCCAAATCTCACCCAGGCTGGAAGTATATTGGCCATTCATTGGCCTGATACCAATACTGATTGGTAGGAAAGCTTTAACCTGCTCCATTTTTCCTACCTGGATCAGTGTGCTGCTACTTGACTGCCTTCAGAGCTCTCACCATACTACTGCATAGTCATTCATCTCCTCCTGCAGCTCAGAACTTCTGAACTCAAGTGATCCACCAGCCTCAGCCTCCCCCATGAGCAGGGATAAAGCTGTGGGCCACCATCCCCAGATATGTCCTAGATTTTTAAATATGTAACTTAAATTCCTTTTTTCCTGAAATTCCAGACTAAGGTTCATACAAGTTAGGCATAGAGATGCTAGAAGCTCTGAGGGAACTAATACTTCATCCAATGAAAGGTCTTTACCAATATATTCACCTGAATTTTAGTTCTCTGATAAGTTGCCCAATGTAATGTTAATTTTATGTTAAATTTTAGTTTCTGGGAATATTATCACAAATTCAGGGGGGGGGGTTCTCAAAAAGTGAAATCCCATGCCACAGCTTTCATAAAAGTAATTTGGAACTAATCATTCCTTCTCCCCTTCATACCCCAAAGTTTCGATTCTTCATTTATTCAGAATAACTGGAATATGAGAATTCTGTTTTAGGAATAGGAATTATAATTATGTTTGTAATCATAATAATTAACTATTATGTTGACTATTTTAGATCAGCTCAGAAATGGGAAGTTTTGGGTTATGTGTAGGAAAGTTGGCTTAATATATTGAAAAAAGAAGAAAAATCAAAGTGAAATTTCTCTCTCTCCCATATTGTCTTATTACACACAAACACACATAATTTAAAAGGACTCCAAAAGAACACATGCATGCTTCAGTATTCAACTGAATTAATACTGACAATAACTTGTATCTTGCATGATACATGCAATTAAAATAGCCTGCTGTGAGGAGTCAGCATCTCAATACGGTGGTTGCTTATGCATTTTTGAAGCTTGCTAGTCTCTGGTATGTTAACTCTCTTTAAGAATGAATATTCTAGATATGATTATCAATATCAATGAAAGCTCCTTCCTTAGTCTCCTTAGTGCCTGCTGCATTCTGTTGCGAGTTCCAGAAACACTCATGCATGGTATCTTGGAGTTTCATAGCATCAATCATGCCTTGGAATCCATAGGTAGTTTAAGAGATGGGAGAAGAGGAGATCTTAGTATTAAGATACTTTCTAGAATAGTAATCTCTGCCTAAGCACGTAAGTTGAGGAATAACTTACATTCAGGGCTTGGACTGGTTACCACTGAGATCTCCTCTCTCTTCAATCACAGCAAGCTAGATGATCTTGCTAACAGTTCCCAGGTTGGAACTACAGTTGGAGGCAGGGCATTCTGTGTGTGAAGGATTCATATCTCTGGAGTTTTCATCTGAAAATAATATCATTTACAAAATATGCCTACTATTAGAAATGTAATATTGATATCCTGAAAAATATGAAAGAATGAAATGTCAGGGTATTTGATTGGTAGACCACTTCAGATTGTGCTGTTAGAGGTTACCTATAAAAGACACCTCCTGCCCATCATCAGAATGCCGCCATAGTAGGTCCAAGAAGGCTAACTTCAAAAGCATGGAACCTCCAGAAAGAATCCTCTTTTCATCATGTTTCTAGTTCTCAGATGGGAAGGTTAAGCAAACACACCAAATGCTATTTTTCTCGCCTGACCCTTTTCCACTCAGCTTTTCCTTTCAATGGCTGTTTCCAACTTTATTAGCCAGTGACTCAAAATTGTTTCTAATAGGGAAAGTTATTTCTCTTAATATCGGATTTAAAGGTTAACCTGCTAAATTAAGACTTGAATTTCACTGTTAATTTTTTAAGAGTTTATCTTAGAAAGTATGCTAAACAATTTAAAGCAAGAAGTGTTAGGAGGGGGTGGGGCAAGAGTAATCTAAAGAGATTATAGATGTCTATGAGCCTACTTTCCACTTAGATTTAAGCACATTATTCTAACTTTTTAAAAGTAACAAATTCTGAGACTCATAGCAGGAAAAAACAAGATGCAGACAAGAAACATGTGGGGGAAAATAAGAGTAAATAATCTACATTACACAGCCATCTTTATCCTGAATGTATCGAGGCTGCAGTTGGCCTGAAAAATACCACTCCTTTTCTAGAGAGAGAAATCATTTCCCTAATTCCTTTTCCCTTCAACACATATCCCTTCAGAAATTTCTCTGGTGTTAGCAAATATTCACAAGGAAAAAATCTTAAAGACTACTCTCTCTGAAAAGCAAACACCAAACCAATTCCTGTCTTCCCTTAATATTCTAGCAGCAGGGGATACAGGTTTATTTGAGTCAACCCTGTGAACTGTTAGCCTAGTTATCCTGATGGATTTTCAACAAAGTTGGGTCCAAAAGTCCTGCTAAAACAAAGGGACCATATAAAGCAAGTACCAGCAATAGGTTGCAGCAGGGGGTGGAAATTAAAATGCATTTTAATAATGGCTTTAAAAACACCAAAGCTTTCCCTATGTTTGACCTTGGTTCTGAAAATGTATCTATCTGTGCCAGCTGCTGCCATCCACTATGGTAAGTATTGACTTCTGCACCTGACCAATCAGAGAAGCCATATCTTTAAGAGGTCATTCTCCAAACCCAGTGGATTAATCCTTTAACATGCATCCATTTTCCTCTGTGATAATTCTTTAACAATATCTCTAAAAATACATAATGAGTTGAGGAAACAATATTCCAAGCTGATATTGTGTCACCGTTCTTCTCATAGTTACATTTGGGACATAACAAGAAGCATATTAACAGATTCTCAGTGGCCCAACTTACTGAATAAAGAACAAGAATTGAATATGGGATGTGTCATCATGGGTACAATTAAGAGCTCCAAAGTAATTTTGTTTCGCTTACCTCTTGCAGGGACTGAATATTTTTGGAACACAGAGGTGTGTGTTAAATTGCAGAGAGCATGCTCTGGGGTATCATTCTTATTGGGCCTTTCTGTCTTTTTTTTGCAACCCAAATGAGATTTCTGGAAAATGGCAAGATCTCCCTTTTCCTAAATTTCCCACAAGCCATTTCAGCTCTAAAAGCAACAGGTAACTGACTTAGAAAGCCACATAAGGCTGCCCTACACATACTGACGTCCAGCATTGCAAGAACCTATCTGCTGAAACTCACTGACTCATTAAACATTTCTCTGGCTGAGCATTACTGAGTAGATGTAATGAAGCAGCTTTGCCTTATGCTTAAACCATGAAGCCATTATTTGCTCCAAGTCTCTTAACTAGGCCGTCTCCATTTGTTCATAAGTTATCATTGGACGTCTGACGGAAGTAACACGACGTGGGCTTTGTGCTGGCTTTCAGTGCTGTTGCTTACCACATCACTTCAGTACATTATGATGCAACATTGTCGGATAAGACTGTGACAAAAAAATCCCAACTGTGTGATCATTTTCTGTTTAGAAATCTTAGGAGGTTAAGAAAATGGTTACAGTTCAAAAAGTCTTACTGTCCTAAGTAATCACCTCCACTCAAAACTGGTATGTCGGGGCAAGGGCCAAAAAGCTCACCAGGGTAAGCTCCCGTGCCTGGTTCGGCTGTCCTGCTGTTTTCCAGTAGTAGTACAGTTCAGAAACATAACCAAGTTGCCTTTAACTCTTATATTGTCATGTATCTGCAGAGACTATTCTCTTGTAAATTCAAGATCTTTGAGGAAGGCTGCATTGCACAGGAGTACTGTTGGTTCTGTTTCGACAATGTCTGCTGGAATGCAGTTATGAGAGCCACAACAATTTCTGTAAACGAACTGGGGTGTTAACTTTGTTAATTAACATTGGCTAGTTAATAAGATTTTCACAATGGGCACTAGTGGGTAATGAGAGTTTTTATAGTGGTAATTCCCTGCTGGAACCTTTAGATGACCAGTTACAAAGTAGAAAAATCTAGGCAAAACTTTGTTTTTGTCTAATTGGTACACCTTAACTGAACACCCCCCTGTCCCTCCACCCACCCCCACCCCCATCAACTGGCTGGTTGTTTTGGTGTCATATGGACACATCATTAAGAGAAAAGCAAAAACAGCAGTGTGTGAAAACTTATACCAAAATTAAGCTCCTTTTTAGCAAGCTCTTTAAGAATTACAGGGAAAAAAATGCATTTTGAATTATGTCTACTGGAAATCTAAGGAAAATTCAGTAAATTTATAGTCAGAACTCCAAATTAGTATCCTTAAACTCCTCTGAAACATATATTAGCTTATCTTACATCCAGATCACCTCTTTCATGGAATTTGGATGTAGGCCAAGGCAAAAAAATACTTTAGGAATGAGTTGAACAGTTTTAAAAGATAATTTTTTAAACCTATTCTTAGTTACTCTTAGAACTATGACTCATAATATTTTAGAAAAAAAAATAGGATCGAAAAGGACTGATTTTCCCAGTTTTCCAATTCTACAACACCTATTCTGACAATCCACCTTACATAGAGAGTAAGACTCCCCATTCATTAGCCACTTTCTGGGTCTCTTAGGGAAGCCAAATTATCACAGCCTGGTAGTAAATCTTCACCATCTCTTCCCTTTATAGTTCCCAATCCTATCTGCCCTTCTTCTGGGAAAGGAGAGTAGCTACTAGTGACTTGAAATCAGTAGAGCTGGGCTTGAATTCTGATTGTGACATTTACTCAGGTTTGATTGTAAGCAAGTCACCCCCTCTAAGCCTCAGTTTCCTCATCTATGATAATAGAGTCAATATAAGCTCTACCTCCCAGGATTGTACAAATAAAGCATTTTGTACAGGTTTAAGAGTTATATGTGAGATATCAAGTCACAAATTGAATTAAATATCCTGTGGCTTCTAAAGAATTTAATAGTCACCAGTTTCAAATTTGGGGGTCAAACATCTGGGGTCATGAACTTCTATAACCTTAACTGAACACGGGCAGTCTATTGCTGGGCCTTTCTGGTTTGACAAGACCTGTCAGATTTGGTGCTCTGCTGACACCCTTTATGAGGCCGTACACTAAGAGTCAGATTTTAGCAGACAAATTTAAATATATTTTTCACAATAGTATTTTCTCTTGGAAAAGCCTGGCATTCAGATAGATTTTTAAAATCCGCACACTCAAGTCCTATTACAAATTATAGAATCATATTACTAGTGTTTTCTTTCTTTTTATCCTCTCTTTTATGCCATTTAAATGATAAAGAAACAAGAAATATAAAACATTTTAAAATCCTACTACATTTCTGAAAAGTGATCTTTGAATAGCTGTACTTTAAGCAAACCTGATGTTAAAAAAAAGACTTACAAAACTGAAAATTATGAAAGATTAATGATAGGATTACTCTAAATGGTGGGCTTCCCTGTGTATTTTTAAATGATTCCATTTATAAAATTTTAAATTCAACTAAAACTTTTTAAAAGTTACTCTGGTACTGTTCCTTCCTATTTTGTTGTAACCTATCTTTGAGCTTTGGGGAAAATGACTAAGGTATCTTTAAGTATGAGAAAAGAGGATACTAAAAGCTATTAGACCATGGAAAAGGGAGAGATACTACTAATTAACAAAATCTCAGCTTTTCCACCTATATAACATATAGCTATGACTTCACTTCAAGAAAACCATATGCACAAACACCCACATTTAGAATCAAAGAATTGGAAAGGACCTAGAGATCATCTAATCCAATCCCATTTTATAGATGAGGAAACTGAGGCCCAGAAAGATAACTGCAAAATAGTAAAATTAAGGGTTAAGAATACAAATTTCAAAAGGAATCTTTACATACTTTCTTTCCATAACATTCTGGTGTGTTTAAAATATTTCAGCTGAAAAAAATCACTGTAAGAGAACTTGGAGAATCCATTGGTTAGAGGTAAATTAAGATTGTGAAGTTATATAGATTTAAACGAAGCCACAAATTCATTTCCATTCAATTTACTAAAGCCCTAATATGCAAGACACTATGCTAGATGATGTTTACCTATAATGCACACCAAAAAATAACATTATACAATGATGAGACCAGGTTCAAGATTTTAACAAAATCAGAAAAAGTCCATCACTGAACATTAGTTTAGTACATAAAAGCTGAATAAATGGCTCATTCAATTTCCCCAACTTATGTAACTAAGAAGGTGTAACTATGTAGGACAACTTCATGGGATTTTGAGGCATTGATGTTGGTCAATCAAACCAGTTAGAAAGAGCTGCTGGTTCTGTTTTTCCAGTTTCAACACATTACTCTCCTCTCTGATGTAATAATGAAATCTGGTTTTGTTGTGTTCCTAGAATATGAAATCAAAGCAGCACCTGATGAAAGTTAGAGCATTCATAACCATAGAATCATTAATTAGCCTACGAAACATTTCTTCCTTCTCAATGTCTTTTTCTTACTTTCTAGCAGTTCAGAGGTCCCCCTGCGTCTACCCTCTCTAACAAATGCTTTTTTTTCCTTTTTTTTCTCTCTCTCTCTCTCTCTTTTTTTTTTTTTTTTTTTTTTTTTTTTTTATTTTTTTTGCCATTGACTCTCTGCCATGCCTTGGGGTGTGCTTCATAATAGAAGGGATGGTTAGGAGAGTCTTTCTTCCATTGGAAGTAGTGACACTACAAAGCAGTCTCTTGTTTTTTCAGAGTGAAAGAATTGAAAAAGGCCAAGGAACTTGAAGACCCGCAGCAGCAGCAGCAGCATCCCGTAGCAATGTGACATTGCTTTTCAGACTGTTTTCATTTTCTGTTTTTAGCAGAGACATGCAACAACAAAACAAAACACACACAAAAAAAAAAAAAAAAAAAAAAACACCACTGCAGTTTTCAGAAGCTCAACTGCAGGATTTTAACAGTAATGTTTTGGTCATTGCATTTGCACTTTCATGGACAACTTTTAATTTGTTCAGCAAGACATCTTGGAACTCAATCTTCTGTTGGATCATGGGAGAACAAGACACCAGGAGGAATCTGTGAGAGGCTTCCTTCTCTCAGAAAGAAACGGTTATCCTCATCTAGGGCTGTATTCAAACATCGTGTGGAACTGGACAAATATTATACCAAAAATATAGTTAAGAAAAGGTGGGAATGCACGAGCAACAGAGAAAATGCTATTCCTGCACCTGTCAATCATTTCCAAGAAGCTGAATCTTTGGGATTCTCGGTGGAGGGCTTAGATCGTACAAATCTTTATTGGGTCCGTGTGTTCTCATTTCCTTTGCTCTTCTGTCTTTTATTTTTTTTTTTTTACTTTAATCTCTCTACAGCACACTTAATGCAACTTTTTAAATCTGCAGGTTTTTAATGTCTTGTGGAAATTTGCAGAGGGGTGGATGTGTGAGGCAAACGGGTAATGCATGAGAAATAAGGAAGTACAGCTTAAGGAAGTTTGAAAGTTTTGTGTGTGTGTGTGTGTTTTTTTCCTAGAACCTGCGAAGTATATCAGTCATCATGTCCTTTTTCTCATGTCCAGCACTTTATTTTTTGCCTTACTTTCATGGGAGATGAAAGTTATGTAGAATAATTAGTAAAGCATGTAGCTTTTTTTTAGTAACCTTGGAAAATCTTAGTCATTCTGAGGAACCATTAACATTGCCTGGACATTATGCCACTTAAAAGATCAGTGTGGTGCTGCGTTCTGGCCAGTAAATTCCATATTTTGGCGATATTTCATCAAAACTGAGCAGTTTCTGTATATATAGAAGGTAGAAATGGAAAATGAGAAATACTATTTGAAAGGGATTATATTGATTAATTACTAAATATTTTATTCACAAAGGGTCAATAACATGGCAAGATAAAATTATTATTTGTATAGTTTTGTCTGAATGAGCGAGAAAAGTGTGGATGTATTGTTTGTACATATTGTATATATTAAAACAGAGATATGTGCATGAATTCAAGAAAAAAAGAAATGAAAAAAAGCAAAGCATTAGTGGCTATGGTCTGTAAAATGAAACAAAAACTTTATTTCACTATAAGAGTACTTTATTTTAAATGTTCTTTAGAAGAACATTTTGCTAAAGCATGACTAAACTGCAAAAAAATAAAAGAGCTACTGTATTTAGACTTAGGAAAAAAGGCAGAGTAACATTACTAAAAAAAAAAATTTAAAAAAAGGATATGTTTACATTTAATTTTGGCTACCAGGAGTTTATTTAATTTTATTTTAACTTTTTTTGCCAATGGTGCCAAGTAATGTGAATGCTAATATTGCTTAAGAAAATTAAGTTAATTTTGCAAAGCAGATAATCATAAGAAAAACCAGTATATAGCTTAACACCATCCACTCACTCCAATAAAGAACACTTAGAATGAACATAAACTGAAAAAAGAAATAGTCTGAAAGTAGAAAAATACGTTTCACATTTTCATATCTCCTGCTGGAAGTCAGAAAATGTAATAAAAATTGCACAAAAAATTTAAAAACTTAAAATTAAAATAATGCAAACTGGTCTTGTAGGGGTGTCATGGTATATTACTATTTCCACATAATGAGGAGCCAAAGAAATCAGATACATAAAAAAAAAATAGAAACTACTAATGTTAAATTAAGGGAGGGTAAGTTAGTATTTGCTGATACCAGTTTAAAATTTCCAAGCTTAAGTCTGAAGATCAGTTGGTGTAAAGTTTATGACAATTAGTTTTGTTTTTACTTGATTTTGGCCATCAACTGTAAGTTAAAACTCAAGGCTTGTTGTGAAGCCTAAAAATATTCACAAATAAGATGATTTTAAACTGGTGTCTTTGGAAGGAAGGTAAATACAAAAGGATTGGGGTAAAAACTGGGGTCAGTGCTCTTGGTGCCTTTTCTATAATTGTACTTGTTTTTTAATTACTTCCTTTCACTGCCAACCTTGAATTACTGTACAGTATATGTCTTACTGCTCGTGATCAGCTCTGACAACAGTGACAGTCCCACAACAAACAGCCACCTGTACATTTGTAAACTGACCTAACTCAATTTTTTTTAAGTGTGTGGCTCATGCTGCAGCTGTTGCTGTCCCAAAATATCTATTATTTTACAAAATTGGGCCTGTAGGAGAACATTTGAGTATTATACACTCATACACATATACATAATTGCACACACAAATGGGAATAGAATGTGAAGGCCAGATCTTTTGAAATGTCCTGTATTAATACTGAAAGAATTTAGATATGTTTATTCCATTTGTTATAATGTAAAGAACGGATCTTTTTAACAAGAGTAATGACCTCAGTGGATGTTTTAACCCTCACATTTCTACAAAAAAAAAGTTTCACATACATTATTAGATGGGCAAGACAGAAGACTCAGTAAGATATAGAAATATTTAATGTTACTCTTCCAACTCAGAGGGTCATTGGGGAGGGAAGAGAAAGTAGGTTTAATGCCTACTGAAATAACCCACCTATATAACATTGACCACTGAGTTTGTTCAAAATGCACTTCCACTGAAATAATGCATTTCTGATCGCCCTTTTCTTGGTTGTGGATCATAGTTTTGAGTATAAGATGATAGGTAAGCGCAGCTTTCTTGGATAATCTGAATTCCCAAGTGCCAGGAGTAGGATTTCATTATAAAAATTAATAGCTAATATTATTCTGTCTCCTGAAAATTTAATTGCTATTATTACACATTTGAAATCAGCTGTACTGTGTGAACGAAATAAAGACTATAACATGAACCCCCTCTATGGTTGCACGGTCGCTTATGGCAGTTCCACACAGTAGTTGGCGCCCAACGGGGGGTCCCCAAGACTTGCATGTAAAACTAGTCTAGATGTCTCCTTTTTGTAAGTTTTATTTTTGTAATTGTGCATGTAAAGCATCACTGAATCAATGGATCTGTTGAAGAACTCAGCTGCTGGAACCATGCAAAATGTTTTGAATTGCCCTTAAAATATGGAAAATGTTTTCTGAATGCTTTATATTCTTTCTGCTGTAAATTAAAAATGAAGAAAATTTCCCCATACTACGTGTCAGTGTAATTTGTTCTTAATTTAAATTTTTTGGCCATTTAAAACCAGAGTACATTTTGCTTAACTTCACATCTTTTCAAGCATATTCTCTTAAAAAACAAAGTTTGGGTACACCATCTACCTCTAATAAACATAATTCATACAGGATCTCCAATGTATATCTCAGGAATGTTCTACTCAACTTGAAAATAATAACTACTTGAAGGAGTTAAATTAGAAAGAAATCATTTAAAATATTTGAATTTAAAATATCAGACAGAAAATGATGTTACTATGAAGTCTGAGTCACTAGTGACACTCTTCCAAGCTGATTAGAATTCTACAGGGCTCCTCTCCATTCTCACTGCCAGCATCCTTGTGCAGGCCCTTTTCACCTTTCCACATGGATTACTGCAACAATATCCTAGCTAGTTTCTCCCTCAAGAGCCTTTTCCCACTTAGAATCTATTCTGCTTCAACCCGGGATTTCATTAACGTCATACAGTTTCCCTCCACAGATGCATATCATAACTCTACTGCTTCCAAGAATGGTTATGGACACATATAAAAATCATCATCTTCATAGGACAGGCAGTAATGTAATCCTGGACCACTTCCAAGACTGATATGAATTACAAAGATTTGGGGCATCACTTTCAACCAAGTTGAGGTGTAAAGATTCACAATGGGGGGCAGCAGGATGGCTCAGTGGATTGAGAGCCAGGCCTAGAGACGGGAGGTCCTAGGTTCAAATCTGGCCTCAGACACTTCCTAGTTGTGTGACCCTGGGCAAGTCACTTGACCCCATTGCCTAGCTCTCTTCTGCCTTGGAGCCATTACACAGTATTGACTCCAAGACGGAAGGTAAGGTTTTTTTAAAAAAAAGATTCACAATGCTATTTTAACAACTGGCTCCCTTGCCAGGATCCAGTACACCCGTGCCCTCTGGCCAACCTGGGGATAAGCCTCTCCAAATTTAGGACTGGTACCAGTCTCAAGGGCAGTATTCAGAGCTTTTCTGATTTGAGAGAGCCTGCCTAAACTTCATTCACACAGCTTTCAGGAACCCACAACCAAGATTCAAGAACTTTTAGTGAAAGATCTTCCTTTAAAATTGCATTTATCAAGTCACTCCCCTGCTCACAAACCTCTATATAGCTCCCTGTTGCCAACTAAGATTCAAATTATTCTGCTCAGCTTTGAGATCCACAATCTGTCCTTATGCAGTCTTATTCATTTCCCCTACACGTATTCTCTATTCTTTGCCAAGGGTCCTCACTATCCTTTGCCCATTTGTTCTTCTCTACCTTTGCTCACAAGGTTCTAAATACTTTTACTCCCCTCTGCTTATTCAATTTCTGCCTGTAGTTCCAATATAGGTTTCATCTTACCAGAGCAGCCTTCTTTAAGTACTATTGCTCAACCTGAGCTAACAGAACTCACTCCCTTTTCCTAACTTCTATTGCTGTTAAGAGTTAATACTGAAACAGTTAAAATAAAATAAGCTGAGACACAGTTCCAAGCACAATCAATTTATTAGTAAAGCATGTGTTTACCAATCAACAGGATCTCAGTTTCCTTAGCAAATTCAAGACCCCAAATGCAGGAGAAAGTTCTCTTTATGGGTTTTTGGGAAGTACAGAACAAAGAACAGAGCTTCATAAACAGGTAACAAATTACAAGAGCTCAACATCATGAATAATGAAATCAATGTGATTGGCTAAAGAGCTGAGGAGTGGAGCACAATATGCCTGGTTGGAGATTGGGAATGAGGGTCTAGCAACAGTGACTAAGAAATGTTCCTTGTTTGAATCCATCAGCAAGGTTAGAGACAGTGGACTAGATTTCTTTGGAGAGCAAGCTAGACATTCTTGCAGGGATAGATACTAGACCAGACTCCCCTGGCATCTACCAGCAAAGAGGCATCTATACCAAGGACAGTTGATTTTCTTTAAGCAAGAATAGAACAATGATTAGCAAAACTGATTTTTAAGCTTAACTCACTGCAGACAAACTGAATTTCTAAACTAAGTTCAGAGACGAAGTAACCATGACTTAGGCAGTTACAGGACAAAATCAATCAGTCTACAAACAGGATCAATTAAATGATACAGAATCAATCTGATTTCAGATCAACACTTGTTTTCTTACTAAATAGTTGCAGAGCCTTCAATCAGATATTCCCTGAGAGTATCTCAAGTCTTTGTCCTTTCTTCACACAGCCTGGACACAATTCTCCAATGATCAGCCCAGCCCAGCATGTCCTGGCCATGGGCAAGATCTATGCTCAGGAAATACCTGAGAAATACCTAAGGAAATAACTGAACCATAGAAGACAGCATTTTAAGCTTTAAGGAACCATCTTGAGCAAAAAGGGTCAGCAAAATGGCTGGAGGGCCAAATCCACTTACCAAGAGGGCTAAGAATTGTTCTTATGTTTTAAAATATAAGAACTTTGGTTGGCTGGAGAGTCCTAGAAGAGCCCATAGGTTTGTGAATGAGAAAATCTCTGACCTCCCTTTATGATTAGCTTTATGGTTATTTTAGTATTAGCAATTTTCTTATTAGCAGTTGTCCTGACTGTTCAAGATATGATTCTAGTTAATGTTCTTGACCTGAATTTTTTGCAGTCACTTAGCTTATGCTAACCTTAGATTGGGATGAGTGACACTCTTTCTGAACACAAATGCTAGATTTGGCTCTTCTGAGTATCGAAAGTGCAAGACAATCTAAAATTGATACGTTACCACCCATAATGACCTTTTAACCTTATAGCATCCTTCTTTTTCAGCTGATATAGCAAGATTTTCCTCTTATTGCATTGTTTCTATCTATGCTTGATGCATGGTATTTCTGTCATTCATTGTTCTTGGAGCTTAACTTTTTGGGTATAAAGGAAGTCCAATCACAAGGCTCAGGGCCTTTGGTCTTGAACAGACTGGCTTTATGGTGAGAGTGGTCCTCTCTCAATAAACATTTCTTTTTTACTTAAAGACTTTGTTTCTTTTATTGGTGTTTCTTCTGATCAATAATTTTCACCACAGGTTCTAGACCCCTAATATAGACTAATCCCTTCATTTTTATTTAGAGAAATTTTAGATTCAGATTGAGAAAATTTAGATTCAGATGGTTAATATTACTTGCCCAGTCATACAAAGAAATAACTAAGAGAGCCAGGGTTCCAATCCAAATCTTCTAGCAGGGAAACCAGCCTTAAGTTTTGATTGGTGAAGAGATACTCAGCTCCAAATTGAACTTTACTTTTTGACTCAACAGAAATGCACATGTTACACACTTAACCTTAGCTCTGACTTGTCCATTTAAGAATTATTTGGGGGGGGGGGGGAAGCATAGTGGACTTTAAAAAAATTTTTTTAAACCTTTACCTTCCGTTTTAGAATCAATTATCATTTATTGATTCCAAGGCAGAAGGGCTCAGTTAAATGTCTTGCTCAGGGTCACAGTTAAGCAGTATTTGAGTCCAGATTTTAAACTGTGCCTGCTCAGGGAACTCACATTCTATTAAAATAGCATGTATGGAGAGGGAAAGCCAAACTCATTTTATCTATCTGGAAGTACTTTTAGTTTTCATAAATATCTTCTAAGCAATTGGGATTAAGTGACTTGCACAGGATAATACAGCTAGGAATTGTCGCGTTTCTACATCAGATAAACTCGTTTCTACATCAAAAAAAGTCTATTTCTCACTCAATTTTAATGTAAAGTTTAAATGCTCGCTGACTTGTTGGGGGTAGAATGGGGAGGTTCTTGGACCCCACGAATAAAGGGACAGAAGGACCTCAGTATAATTCACCTTGCAGCCTAAGAGATAAGGGCTTGGTGAGGAAACTGCGCATGCGCACAAAGGGCCCGGCTTTACCTGCTTCTTCCCGCCCCCACCCCCAATTCACAGGTGAGAGCTGGGGCTGGAATTGGGTGCCGCCCCACCCTCACTTACCCTGACTACTTCCTTCCCCCCCGCTAGGCCCACGGTCGGTCCCCGTGGTTTCCTACAAATGCCCAAAGCATCTCAACCAGAGGAGAAAAAAAGAAAGCTGAGGGAGAGACTTGCCCTAGCGGAATAGGGAAAGCGAGGAGTGGGAGGCGGTACAAGAAGTGGCCATCTCCGCTCTCGCTCTCCCTCTTCCTCTTCGCTGCCAGGAAGAGAGCCTCGTGCGGCGGCAGCGCCCGTTGAGTTCGTTGAAGTCCGTTAGTCAGAATGCGCACGCTCGCCGGAGAGTGTGCACGCTCCCCTCAGCCCCCGCCCTTCCTGACTTCCTCAGTGAGGGGTGGACCCGCGGGCGCGCGCGAGCGTACTAGTCGGCTTCCTTCTCGCGCGCGGGCGGATGTGCGGACGTATGTACGCACGCCTCGCCTCTAAGCTCCGCCCCCTCCAGGCTGTCCGTCACCAGCCGCGCCCAGCCCGCCAGTCAGTTCGGCAGGCCGACTAGCAGAGTCCAGGACCCTAGGATTCGCTTCGTCCTCCGCGCTCCGAGGGCCCAATCCCGCCGAAGCGTTTCCTCTCTCGACTCCTGGGCCAGCCGCCGAAATGTGAGTGACGCGCTGGGGCAGAGGGGAGGGGGCCGGCCTGAGCAGAGGGTCGGGACCGGGGAAGGGTAGGAAGCTCCCCTTCTGCTGTCGGGCCCGCCCCCGCCCAGTGCCGGGGTGTGTCCTTTCCGTCCGGCGGAAGGGGCCCAGCCGTGGCTGCATTTATTAGTCACCTACTGTGTGCCTGGCACTATGCTAAGCCCGTGGGGAGCTTACGGGCTGATGCGGAGACAAGCGGACAAACCAACCCGGGACAGATACTTAGGATTAAACGATTGAAGGCCCTAGAACTAAGGGGCTAGGGAAAGTTTCCTATAGAAGGTGGGATTTGAAGGAAGCCCAGGAGGTCCGTGGTTGGTGTAGAGGAAGAAGAGCCTGCATGGAGGGCCGGCAGACCTTGGGGGAGGTGTGTGTATGTATGCGTGCATACGTGTACATATGTGTGTGCATACACGCTGTGTGCGCATGTGACCCTGCACTTCGCAGGGCCGGAGGCGAGTTTCCAGGCAGCCTCTGGCTTTCCCTGACCCGAAATAATGCTAAGAAAGAACTCTTCTGGCTACCTTGGGACCCTCTTTCCTCCTGGGGTCCCCAGCCTCTCCCTATTGGGAAGATCTGGATTGGTGTTGATTTCTGTTGTGTGCTGGGCAGCAATAATAACGATGACGGTAATTAAAAAAAAAAAAACACGTCTATGTAGCTTCTTAAAAGCGGGTTCAGAGTGCTTCCTTTATATTGCACCATCTCCTTTGAGCCTCAGAACAGCCCTGTGTGAGGTGGACACCAGAGGTATATATTATATAGACCCATTTTACAGAGAAGGAAACTGAGACTCAAAGAGATGAAGTGGCCCGGGCTTGCAAGGCTAGTGAAGATGAAAGGGATAGAATTTGGCCCCAGTTTCCCTGATTCCATGTCTGAGCACTACTGTGTAATTAAACCACGAGGCTCTAAAGCAGTGATTCCCAAAGTGGGCGCCACCGCCCCCTGGTGGGTGCTGCAGCTATCCAGGGAGCTGGTGATGGCCACAGGTGCCTTTGGGATTTCGAATGTTTTAACTTTTTTGTATTACATTCTATTCTGAGTTCCATAAATAGTTTCATAATTTCAAAGTTCAGTGTTTCTAATTTACACCTTTCTTTACTATATTTTATGAAAAAGGTAGAAACATTAATATATATCTTTCCTATTAATTGCTATTAAAATATTTTAAAAATTAATTTCCAGGGGGCGCTAAGTAATATTTTTTCTGGAATGGGGGCGATGGGCCAAAAAAGTTTGGGAACCACTGCTCTAAAGAGACTTGAACTAACCCTGCCTCCACTAAGTTGTCATTGGAGATAGTTTTAGGGAGAAGTCAAAGCAGAAACATTATTGTATACAGGCCAAGCTTCCTAGGGTATTTTGAATTATCTTCTTGTTTAGCGTTTGTGGAACATTTCTCCCTCCAGTCAGATATTTGTCACCAGTGTGTGGCTTTGGGAGTGTTCACTTGAATGTAATATGGTTTTCTTCTTGAAGGAATTTGGCTTAGGATTTTAAGGTACCTTTTATGATTACACTTTAAAATGTGCCTATATCCTGAGCTTTCCCAGGATTTTACCAGGAATCACATCTGCCACCCCAGGAGGCTGAAAGTTTTGGAAGCTAGATTATTACTGTTGGAGTAGTCTGCTTGCTTCTCAGGGAAGGAAATGCATTCAACCAAAATAATAACAACTAGCATTTATAATAGCACTCATATAAATTTATATTAAATTATAGCACTTACAATATGCCCTTATCTCATTTGATTCTCACAACCCTGAGAGATAAAAGCTCTAATTACTCCCATTTTACAGTTGAGGAAATTGAGGCAATGGAAGGTCAAGTAATTTATATATCCATGGTTACACTCCTAGTGAATGTCCAAAGCTGGATTTCAACTCGGGTCTAAATGACTCCAGACCCAGCACTCTATCCACACCTAACTCCTTGAATAATAAATACCACTGTGTTCAAGATACTATTAAGCACTATGGAAAATATAAAGAATTACAAGACAACCTCTGCTTTAAAAGAATTTAAATTCTAGTTGGTAAAACAAGACAAAAATAACCTTACATAAGCAACCTATGACTAAATATCAACTAGTTAATAAAAACAGTACAGGAATTGAAAAGAGGAGATTGCCTTAGGTTGGAATGGTCAAGGAAATACCATCTCCTTCAAAGCTGAGGTACTGCCTTTTAGAAGAAACCTTTCCTGATTCTGTCCGCCCCCCCCCCCCATTGTTGTCATTCTCTTCCATTTGCAGTTATTTTGTATTGTATATGTTTTCACATTTATTTGTATAAGTTATATATCTCTTCCTCTAGTATAGGGGTCGGCAATGTATGGCTCTCGAGTCATATCTGGCTCTTTCTGCAGGAGCCATAAAGTCCATTTTTTTTCAGGCGCTGTTACAGGAGCGGCACTGTGAGCACTGTACGGCTCTCATGAAATTACATTTTAAAAAATGTGGCATTTATAGTTCTCACGGCCAAAAAGGTTGCCGACCCCCTGCTCTAGTAGAACAGAAGTTTCTTGAGGGTAGGCAGTGTTACAGGGTTTTTGTCTTTGCATTTCTAGGGTAGACTTTTACTCACAAGCTTTATATACAGAGTAGGTGCTTAATATTAATAAATTTAATAATAATAAAATTCATGAGAAAAATAAGACTTCAGCTTGACTTTGAAAGAAAGGTAAATTTGGAACTAATGAACATTGCTCCAGTTATTTCTTCATTTATCTTCTATTTTGTGGTAGAGTGAATTTGATAAACCTCACTCCAAAATTAAACTCATTATTTTTCCTTGTTACTGCTTAAAGACTCTCCAGTTTCCCTGTCACTTAGCCTCACAACCTGGGTGTCATCCTCAACTTCTTACTCTTGCCCTACCATATCCAATCTTTTTTTTTTTTTAACTCTTATCTTCCATCTTAGAATCAATGCAATCCATTGGTTGTAAGGCAGAAGAGTGGTAAGGGCTAGGAAACAAGGGTTAAGTGACTTGCCCAGGGTCACACAGCTAGGAGAAGTCTGAATCCAAATTTGAACCCAGGACCTCCAATCTCTGGGCCTGGCTCTCAATCCACTGAGCCACCTAGCTACCCTTAACATATCCAATCTGACATATTCTAGGGGTTTTATCTTTATAACATCTCTCTACCTTTGCCCTCTTCTCTCCTGTGACCCTACTGTTACCATGATGCAGGCCCTCCTTACCTCACCCTTGCACTATTGTGATATCCTTTTGGTTAACTTCCCTGTTTGAAGCTCTCCCCTCTAGGATCTCTTTCCCCTCAGGTGTTAAAATGATTTTGCTAAAGCACTAGGCTGACCATGTCACTTGTCTATTCAGGAATACCCACACCCACCCCAAGTTCCCTGATACCTCCAGGAGCAAGTATAAATCCTCTCTTTGGCTTTTAAAGCTATTCAGGGCCTAGATCTTCTTGCCTTCCCAGCTGTTATGGACCTTACTAATTTCCACAGACTTTGCAAACCAGTGACACAGGTTTCCTCACTCTTTTTAAAGAAGACACTTCCCTTCAGAGATAGAACTAATCAATAGAAACATGAAAGACATAGTTTAGATACTTTTTTTTTTTTTTGGCCAAGTGATGCCCTCCCTAGTTCAGGGAAGGAAGGAGAAAGATACCTAGAAATCTCGATGTAACCAATAAATAATTTAATAAAAATTAAACTTACACTTCATTTCCCAAATTAATGCCTTTTCATTGACTGTCCTTGATGCCTAAGACTCTTCCTTAAGTCCAATTTATGTCTTCTTTGGCTTCCTCCAAGTCTGCTAAAAGTGTCTCTTTGCAAGAATCCTTTCCCATTCTTCCTTAATCTTATTCCTTTCCTGGTCAGTATCTTGTTTGTACATAATTGTTTTGTGTGTTGTCTCCACCCATGCGGTGGGGAGCTCCTTGATGCCAGAGGCTTTGCCTTTCTGTATATCCCCAGCACTTAGCCCAGTGCTTGGCACTAGTAGCTGCTTAATAAATTTGTATCGATTTGATTTGTACTGTATTAGTGGTAAAAGACCCCAGCTTCTGACCACTAATGAATCTTTACTTTTCTAATCTACAAAAAGGGGATAATATCTGTAGTACTTAATACTCCATCTGGTTGTTGCAAGAAACAGATATGCAAACCTCAAAGAACCATCCAAATGTTATCTATTATTAGATTTGAGAAATAATATGAGCTTCTGAAAAGAGGAAATTAAAAGCTATATAGCTTGGATTATGGTGCAGAACAGAGTACCATGTTGAATCCTGTCTATCCCTATTGGTGGATGTAATTCATAATATCTTGGAAAGTACTGGGAAATTTCAGGGGAAGTAAAAGGCTTAAAATAAGTTCACTATGTTATTATCAGAATTATTCTGTTTAAATTTAAAAATTAAAGAAGCTATTGTTTCATTGGTTCCCTTTTGCTGTGTTGTGCTGAGTGGTCAGATCTTATCTACATCCATATCCCAATTTAGATTTGCACTACTTGTTTCCATAGGGTTGGAACCAATTATCATAGTTTGCTTGATTATAACTTTAACTAGTGTGAATTCAGCTACATGTGGCCACTTCAGGCTTAGTTCATTATTTGCACTAATTGGGACCTAGCTATATAGAGATATTCTCAGATATAAATTTTCTTTAGAAAATATGTTGTTTTATGCTGATGGTTATAATTTTGTATGTTACAGGTCGACAAGTGGGCCTCCTCCTTCAGGTGCTGCCTCTGGCAGTAATCGCCGACTTCAGCAGGCACAAAATCAAGTAGATGAGGTATGGCTTTGGGACCTTGTAAACCTATAACTTCTAACTTCAGAGATGGGAATGGTTAGTCATTAACTATAAACTGTGAGCACTCTGGACTCAAATTATAAAATACAATGCAAAAGATGATAATTATTTGCCTCCTTGGACCCTACCGACTCTGATCCTTAAATAGAATGGTTGCAGATATGGCCATAAATTAAACACTTTAAAAAATAATTCCCTGAGAACTGTCTCTGCCAAAACTTGGCACACCCACTAGAGTACTATAAAAATTAGGTTTATAGAGATATAGACACTTCAGCCTGCTTCTCAAGTGCACAGTATCCATCTAAAGATTTATTAAGAGTCAACTTTATGCCAGGCATTGTGCTAAATGTTGGAGTTACTGAAAGAAGCAAAAGATGATCCCTTCCCTCAAGAAACATATAATCTAATGGAGGAGACAATATGCAAACAAATATATACAATATGAGTGACTAATCTCCATGATTGAATTTTATCAATATTATTTGAAAGGCTGACCAAATTAAATACAGATTTATCCCAGTGTTACAGAATAATCAGAATGAATAAGATAGATAGTTTCCCCTTTAACTTGACAGTATTAATTTTCCCAAGTTTTTAAAAAAATCTTTGACAATGTTTGCAGACTATTCTTGATCATGTTTAATAATAGATAACATTGAACCTGTCTGTGCAAAGTAATGTGTAACTGTAGAGCCACTGAGCTATAGGATTTGTTTATTTGTGTGTTCCTGTGTTGGGGGGGCTGGTTGGGGTATAATGTTACCTAGTACTCAAAAAGAATTGCAGAAAAGATAGTTAGTTGCTTATTGCCCAATGCATGCACATGGTGTAGTGGAAAGAATATTGGACTTATAGTTGGGAGAAAGCCAGCTTGAATCCTGCTTTAGGCACTAGTTCTGTGACTACACTTAAGACCTTCTACCTCCCAGAGGCTCATTTTTCTTACCTTAAAATAAGGTGATTTGTGGAGATCATTTGCTTTCGCAAATCTTTAAAGTGCTAGTAAAGATGCCAGCTCTTAAAGTTTTAAAAATCTTTTACATTTGAGGGCAGCTGGGTGGCTCAATGCATTAAGAGCCAGGCTTAGAGACAGGATGTCCTAGGTTCAAATCTGGCCTCAGACACTTCCCAGCTGTGTGACCCTGGGCAAGTCACTTGACCCCCATTGCCCACCCTTACCACTCTTCTGCCTTGGAGCCAATACACAGTATTGACTCTAAGACAGAAGGTATGGGTTAATAAAAAAAAGTCTTTTACATTTGGTGCCATCAAAATTATAGTCGTCATGTTGTGTTTAAAATCGGGTGTATTCAAATCATAACTACTTATTTATAAGCTGCCTGCAGGGAGAGTTTCTCAGGGCATTACAAGAATAAGAACACTGAGAGACAGACAAGACCAAGAAACTTATTTGCTGTATAATTACACAAGGGAGTTATTTTCTGTTAAGCACCTGCAGGAGGGAATGTTACAGTGCAGAGTAGAAGACAGCATTTTTTCAAGATCCTCTGGATACGGGGGCAGCTGGGTAGCTCAGTGGATTGAGAGCCAGGCCTAGAGACGGGAGGTCCTGGGTTCAGATCCGGCCTCAGACACTTCCCAGCTGTGTGACCCTGGGCAAGTTACTTGACCCCCATTGCCCACCCTTACCAGTCTTCCACCTAGGAGCCAAAACTCAGAAGTTAAGGGTTTAAAAAAAAATCCTCTGGATATTTACAAAACAAAATATGACACGTTATTTCAAGGTCCCCATCAATTCAATTTTATTGCTACAACTATAGGAATAAGCAGCATTTAGTTCTTAGGTGAGTGAGCCGCTCCTTTCTCATTTCTATTGCTCATCCACATTTAAGTTGATCAAGTTTTAATCTTATTTATTTCCTTTTATACTACTTTTATAAAGGCTTGGATAAACCTATGTTATAAAACACAGCTCAGTAAACATAGTAACATGAAGGTTTGGTGGCCTTCTATTAAATAAATTTGGAAAAATCACGTAGTTTCCTTCTCAGAAACTCATTCTGATTCTCTTCTATCAATGTTCCTTTTTCTGATAATGGCATTGTGCTTGTTCTTTGCTTTGGAAATTTAGTTTGGGCATTTTGCCAAAAGTAATAGAGTTCCTTCCTGGGGGGGAAAAAAAGTTTATGGGGGAACGCAACCATTGATTTCATTGGGAAATTCTGTACAGTCTCTTTCCTTGTCTATTTATCTATTCATTTATTTATTTATTTGAATCCCTTAGCATTTGACTTAGAATTGATACTGAATATCATTTCTAAGGCAGAAGAGCAGTAAGGACTGGGCAATGGGAGTTAATTGACTTGTCCAGGGTCACACAGCTAGGGAGGGTCTAAGGGCAGATTTGGACCTGTATCCTTCCTACTCCAGGCCTGATGCTCTGTCTCTTTATTTAACTTTTATGAACTTCTTGGTTTAGGTGGTGGATATTATGCGAGTCAATGTGGACAAAGTTCTGGAGAGAGATCAGAAACTTTCTGAGTTAGATGACCGCGCAGACGCTCTGCAAGCAGGGGCTTCCCAGTTTGAGACTAGTGCAGCCAAATTGAAGAGGAAGTACTGGTGGAAGAATTGCAAGGTAAGGCCACTCTCTTTTGACCACTTTATCAGCACAGACCCTGCCCTTCATTCAGAGGGTGGGTCCTAGAACTCTTGATGAATATCAAGTTGTATAGGCATAAGGCCATCATAAAGCTGGAGGATCAGAAAGGAAGGCCTCCATCTCTTCTTTGCTAAAAGCATTGGTGGTGTCTTCACTACCAATAGTCCAAAGACTGGGCAACATGGAAAAATGGAAAGTACAGTGGATTTGGAATCAATAAGTTCCACCTAATACCAAGACCTCGGACAGATGACCTTCTGAACCTTGCTTTCCTCATATGTACTTCAGTTAGTTAAAATAGAGGATCTCTAAGGTCTGTTCCAGCTCCAAGTCCCAGGATCTGCAAAGTGTTTAAAGGCAAATGGAATCATTTAGCATAGAACTAGAAGAATCAGAGACATGGGTCTAAGTCTTGACTCCAACATGTTTATAAGCAAATCATGGAACCTCTTTGAGCCTCAATATCCTCATCTGTTTTGTACATTTTAAAGATAAATGTGAGACATCATTGCTCTTTTTTCTACCCCCTCCACACTAACAAGAACACTCCCATATAGAGTAGGGTATGCAGAGCCAAGCAGAGAATTCAGAGAACAGACCCATAGCATGTTTGACAGAAGATTAGAATGTAGCCACAAAAATTACAGTGGTCAAAGAAGACTAATACATATTTTACTAATACACATAATGTGTCCTTGTAAGATTTGGAGTCCTCTTTGTCTGCTTGTTTAGAAAATTTTCATTCAGATAGAATAATAATTCTTTCTTCACATAGAGGACTCAGGGATATAAGTCTCTTGGTACTTAGAGAGATACTGAGTAGACCAGAACAAGATCCTTTGTAACTTAAAAGTCCAGAATGAGACTCTAAATCATAGCAAATAGGAGTTTCACATTCTAGTGGCAGCTGAAAAAAAAGTTCCTATTTCCATTTGAGTTTCTCCAGAGTTCTATCCTATCTAACTTTTCTAAAATTTTATTAATCTCTTTCTATTTTTTGGTTAGATTTCTCTAGTTCTGAGAGGGGAAAATTGAGCTCTCTCACTAGTATAATTTTACTTTCTCTTCCTGTGACTCATTTCACTTTTCCTTTATGAATCTGGATACTATACCCTTGGGTACATGTATGTTTGGTATTGATATCACTTCATTATTTGTGATACCTTTTAGCATAATGTAGTTTCCTGCTTATCTCTTTTAACTAGGTCTATTTTTACTTTTGCCTTGCCTGAGATCATTATTGCTACTCTTGCTTTTTTTTTTTTTTTTTAAATATGAACTGAAGCATAATGGATTCTGCTTCAGCCTCTTATTTTTACTCTGTGTGTGTCTCTTTCAAATGTGTTTATAGTAAAGAACATGCCAGATTCTGTTATCTGCTTCCGTTTTTAAGGGTGATTTTATACCATTCACTTAAACAGTTATGATTTCTGTGTATTTCCCTCCACCCTATTTTTTTCCCCATTTATCTTTCTTTTTAAACTTTTCTGCTTCAAAACTGTTTTGCTTCTGACCACTTTCTCCTTTAATCCACCCTTCCTTCTGGCAGGCCAGGTATGCATACATGCATACACATACTCACATGCTTCTTTTATCCCTTTCCTTCCCTTCTCCAGAGTGCGGGATAGCTTTCTGTACCCAATTGAGTGTGTATGTTACTTCTTCTTTGAGCTAATTCCAGTGATGATAAGGTTCAAGCATTGCCCACCCCACCCCCCCCACTGTAAAAGCTCTTTGCTTTGTGCCTCTTTTATGTGACATTTTTCTTATTCCACTTCTCCCTTCCCACTTTTCCCAATATATCCCTCTTTCTCACCCCTTAATTTTTTTTTATCATTCCATCATAGTAAACCTCACACCTGTGTGCTCTTTCTATGTATACTTCTAACTACCCTAATAATAAAGGTTTTAAGAGTTCCAAATATTATCTTGCCATAGGAATATAAACAATTTAACCTTGTTGAGTCCTCTGTGATTTTTCTTTTCTGTTTAATTTTTTATGCTTCTCTTGAATCTTGTATTTGAAAATCATATTTTCTATTCAATTCTAGTCCTTTCATTAGAAATGTTTGAGTTATTTTAAAATACCATGTCTTATAAAGACTGACATTTCTAATAAAAGAATAAATTTAAAAAAAAAAAAAAAGGAAATGTTTGAAAGGCTTCTATTTCATTGAATACCCATTTTTCCCCCCTGAAGGATTATACTCAGTTTTTCTGGGTAATCATTCTTGGTTGTAACCATAACTCCTTTGTCCTATGGAATATATTCCAAGGTCTCCTCCAGTCTTTTAATGTGGAAGCTTCTAAATCTTGTGTTATCCTTACTGTTACTCCACAATATTTGATTTGTTTCTCTCTGGCTAGTTGCAATATTTTCTCCTTCCTCTAAGAGCTTGACCATTTGGTATTTGGCCATAATATTCCTGCGAGTTTTCATTCAGGGATCTCTTTTAGGAGGTGATCTGTGGATTCTTTCCATTTCTTTTTTATCCTCTGGTTCTAGGATATCAGGTGTTAAGATTAAAAATGATAAAGACTGATATAATAAGAGAAATTAGTGGTTTAATTAAAGCCATGGCCATGTTGGTAAAATATATATGACTGCGCCTGCCTAACTTTTAAATTTACCGCTGGAGCCCATCCTCTCTCCCGCACGCCAGCCAGCTCCTCAGGAAGACCAAGAGGCCTTCTCTAGGCCCTCCTCTGAATTTAAACTGTCCCCTGCATGGGGACGCTTGACGTCCCCATGCCTTAAACCGGAAACCGGAAACCCATTGGAATCACGGAAAATGTAGTCTCACAGTCCCCACGTGTCCATAGGAAATTTGTAACATACTTTTAAATGGCATCTCCTATAAATATGAAAAATAATAAAGGCTGGTATAATAATATTATTAGTATTTTAATTAAAGCCATGCTGATAGATAAAGTTATTAGACCACGCGCTTGTAAGCATTCAAAACTGCCGCCTCCATTTGTTACCTCTCTCCTCCGAGTCTGCTGGCCAAGAGCCCACTCCCTCCTAACCCAGGAGATTATAAACTCTTCCCTGCGTCAAGGCGTAGGCCTCCCCAAGCCCAAAAACCCGGAAACGGAAACCAGTTGGACCATGTTGGATCACGGGAAATGTAGTTTTGATACATTTCCCATGTCCATAGAAATATATACACTTTTAGATGGCATTTCCCAAATTTCATTTTTACACTCCCCAATTCCAAACATACACAGGGCAGTTTTCCTTTATAATTCCCTTGAAATATGATGTCTAGGCTCTTTTTTTGGTCATGGCTCTCAAGCAATCCAGTAATTCTTAAATGATCTCTCCTCAATCTGTTTTCTAGGTCTGTTGTTTTTCCAATGAGATATTTAACATTTTCTTCTTTTTTGTTGTTTTTATTTTTGTTTCATTGTTACTTGATGTCTTGTGGAATCATTAGTTTCTTTCATTTATTTTTCAATTAGTAGAACAATCTAGTTTATCTCTTATACTTTACTATTGTATGGTATTCTTCGTGAAATCATTAGTTTCTTTCATTTATTTTTCAATTAGTAAAACAATCTAGTTTATCTCTTATACTTCACTATTATATGGTATTCTTCAGTTGTTCATTTGTTTCAATTGTGTCCAACTCTTTATGTCCCAATTTGGGTTTTTTTGGCAAAGATAATTGGAATGATTTGCCATTTCCTTCTTCAGCTCATTTTACAGATGAGGAAACTATGGCCAACAGGGTTAAGTGATTTGCCTAAAGTCACCCAAGCTAATAAGTGTCTTAAGGCCACATTTGAATTCAGGTCTTCCAGACCCAGGCCTGGCACCCTATTCACTCTGTTACCTAGTTGCCCTATTCTTTAGTAAGCATGGTAATGTACACATTTAAAGGTATGGAATGTTTTGTTACAGATGTGGGCGATACTAATTACTGTTGTGATTGTCATCATCATCATCATCATTGGTGAGTGAATGTGCTGTAAACAAAATGAAAAAATATATCTTTAAATGTCATTTTTAGTTTTAAACATTCAAGGGTCCCAAAAATCTTAGTGCACATTTAAGCTACTAAAGCTTATGAGATGTCCAAAAGTCTCTCCCTTCTCCTTTTTCTTTTTCTTCCCTCTGTCCTATCTCCCCTCTTTCTTCTCTCTCTCCTCTCTACTTTTCTTCTCTCTTTATCTCCCCTTTTTCCCCTCTCACTTCTCACTTTGTTCTTTCTCCCACCCTTTCCTCTCTCTCTGTCCTTCTGTCCCTCCACTCCTCTCTTTTCTACTTTCTCTCTCCCCTTTTTTCCACTCCTCTCTGACCCCTCTCTATTTCTCCCTCTCCTTTCTTCACTCCTTCCCACTTTCTCTCTTCTCTCTTCTGTCTCCTCTTCTTTTTCATCTTAATTTTCTCCAGCAATGTTTAACTATACGATTATGCTACTATTACTTTCTTATTAAACTTGATTTGTTCTTTTAGCTGAATCTTATTTTATGACTTCAGTCAACCCCTATCTCTTCAATGTAGGTATTTTCTTTTGCTATAAATTGCAACCACACCAGATGTTGCTATTGTAGACCATGTCTTCCCATAAATCCATTGAGAATCTGCCCAAGATTACAACATCTTAACTTTATAAGTTCTCCATTTTTGTATAGGTGGGGTTTCTTAGGTTTCTGACTTTCATGTGAATCTTTCAAAGTAAGCAATTTTTTATCTGTTTCTAACAGAGCACTGCCTCTTTCTGAATGTTTACATTAAAGCTAATCTCCTTCCTCAAATATTGTCCATCATCATTTTTAGCCTAGTAGTTGGAAATTGTTTAGAGAACTGTGACTTCAAGGACTATATATTCTGCAGATATTAGTGAGTAACTCCTTTAGAAAAAAGGTGGTATGCAGGAGATTTTTTTTTTCTGGAAAATCCTCACCAGCTCTACTTAAAGTCTAATAAAACAATTAGGAGAATATCCCCAAAATGGAATTTTCTTGACCTGTTGCCAAAAACTTATTTATTTAAACTGAAGTTTTTAGATAAAAATTATGAATTTTAATTAACATTAAAATATTATTTTCTTTTCTTCCTTCTGTCCCTTCTCCATGTTTATTAGTGTGGAGTGTTTCTTCATGAACAGCCAGTGAAACCCAGGCCTGTGGTTTGAGAAGCGTCATCAAGTCTTTTGACTTAAACCTGCTGTATTATCAAATTTACGTACTGTTATATATAAAACAAAATTATTTTTGTTGGTTAATGTAAAGTTTGATTTATAGGAAATTGCCTTTTTAATATATATAATATGCATATTATATATATATACACACATATACATGTTATACTCCTAATTAGAAATGCCATAGCCCAGTTCACATTTTGTACAGTGCCTTGATAAACTTATATATGGACTGATAAGGAGGACTTCTTAAGTTCCAGAGTTTTGTGACTTAGAAGTAATATTGCCATTGACTTTCTGGAAACAGTTTAAAAAATTATCCAAGCCTGCTTTCCTCTTCACATGAATTTCATGTTTTCTATTCCACATTTTAACCCAATGAATAATCAGATGTACAATGTGTGCCTTCCTGAAAGAAAACTAAACTACTACTCAGCACAAATCTGCCACATTGAACAGGCTGTGCCTTATTTTGATATTTTTCTGATGCCTTATTAAATATAAATATACCCACTATCCTATGTAAACACTACTGAATGTTTTTTATTGTTTTCACGGCAGAAAGTGATAAAATATGATGTTTAATTCACCTTTAAAAGTTGGCAAAAGCACTTCCTCTGAGTCATTGGTGAAGACGTGTGAGATGTTTGCTTTCTCTACCATTGTGGCCTGTCATTTGATGAGTATATGTCACTTTAGCCAGGAATAATTCCTTCAAAAACATGACTTTTATAGTACTGTGGATAGTACCAAAATTTTCATTTTTGCCAATACATTAAATTCAGTAAAGATTCTCAGTTTGTTCCAGTTTGGACATGTTTACCATAGCATAAGAAAGTGCCAAGTGGAAGTCGAAGTTCCAGGAGGATTCAAATATTAATATTGTATTCAAATTTTGTATGGCCTCACAAGACTTTCCTCCTTCAAAGTGCTTTAGTTACTGTGTTTCTGCTTGTGTTTTTCTCCTATAAGCCAAACCAGAATTGAAGTGGAGACTGACAACTTCTCTATTCCTACACCATATTCTCCATCTACAGTGTTTTATCTGGTAGTCTACAATATGAACAACCACCTTTTTGGCATGTCCCTAAGAATTATGTGTGAAACAACTTTGTGGCACCAAGTCAGATTATTCATGACTTTGATGGTTCTTGGCCCCAGTTACAGTTAGTTGTACATTTTTATTGTTATTCCCAGTTCTCCCTCCATTTCCCAAATCAGACTTCTAAATTATGCTTTCTTTTTGCCCTTTGAGGTGGCCAGTGGCACTTTTTATATGGGAGAGCTGCACAGAGAATTGGATTTTTTTTTTCATATAACCAATTGTGTGTCCAAAGGGTTACTTTGGAAGTAGCTACTATTATTTATTTATTTATTAGTTATTTCAGACTTTACCCGTCACGCATACATTTGTTACTCTTCTAAAATACCCTAAGGCTTATTCTGTGTTAGAACACATGATCTGAACTAGGGATTATATGGATAGACAAAATAGCTACAGAAAATCTCAGGACAAAACTGAGATCTCAGCATAATGTTACTTGTTGTTCTGAAATTGCATATAACGTTACAAAACTTGTGACATGAAGGGCAGATGAGAGTTTGGTTTTCTTAATGTCTTTTCCTTTGCTTTCACTCAATTATTTTATCTTTATGTAGAAACAATTTGTGCCTTGTACACCTCTAGCAGGAGAGCAATTGTCGGTTTACCAAGTATCACCAATATCTTTGCAGAGACTCCCCTGTCTGGTTGTAACTCGAACACTTTGGTGCTCTTTCCTTCACCTTGACATCTAACTCCATTTAACCTACTAGTTCCTGCCTTAAACCAGGAATGCCTTACTTGTCTCTGACCATGTGTATAAACTGGAGCCCTCCCCTATGTAATGTGCCGAATAAAATGTTTATGGATGTAACACTAGCACTTGTGTTCTCTGTGATGTTGTAAACTGCAATTTCTGTGTGAGGGGCATATCACAGAAATGGCATATACCTCCATTCTTTGCAAAATCCATCATTTCTCCCTCTTCACACTCAAGTTTATAGACCTAAGTGACCTTCCCCACCCCCCACCCCCACCCCACCCCCGCTACAAATATCAAAGAATCACTGCATTTTAATTAGAAGGAATCTAAACACTCAGTTGGAAAACCATAAACTGAAAAATTCCTGCTGCCACATATCCAACACAGGCATCCAGCTTCTGCCTGAAGACCCTCCAGTGAAGGATATGAAATCCACTACCTTCAGAAGCCACCCACGATACTGTGGCATCACTCTCATTGTTAGCAAATGTTTCCTTGAATGGGGTCTAAAGTTGCCACTTGGCCAATTCTCTCCTGAGAATTGCCCCTGATTCTGGCCTCTGGGGTCAAGCCAAAGGCCTAATCCCTCTCCCACATTACAGCCTGTCACATTTTTGAACTCAGGTGACATCCCACATTGCTTCTCTAGGATAGCTAAGTATTACCAGTTCCTTCAGCTGATCTGTGTTAAGATTAAAAATTATAAAGACTGATATAATAATAGAAATTAGTATTTTAATTAAAGCCATGCTGATAGGGATAAAATCATTAGACCACGTGTCTGTAAGAATTCGCATTGCCTCAGCCATTTTACCTTTTCATATCTTCCCGCACCTCGTAGCTAAGAGAGCTACTTCCTTCTCACTCAGGAGACTTATCCCCTCTCTTACATCATCATACTTTGCCATGAGGAATCATGGGAAATGTAGTTTCAAAGTCTCTACGTGTCCATAGGAAATATATAACATACTTTTAAATGGCATCTTCCCAATTCCAAATATACATCCGACATGCTAGGAACTTGGGCCCTTTGCCATCTTAGTTGACTTCTGGACACAATCCAACTTGATCAAATGTCCTTCCTCAACCATGATGTCCAAAACTAAACACAGTGCTCCAGGTTAAGTGTCACTAGGGGAGGGGGGAAGAAATAAACATTAAGCACCAACTATGTGCCACACACAGCTAAGGACTTTTTAACAAATATTCAGTCCTCACAACAACCCTGAAAAGGTGTTGTTATTCCCATTTTACAGTTAAGGAAACTAAGGCAAACATTCCTCTTCCCAGGATCATACAGCAAGTAAGTATCTTGAGGCCAGATCTGGATTTAGATCCTTCTGACTCCAAGCACTGTTTTAAAGACAATATAGAGAAACTCAGCTTAATCTTGAAAGCTAGGCCTCTCAATGCATGCTGAAGTCAATTCAATAAAAGATTTGGTACAAGGACTTTGCATGCATTTCCTGAAATCATTCTCTTAGCATAAAAAAAGGTGCTAAATATAGCTCAACTACCCATCTCTTCTCAGGCCTTAAACCCTATGTTGGTTGGTTTCCAAATGTACAACTCTTATTATGATCGCTTTAGTAGTCTGAGTCTACTAAGTGTCTGAGGCCACATTTGAACCCAGAACCTCCCATCTCCAGGTCTGGCCCTCAATCCACAGAGCCATTTATCTGCCTCAAGGAAGCATGTTTATTAGTCTTGAAAAGTCATGACTTTCATCTGCATTCTTCATAGAGATCACCACATTCATCAAGAATTTAGGGGAAATTTCCAAGAGTGGAGGGGGAATGGAGGGAGGAAGACAATGTGGATCTTATAATTTCAGAAAATATATGTTGAAAACTTATTACATATAATCAGGAAAATAAAATATTTGAATAAAAAAAAGTTTGAGAGCAGTTAGGTGGCATAATGGATAGAGCACCAAGCTTGGAATTGGAAACTTGGGTTCAAATCTGGTCTCAGACATTTCCTAGCTGTGTGACCCTGGGAATGTCACTTAGCCCCATTTTGCCTAGCCCTTGTACTTCTACCTTAAAATTGTTACTAGGAAAGTTAAGGTTTAAAAACAAAGTTTATGAAATCTTTCAAAAGTGTTTTCCTTGACATTATTGTAAAGATTTGTGTAAGCTGTTGTACTGGTTGCTCTTCAAAGCCTTCCAAAACATGACCCAGCCCTAGCTATATTAGTCTGCCTCAGTTAGGTCAGACTTATTATCTCACAAATATGCTGTCTGTACTCCTTCCAACTTCCATGATTTTGATCACTTGCTCTTTCTCTCAGTCCTCTAATCCTTTCTCTCAATCATCTAATAGCCTAGCCCTGGTGGATATATCAAGAACAACAGAGAAACTATGAAAGGGTACTCCTTGAGGGAGAAGATGAGTTTTGATTTTTGACAGCGAATTAAATTAAATGACAATTCCAAGTGGAATCTCCAATGGGCTTTGGAGATATGGCCAAGGAAATTTGTAGATATAGGAGCCATCTGCACAGAAGTAGTAGTTGAAGCTGACAAAGTGGATGTTTTCTAAGAGAGGGAAAGTACACAGAAGATAGCAGAAAAGGACAGATCTGAGATTTTTGCAGCCCACTTTAAAGGAGAAAGAGGAAGCTGCTAAATAAATAGAAAAAAAGTAGCAGAAACACAGGATGTTAACAGATGCTAAGTTTCAATCAGGAAAGTGTCAAATGCAACCTTCCAACTCTGAGCATTTTCTCTGGCTGCCCCTCACACCTGGAATGCTCTCCATTCTCATCTCTGTTTCTTGGCTTCCCAGATTTCTTTCAAATCACAGCAAAAATCCCACCTTTATAAGAAACCATTCCCAATCCCCTTTATATTCTAGTGCCTTCTCCCTCTGGATTATGTCTATATAATATCGATAATCTGTAGCTTGTTTGTACATATTTATATATTGTCTCCCCAATTAGACTGTGAGCTTCTTAAGGACAGGGACTATCTTTGTATTCCTGTGGCTTAGCAGAATACCTGGCACAGAGTAGATATTTAATAAATGTTTATTGACTGCCAGTTCACAGAGAATTAGAATGGAAAACAATCTATTAGATTTGATAATGAGATCTTAAAGTCACAGAATCTCAGAGTGGACTAGCCTTTCCAATAAGATCAGGGCTAAAGAAACACATGGCATTTTTACCACTATTTAACATAGTTCTAGACATTCTAGATATAACCACAAAACAAGAAAAATAAATTGAGGGAATAAACATAAGTAAAGAAAAAAAATTATCATTACTGTAGATATTATGGGGACTTGCTTAGAACCCTAGCAATTCAACTAAAAAATTATTTGCAGCAATAATTTCAGTAAATTAGCAGCTGTTCTGAATATTATTTGACAAAGGAGATAGAAAAAGAAGTCCCATTTAAAATAACTATAAGATATGTTAAATATCTGGGAGTTCACCTACCAAGATACTTGCACTGTGTGTCCCTTAAGTTTTAGTTTAAAGTCTCTTCCTTGAGGACACCTTGTATGAATACCATCACAAAAAAACAAACAAACAAAAACTTGCTAGAGAAATAAAGTAAGGCAATTGGAGAAATAGCAATTTAATTTTTTTTAATTTAGAATATTTTTCCATAGTTATATGATTCATGATTCCGCCCCCCCCCCACCTCCTCCCACCTCTTCCCTCTCCTTTCCTGGAGCTGACAAGCAATTCCATTGGGTTATACATGGATCATTGTTCAAAACCTATTTCCATGTTATTTATATTTGTAGTAAAGTGATCTTTTAACATCCAAACCCTATTCATATTCCCAATTGAACTATGTGATCGATAATATGTTTTTCTTCTGCATTTCTGGAGAAACAGCAATTGTTCATGACTTGAGAATATCAATAAAAAATATTCTACCTCAATTAATTTACAGATTTAGTGCCATACCATGAAACTACCAAAGGGTTACTTTATAGACTCCAGAAAACAATATAATTCATGGATAAAGGAGGCTTTGAAACATCAGATTGCTACCAAATAGCAATAATTAAAGCCATTTGGCATTAATTTTTAAATATATAAAACATGATTAATGAAATGGATTAGACAAACCAAACCCCAAAGCAATTGAACATTGTACCATAATGCTTGATAAAGCAAGTGATACCACCTTCTTGGGTAAGGACTCCCTATTTCACAAAAACTGCTTAAGAAAATTGAAAACAGACTGGCAAAACCACCATATCCCATAATAAATTCAAATTGGATATATGATCTAAATGTTAAAGGATACATCAAGAAAAAAATAGAAAAGAGAAAGAGAAGTATTACTATGACTAGGGAGACAATTCTTAACTAAGAAAGGAGAAAACTGATCACACAAAAAATCAAAGTAATATCTTGCATTTGTATAATGACTTAAGATTTACAAAGTCATTTTTTGAATATCTTATTTTATTCTCATAATACCTTTGAGAAGTAAGAGCTATTATTATCTCCATTATACAGATGAAAAAACTGAAGCAGAAAAGAGCTAAATAATTTGTCCAGGATTATATAGCCAAGAAGTATCTGAAGTAGAATTTGAACTCCTCTTCGTGACTCCAATTCTATCACTCTGTGTACTCTATCTTGCTGCCTTGTATACATATTTGACTATATAAAATATTTTAAAAACTTTTGCACTACATAAAATAAATATAGTTAGAATTAGAAGAGAAATACTTTGAGAAACTAGCAAATTTTTCTGATAAGGCCTAATATCCCAAGAAATATAAAGAATTTATACAATTACATAAAAGAAAGAGCCATTCTCCCATTAGATCAGTGGCCAAAGGATTTGAACAGGTAGTTCTCAAATGAAAGGGGAAAAAAAACCATAAGATATCAACAACCATATAAAAAAATACAACAACTTTCTAATGCAAAATGCAAATTAGGACAACTCTGTAGCTCTACCTTATTAAATTAGCAAAGATTTTAAAAAGGGGAAAATATTGATTGTTGGAGGGACCACACTAAGGAACTATTGGGTAGAGCTTTGAATTGGTCCAATCATTCTGGAAAACAATTGGAACTATACCCAAAGTCACTATACTGTATATGCCATATGACCCAGTGATTCCACTAATAGTCACATACCCCCTTCAGTGGTCTAGAATAGATGAATAAGGACCCCATGTATACAAGATTATGTATAGTGGCAGTTTTTTGTTATAACAAGAATTTGGAAACTAAATGGGTTGTCCACTAGTTGGGGAATGGCTGAATAAGCTGTTCTGTGACTATAACAGAATATTATTGCAATGTAAGAAATGATGAATTCAAAGAAACATGGAGATACTTATGTGACAATGAGTGAAAGAATAGCATCAGGAGAACGATTTACACAATAACCACTGTAATACAAAGGAACAACTTTAAAAGACTTCAGAGAGGCAGCTAGGTGGCATAGCAGATGGAGTTAAGAGGACCTGGATTCAAATCTGACCACAGACATTTCTGAGCTACATGACCCTGGGCAAGTCACTTAACCCCCTTTGCCTTGCCCTTCCCTTTCTGTCTTAAAGTAGTTACTAAGACAGAGAATAAGAGTTTTATATTTTAAAAACAAAAACAAAACCAGCATTCTGATCAAGGAGTGACTGATCACAATATCAGAGGATCAGTGATTAAACACACTACTCATCTTCTGGCAGAGAGTGATACACATAATGAGACAGTAATTTGATCATGGCCAATATGTCACTTTGGCTTGTGATAGATAGATAGATAGATAGATAGATAGATAGATAGATAGATAGAGAGAGAGAGAGAGAGAGAGAGAGAGAGAGAGAGAGAGAGAGAGAGATAAGATAAGATAGACAAGCAGGCAGATAAGTAGGTAAGTAGGTAGAAAAAGATACTATATAGCCACAGATTGGTTATAAGGGAGGGTTTTGATAGGGGTAGAGGGTAGAAGTTTATGGGTAGTGATAGGCATACAAAAAAGAGGAGCATCACGAACTTTTTTCAGTATCCAAAAAGAGTACAAAAAGAAGTAGGAAAAGGGACACAAATAGCAATTTTGATACTACCTTGTTAAATTTAAAATATGCTTTAAAAGGCTGTAACAAGTTCATGATGTTTTCTTTGTATTTGTATATTGAAATTTTTGCATCTGCTCATAATTACAAAATTTGTAACCAAAAAGAAAAACTATTTTGAAAGAACCTCAGTGCTGGAAGAGTCATTCTACCTGAGCAGGAATCCCCTCTACAATATTCCATGACTCACACTGGAAGACTTTCAACTTTGAGAAATTCACTTTTGGACAGCCCATTCTATTTGTAGATATTTCTAATTATTCGGAAGTTTTACCTTGGGTCAATTCTAAACCTAACACTTTTAAACTACTCCTCATCATTCCTCATTCTGCCTCCTGATCTAGAACTAGTCTAATATCCCTGCTTCAACATGGCAATCCTTAAACTATTTGAAGACTTAGCAGCCCTTCTCTTCCCCGAGTTAAATATTCCCCGGTTCTTTTGACCAATGTTCATATTGCACAGGCAGTCAATCAACAAGCATTTATTAAGTGCCAATGTGTGCCAGGTAGTATATTCTAGGTACTGAAATTACAAAGAGAAAAATGAAACAATCCCTGCCCTCTTATGAAATATATGATATATAAGTATATATAAGTATATACAAAATACATAAAAAAGGTAATGCAAGAGGTCAACCAGATAGTACAGTGGATAGAGTGCCAGATCCAGAGTTGAGGGGACCTGGGTTCAAATCTGGCCTTGGACACTTCCTAGCTATATGACCCTGAACAAGTCATTTAACCCAATTCGTTAGCCCTTGCTGCTCTTCTGTCTTTGAATCAATACTAAGACAGAAGGTAAGGGTTAAAAAAAGTTAATACAGGGTAATTGTGGGGGGCAGGGAGGAGCACTAACAGCTGCAGCATCAGGGGAAAGGGTTCATGTAGCAAGTAGTGTTTCAGCTGAGCACTGAAAGAAGCTAAGACGTAAGAGGCAGAAGTAAGAGGAATTCCAGGCATAGAAGAGAGAGAAAACATCATCATATGTAAAGAATAGCAAGAAAACTGGCTCATAGAGTACAGGAAAAGAAATCACATGTTATAAGCTAGGAAAAATAGACAGGAACCTGGCTATTACAAAGGGTAATAAATGTAACAAAGGTCTTTGGAGAGTCCATAGGGAACTCCTTGGTTGTCTTCCCTGGATACACTCCAGCTTTTTTATATCCTTTCTAAAATAAGGTACCTGGAACTAAAGGCAGAATTTATCTTCTTACCATGGCAGAATAATAGTGCTCAAGCCTCAGCTAGTATGGAGAAGGAAATAGGAGGGAGAAAATAGCAAGAAATTGACAGCGTTGATTTATATGAATTTACAGCTAAATAAAACTCTTAAGGACTTTTTAAAACTAAAAAGTTTTTTTCCTATTTTTAAAAATTAATAATTATTTGGTTTTTTCTATCTCTTACTTCTCTCCCCCTACAGCTGCTCAGTGGAGAAAAAGAGAGCCATTCTGGAACACACTTTGTGTCTATGCCTCCCAGATCTTTTTTCACAGAAAGTATATGTAGGGGGCAGATAGGCTGGCTCAGTGTTGAGAGCCAGGTTTAAAGATGGGAAGTAATGAGTTCAAATCTGGTCTCTGACACTTGCTAGTTGTGGAACCCTGGACAAGTCACTTAATCCTCATTGCCTAGCCTTTGCCACTCTTCTGCCAAACCATTACATAGTATAGATTCCAAAAAAGAAGATATGGGTTAAAAAAAAGGGGGGGATGGAGTTATGTAGCCATATTATCATCTCTCATTCCCTTTCAGGATCAGCTTAAGCAACAATTTCACACAGGCTTTCCTGAGGCTCCTGGATTTTAGAACCCTGTCTCCCACAATATTATTTTGTATTTTATGTTTCTTTATTTTGATATATATTGTTTTCCTTTAGTAGAACTTAGTAGAATACTAAGTATTGGTTCTAAGGCAGAAGAGCAATGAAGGCTAGAGTTAAGTGACTTGCCCAGGGTCACACAGGTAGGAAGTGTCTGAAGTCATATTTGAACCCAGGACTTCTCATCTCAAGGTCTAGTTCTCTATCCATGGACCCACCTGGCTTCCCTTTGCCTGGCACATTTTGTTGTTGCTGTTGAGTTGTTTCAGCAACCCTAACCCTAATTTCAAGAACCCCAATTGGCTCCCTTCTCTTTGGTCTCTCTCCTCTTGACAATCAATACTTCATTGGTTCTTGTTCAGTCATTTTAGGTCTGTCTTGGCTCTTCATGACCCCATTTGGGGTTTTCTTGACAAAGATACTGGAGTGGTTTGCCATTTCCTTCTCCAGCTCATTTTCCAGATGAGGAAACTGAAGCCAGCAGAATGAAGTGACTTGTCCAAGATAGCACAACCAGTCAATGTCCAAGGCCAGATTTGAACTCAGGAAGATGAGCCTTCTGACTTCAGGCCAGGGATTGAAGTAGGTGCTTAATAAATGTTTGTCCCCTTCCTATAGTCTACTGGTAGATATGACGTTCAATTCTGAGCAAAATATTAAGTACCTATTATGTGCCAGATGCTATAGTACTGTCCAAAGCCTCAGGGAGTTTACATTTTACTGGGAGGCTCCAATTGTTTGAAGAAGTAAAGTACTATGTGCACAAAGTACTACAAAGACAGACTAAGAGAAAAAGAGGGCCAAGAACTCTGGGGATCTGGGCAAGCCTTGTATAGGAGGCAGTTCCTGAACTAGACTTCCAAGAAAGCTAGGGATTCCCAAGGTGGAGGAGAGGAGGGGACACATTCCTCACAAGGCAATCTCTTTGCTAGAGGCATGAAGGTGGGATCTGGAATGCTGTGTTCAGGGAACAGTTAATAAGCCAGTTTGGCTAGAATAGAGAGCCCTGACAGGAGTCCATTTAAAAAAATAATAATAAAATTAAACTAAAAGATTTGGAAGGTAGGTGGAGATTGTATCATGGAAAACTATAACTCTGGGCTGCTTGTTTTTGTCTGTTTGTGGTTTGTTTTTTTTTTTAATTCCTAGAACCCCTGGAGCTTGTTAACAAGGAAATGACACAGTCAGACCTGTGCTTTCAGAGCATCCATTTGGCTGCTCTGTGAAGGATTGGTGGTGAAGATGACAGAGCAGGAGCCGATGTCAGGAAGATTCATCTTCTTGAGTCAAAATCCAGCCTCATATGCTTCCTAGTTGCATGAATCTGAGCAAGTCACTTAACCCTGTTGGCCTCAGTTTCCTCATCTGTAAAATGAGTTGGAGAAGGAAATGGCAAATGACTCCAGTGCCTCTGCCAAGAAAACCCCAGATAAGGTCATGAAGAATCAAGGCAGGACTGAAACGACTGAACAAGGACCAATGAAGTATTGATTGCCAAGAGGAGAGGGACTGAAGAGAAGAGATCCAGTTAGGGTTCTTACAAGGAGAGGGAAGGAATGCCTGTTATATGTGAAGAGAAGGGGGAATGTATGCAAGAAGTGTGATCGAGATAGAATTGATGAGATTCAGCAATTGAATAGATTTGGTAGTTGAGGGACAAAGGAAAAACAAGCATGACTCAAAAGCTGAACATCTGGGTGATGGGAACAGAGGGATTTGGTGGAGGGGTGGATTGTAGAGGGGAATGAGTTCTTTTCTGAATATATTGACTTCCAGGGGCCTCTGGACATGGAATTGGAGCTGTCCAGCAGGAAGAAGGTAACACAGGATTAGAGTTCAAGAGAGAAAGATTATAGATTTTAGAGTCACCTGTATAAAGAGATCATCACTGAATTTGAGAGCCAATGGGATCTTCAAGGGAGAAAACATCTGACAGAAGAGAAGGGGGCCAATGGCAGAGGATCAAAGAATTTCTGTACTTGGAGGGCAGTGGGTGCAGGAAGAGGAGGAAGAGAAAGAAGAGGAGAAGGAGAAGGAGGAGGAGAAGGAGGAGGAGGAGGAGGAGGAGGAGGAGGAGGAGGAGGAGGAGG
>NC_058132.1:42175912-42270499 GCF_016433145.1 Gracilinanus agilis
CGGCGGCGGCGGTGGCGGCGGCGGTGGCGGCGGCGGCAGTAGTGGCGGCCGGGTGGTGAGTGAGTGTCTCCGCGCGAGGCCTGGGGTCCCGACGTGCCGAGGTCGCGATTCGGTCACGCCCCCCTCCTGGCTGGGGGTCCCCGCCCGAAGGATTGGCTCCCCTTCTTAAAACGCTTTGGGCGGAGAGTGGGGCGAGGGAACCCCCTGGAGACTGGGGTGGGAGGGCGGGTTACGTAACCGCCCCCGGGGCCCAGCGGGTAACAAGTTGCCCTTGAACTTGGGTGTAGTGGGAGGAGGCTGCCCAGATTTTCTCGGGAGAAGCCCCCTTCTCATCCCCCCGCCCCCCACCCCGGAGAAGGGAGCGCAGGGTGCGGCGGGTCCTTTCCCACGGCCTCGCAACTTTTATAGCTAGTCCTGTCCCCGCTGTGCAGGGCTTCGGCCGCTTTAAACTTTGAAAAACCCCTTTGTAACTTGTTAGACATCGAAAGGGAAAGACGAGCACAAGCACTGATTAGGCACCTCCCCGAGCCATTAAGCATTGATTAAGCACTAGCTGTGTGTCTGGCTCCGTGCTGAGTATTGGGGATACAGAGAAAGACAACCGACAGTCCCAATACTTAAGCATTTTTTTAAGGCAAAAGACTGCTGGGTGGCGCAGTGGTTTGAGAGCCAAGTTTAGAAAGGGGAGGTCCTGGGTTCAAATTTGACCTCGGACACTTGCTAGCTGCCTGACCCTGGGCAAGTCATTTCACCCCTCTTACCTACCCCTGATCACTCTTAGTATTAATTCTAAGAAAGAAAGTAAGGATTTAAAAAAAAAAAAAAAAAAAGACACCTTATTCTCAAGGAACTTCCCGTCTAATGGATGAGATAGTGTGCCAATAGCAATGTCCATACGCCTTGTAAACAGTGTAAATGGGAAGTAGTTTCAGAAGGAAGGAATGGGAGAGAAGGACCAGCAAAGGTCTCTTGCCCAAGGGACAGAGCTTGAAGAAAACCAGGATGGGGAGGTGGGTAGAGGAGAGCCCTCCGGACCTAGAGGATGGCCAGTGAAAAGGATAGACAGAGCCCCTTGGACTTGGAGACAAGGAAGGCCTTGTTTCAGATCCAGTCCCTTAACTGTTGTGTACTTTCCTTATCTTTAAGCAGAGGGTATTGGATTAGATGGCCTCAGTTGTTGTTTAGTCATGTCAGACCCTGTGGATCATAGCACACCAATACTGAAGGTGGGCAAAGATACTTGTAGTGGTTGGCCATTTCCTTCTCCAGTGGGTTAAGGCAAACAAAGGTTGAGTGACTTACCCAGGGTCACATAGCTTGTGAGTGTCTGGTTTGAAGCCCTCCATTTGAACTTCAGAAGTCATCTTAAATCAATGACCTTATATTGAAGAGGATGGATGGCAGAAATCTAATGGAGTTAGAATTGACAAGACTTGGCCACTCATTGGATATGGGAGTTGAGAAAGGAAAGACAAGCAGGACTCCAAATTTAAAATCTTAGGGACTTAGGAGGACAATGGAGCCCTCTGCAGAAATAGAGCAGTTTGGAGAAGGGATGGATGTGAACCCTTCTCTGATTGTTTCTCTCCATGGACAACCTGAAATAGAAAGAGGAAACCAGTACTGGAGACAAGTGACCAGATTTCAAGTGACGCTTATTACCCCAACTCCCTGTGTGACCTTAGGCAAGTCAGTGTTAACCTTCTTGGGCCTTCGTTTTCATGGCATTGTGTATGTATCTGCATTTCCATCATTTTGCACAGTGCCTGGCAAGAAAATGTATTTAATAAACGCTTTTTTTTTTCATTTATAAGAAGAGAGTTGGACTAGAGGATCACAAAGGTACCTTTCAGTTCTAGGTCCTTGATCCCAGCATTCTAAGATCTGGGTTCAGATTCTGCCTTTGATCCATGCTAAGTGTGTGTGACAAGGTATTTAATCTTGAAGTGCCCTCATGTAACTCTTTTGGCCAGAGACCATATATGTTTCCTCTGCCAATTCAAATCTGGTCTCAGACACTTCCTAGCTGTGTCACCCTGGCCAAGTCACTTAACCCCTATTGCCTATCCCTTACTGCTCTTCTGTCTTAGTATTGATTCTAAGACAGAAGGTAAGGGTTTATAAATAAATACCTCCCCCCAAAAAAGAAAGATAGAAATCACAGGAGCAGACCCCAAATATTTACCCCTGTACATGTAATTATTGTCCCTCATACCTTCCTTGAAAATGGAGGTGGCTTTTCTGTTTTGTCTTGATATTCCCCAGCTTCTAGCACAGTGCCATAGAAGGTGTTTAGTGGATTCTGGTGGCATAAGATTGATAGTGTAATGAGCACTGAATTTGAAACTAAGGGACTTGGGTTCAAACCTGACTAGTATTGGAAGAAGACCTTCTGGTACAATGGAAAAGGTCCTGGATTTGGTTCTAACACCTGGGTTTGAATCCCAACTCTGCTCAGTTACTCATATGACCTTAGAAAAGGAGCTGCATCTCTTGGGACATTCGTTTTCTCTTCTATTAAATGGTAGGATTGAACTGGGTGACCTTGAAGGATCTCATGATACCTGTGTCTCAAAGAGGAGCCTATGATATTAACTTCATAGTTTCAGGTATCAAACTCAAAATTTATATCCCAACTTGTTTCCTTTTTTCTTTTATTTTTTTTTCAGATTGAAGTTGTTATGCTTTAGTGGAAATATAAGATACTGAAGTTCTTTATTATGGAATATATTAATTCTAGAAAAAAATTCTCCTTATTGAATGACAGCAATTAATTACTCATGCCACATTTTGCAAATCAGCTGTAACAGAAAATTTTGTGATAGTGATGGCTTGGACCAAAATGATAACTGGAGCATCATCATTATTGATTCCAAAATAGAGAACACATTCATTTAGAACCACCATTATTTAGAAGTCAAAGAAAGCCATCCATTGTAAAGGTTTAGAAATGCAGTGCAGTAAGTCTGATGGCAATGACTCCAGTGGAAATGAATTTAATGGACCAGAATCCAATGGGATGGATTCCTTTGATAAAGAATCTGATGAGATGTGGAAACAAGGCTTCAAACAGCAAAACAAAACCGTGGCTGATAACAACAGGTGAGTTTGGTTGTTATTTTGACCAGTTTTCATTCTTCCTTGTCTAAGAGAAAAGAGACCAAATTTTAATTATTAGGGTAAAAAAACCTGGATATAGATTGAGCCAGTCTCATATTCCCAAGGAATATCTAGGAAAATTAAGCTCATATGGAGTAGATTTGAAAAGTTAGTAGTAGAAAATAAAGGCCTGTAGCTAGTGGCAAAGAAGTAGATCCAGGAGGAAGGGGAGAACAAATAAAAGGAATCAAGACCTCCATGTATCAGTAGTGAAACATCAATTCACTGAGGAAGGGAAACAACTTATGAAAATGGAATTTTATCTCTTATTGTTTTTCAGTGAACAGCAAGATCGAAACAAGACTTCTGAAGAACTTATGATGGTGGTCCGAGAAATGAAAAAATATCTTCCTTCAGAGAGAAATCATAAACCAAGTATTCTTGATGCCCTCAACTATGCCCTTCGATGTGTAAACAGTGTTCAAGGTATAGCTGACTCAAGAGAAAACTCAGTAGTTGAAGCATGTCATTGGTCCAATGCACTGTAAGCTCCATCTCCACCAAAGTTGTTGCCATGGTTTCAGAATATACAGAATGAACCAAATGCATTGATTTCATTAAGCACATTGGATGAGTAAGACCATGATTAATATAAAATATTTTGTCTTGACAAAAGATGGGTTTTTTCAGTGATACTCTATTTTTTTTAGAAACACTGATTTAAATTTACATTAAAAATACTTTTGATCAAGAATAAAACATTTTTAAAAAATAGAACTACAGTTAATTAGTAACTGCCAATAAATAAACTGCCAGTATCACTCTTTCCTATTTTCTCTTTTCCCCTCAAAACACACCCTTAAAAGTTCTTCAGGTACATACCAACTCTCCCTATAACTTTTGCATCTTTACAGATTCTAAATGCAGTCTAATTCCAGCAATAAAATATGATTTTTCCTTTAGCAGTGTATACTGCCTGCTTTCTTTTTTAGAAATGTGTGTGATTAATTCCTTAAATTTATTTGTGGCATGTTTTCTGTATGATCTAGAAAATATTCGTGTGGAAAATCTCCATTGGAGAAGAAACACTCAAAATTTCAGTTTGCACATTTGCTTTAAACGGGTTTAATGGGTTTGTAGGTTTCTAATATGTAAGTCACTATTTAAAACAAACTTACTATGTAATTGGGTGCTCTCATTATAAATACAAAACATTAATTTCTTATAAAAAATAAGATATAACTCAAAGAATGGGTTATAAAAATTATTAATACTATCTTCATCATACCACTTACATTGTCCTGTTGTTTTCAGCCAACAATGAGTTTTTCCAGATTCTCAGACCAAATGGAGCACACCAAACAGATGTAACTAAGTACAGTCTCAAGGATCTGGCTACCATTGCGTCAGAGCACACTTCTAAAAACACAGTAAGTGGCCCAGGATGGGTCCTGCCCTTCTCTACAATTTTTCCAGGACTTAGTCTATATGTAGATATTTAAAATTGAATGAACTATGTAGTTTAAACATTGTAACCTAAGGTAGATTATGTGAGAAAATCCATTTAAGGTGCTTCTGCCATTGCCTTGGAGAATCTAAAAGACCAGTGTATCTTGCTGTATTTTGGATACTGTATAGTTCCTATAGCCATAGCATTTATTCCTCTTTGTCTAAAATAAAATTTAAAAAAATCATTTCAACAGGGTGGCCTTTGTCATTTTTTTCTGTTAGAAGAATAATTTTCATTTTTTGTCAGTCTTAGTTAGCCTTTTCAGGCTTTTGCAAACTTATGGAATAATGAGTTTTCATCTATTTTTGTGTCCTCAGAGAAAACAAGACAAGATTCTATTTCTTTAGAGAATCTCTTCATATTGAACAAAAACTTGAGCCTCCTCTTTAATTGTACTTTATTTGATATTCTGGAAATCAATGAATGATGCCATTTTGTTTTGAAATTATAGCCCGATTTCAATTTAAAATAAACCTAATGGATTTAGTGCTACTCTCTTAGCAGAGGTCATTCAGCAAGCATTTATTGAGTACTTTATACATGCCTTTTGAAACAGAGTGTGGTAAATAGAAATAGTAACTGGGAAAACAGACATTAATGAGGCAACTAAAGAATATGACCATGAAAAATGGGCATCTTGTACAAATTCTGTGACCGCAGAGACAACCAAAGTAAAGAGATGCCCAGATATTTGAGCTCATTACTGTCTGAGCCAGGCACTAGAGGGTTAACCAGAGAAGGCAAGCTCTGCACATAAAGGGGGCTGGAATCAAATGCCACATTTGGAGGCAGATGACTTTAAACATTATTGAAGTTTATTGTTTGTGCACTGTTGCATTGTGGATAGAAGGGCCAACCCTTGTATGGTCTAGGACAGAATCCAGGACAAGAACTGGGTTCAAGTTCTACAACCGGCACATGTTCTGTCACATACCCATGTGACCATGAGCAAATCACTTAACCGCTAAATTCCCAAAGCAACTCTGAGAGAGATTATGAGTGAGTTATTGATGTGCATTAGAGGAAGAAGCTTCTGATTCCTGAATTCCTGCATCAGTGAAGTCATAGATCCACACAAAAAAAGATGGTTTGGAGGCAGGGAATGAGATGTTAGATAATCCAAATATTGTAGTTCTGTTTTTGAATTTTTAAAAAATTAAGGTTATAGCTGTTTATCATAAGTTGTAAAAGAAAATTATCTTATGGTGGCTCCTGCTTGTAAAGGTTAAATGTTTGCATTTTAAAAATGTCTTTGATAGGACACCTTTGTGGCGGTTTTTTCGTTTCTGTCGGGAAAGTTGGTACATGTTTCAGAGCAGGCCGCTTTTATACTGAACCGTAAGAAGAATTCCCTGGCATCTTCCCCATTTGTTGAGCTGCTTGCCCCTCAAGATGTGAGGGTATTCTACGCACACACGGCCCAAGCCCATCTTCCACTCTGGAATGTCAGCACCCAAACAGGTGACATGAGCAGTCTTTTAATTCTCATTAAAAAAAGAATTCATTTGTCTTTAATTTAGAACTGAATGCATATTTAACAAAATATAGTAAGTTCAGCAATACCCAAGTATGAGAGCCCAAGGTACTAGAATGAGCAAGTGTTTTAAATAATTGATTTTTAATAGCGGTAAACATCTAATAATTTGTTCTGATTGCTGCTAGCTTGATTCTACTTTGTATACATGCTTGTATGTATAGATATCTAGACCTACAAATATAGACATCTCAAATGATTGCTTATAGCTGCATATACATTGTAAATATAACTAACATAAATTTTGGCTCTCATGTATCTAGCTTAGTACAGTTGAAGTGTTTTTCTCTCTGTTTTGTCTACAGTGTTTCTATTCAAATAGATTTTAAATTTCATTTGAATTCTGATTGAACACTGAAATCTTTCCTTTTCTTGTCCCTAAACTTCTAAAGGCTATCTTTTTTTTAGGCTCGTACCCATTTTCTTGTTTTAGAAACCTTTAATTAGAAAGTGTCATCTTAAAAGATATTTTGCAATTTTTCTAATTGTCTTTGTGAAGAGTTTCTCTTCCCAACCAATTTAGGGGTTCACTAACTCCCAGTCTTCTCCCCACCTGCCTGTTTACTTCTTTTTCAAAGTACTTTGGCCTTCTTTTAGCCAGTGAATAATGTTGGACACTTGCTTTTTCAATTACAGATATTTGCAACCTATCCTTTGTCTAATATTACATAATTGTTTGAAAGTTGTCCTTTTTATTCCAGGCTAAGATTACTTTTTTTCTTAGCTATTCCCAACATTCTAAAGTGTTTCTGTTCATCTCATTACTCTTCCAATCTTTTTCTCCTTTCTTTTTTAACTCATTCTTTAAATATCATCAGTACTTTTCTGCCCTGTCATTCTTCATTTATCTCAGTGCCCTCAGTGTCCAGCATGGTACATTTTCGAGGGTACTTCATATGGGCTAAGAGTCAGGGCTTTATAGTTTTTGTGTTCTTCCCCATCTGTTTATCTTCTACAAGCTTTCCTCAGTAATCCACCCCAGTTTTCCTAATTCTCATTTACCATTTCTTACCCCTTTTGCCTCTTAGAACTTAATTCCTAAAGCTCTGATGGCCTTAAAGTCTATGTCTAATGTCATATTACTTTGAAGTCTCTGCTTTGGTATACTTGCTCTTTCTTTACACTGGGAATGCTCTTGGGGCTGACTTCTTTCCTCAGTATCGTTTCTTTTTTTTTTTTTTTTTTAAACCCTTGTACTTCAGTGTATTGTCTCATAGGTGGAAGAGTGGTAAGGGTGGGCAATGGGGGTCAAGTGACTTGCCCAGGGTCACACAGCTTCTCAGTATCATTTCTTGAGTTTCACTCATTTTGATGATTTCTTTTTGCTTAAGCATAATATTTATGGAATGTGATCCTTGGCTTTACCACTACCCTCAATGTAAAATCATTTTCCTTCATTGAACTTCTACTCCCCCATTCCCCATTCAAGGTTTAAGGAATAGCTGCAAATTCTAGTGTCCTAGAATTAGAGGAATAAGTCCTTGCCCTTGAATTATTTTTGTGATTTTATGAAAATATAAATAAATTTTTAGAGGAAAAAATTAAGAGCCCCTATGATTTTACCAAGATGACTGTATGAAAGCTTTGAAGTTGGCATTTGAATTTGGGTTTGAAAATCGAGTCTGATTCACACTTACCTTTCAAAACCTAGCTCCATTGATTGCTACCAGTGTGATATTGGGACCACTGAGGCTTCCCTCTCCAGATTGATCTATAAAATGAAACTTTTGGGCTCAATGAGCTCTAGAGTCCCCTCCAGCTCTCTAACTCTGGGATTCTTTAAAGCAGCCCTCTGCACTGTAATAAATGGATGCCTTTAGAATTCTGATATTGGGAAATAGATCTCTTTCTCTGTTCTGTATTATCTCAGGCTATGTGATCCAGTTTGGTGTATTTATAAATCCATTCAATAGGATTTTTTTTTTTAACCCTTACGTTCTGTCTTATCAATACTGTGTATTACTTCCAAGGCAGAAGAGCAGTAAGGGCTAGGCAATGGGGGCTAAGTGCCATGATCACACAGCTAGGAAACATCTGAGGTCAGATTTAAAGCCAAGACCTTTAGTCTCTAGTACTGCTTCTCATTATACTGATCACCCAGCTGCCCCTGTCATTCATTTTTAATGATATTTATACAGTAATGTGGTCCATGTACTCAAACCTCCTAATCTTGCCTATAGATAATAACTCTACATTTATAGCAAAAAAGATGTAAACTCTATAAATACACACACACACACATATATAATTTTAAATAAATTTAATAGAACTTTGGCATTAGGTCAGCCCAAAGGTACATTCAGTGGCCCGTATATTTTATGTAGCTATGCTCTGTAATGTTGCTTCAAAAAAGTTTGAGGTTACACTCAGAAGCATTTGGTTTTCTATGAATGACTTTTGATGGATCAGCAGTCAATGAATTTTTCTGGGAGCTCCTTGAGCCCCTTTGTCTTCTGCTTGTCCCTGCTATTGAGGCAGCAAGTCCTTCTACCTCCTAGCCAATGCTTTGTCAGATGGTTCTTCCTTTTGTCATCTTTCCTCTGCCTCACTCAATTGTTAGAGCATGGCCACAAATTCTAGTGTTCTGGAGCCTCTTGAACAAGTCTGTACATACCCATCAATGACACTCATGACTTTGTAAGTTTTCATCACATCTCCCCCTTTTGCCTTGTTAACTAGAGACCTCATTCTTTTTGCCTCAGAATACTATGATTCTCTTTCTCTAGATCTTCTCCGGATTTCATCTTTGTTTGAGATGCAATGATCAGAACTACAGGTATTAGTCTAGTAACTTAGGATTCTTAGTGTTCAGCCTGTTGTCTTTTGAATGGGTCTAATTTGCCATCATTCATGTAACAAGCTGCTATGTGAAGCCATCATTGCCTAATTAAGCAGAGTTATTGCTGTGTGCAAGTTCTTCCAAGAGATGATTAGGCCCTAAAGTATGCTGTGTGTGAGTTGGCATATACATTACATATAATATGCACATATGCATATATATAAATGGTGAGTATAGACTGACTTTTCTGAGAGTCAGCTTGTTTCCTTGACCAACTTCCGAGTAAAGGAGCAAGATTAGAATAGTGATGGGCTAAGAAGGAAGAATTTGTAGAGCATTCTTGCTTGAAGTGGTGATTTGCAATCTGTTTGTGTTTATTTCTGGCAGCTTCCCAGTATGAATATTCTCAAGTGAAGCCCTTTTTCTGCAGGATCAGGTAAGTATAGCAGCTTGTGGCAGTAAGGATGCACCCCAGGTGGACTCCTATCACACACTGCTCCTGGGAAGTGGAGGGCATGGCGAGGAGAATCATGTACAAAAGACATTTAAAGTAAGGGAATCATGGCCTTGGAGGAACAAGCAGAGTTAAGGAGTAGGAGAAGGGAGGGAAATAGCCAGTTCAGGATCCAGGTTTTTATGTGATTAAATGCTTGTGAGTATAAAATACTCCTGAAAATAAGCTAACATCTATGGTTCTTAGCAGCCGCCCCAGAAGTGAGAGAGACAAAAATAGGAGTTTGGATGCTAAGGAGATAGAGAGGTAAAGTGAGGTTGTTCCACTATGTGGTAAGCTCTGGGATGGTTTTACTCACCTCACCATCACCAAACACTCAAGTTGCCAAGTGGCAGAATGAGTAGTGTGAAGTAGTGAACAGAGTGCTGGGGCTGGAGTCATGAGGACTGGGTTGCACTCCAGCCTCAGATGCTCCTGGCTGTGGGCTCCAGACAAGTCCCTTCATTCTTGTTTATTTCAATCTTCTCATCTGTCAAATGAGGAGATTGGTTTTAAATGACTACTTACATCCTTTATAATCCCAAATCTGTGATTGTGTGATGATAAAAAAGAAATAGTATTGTGTATAGTGGCAAAATTTAGATCACATTTTTCCACTTTTGAAAATAGACACATATATAATTTCCTTTTCTGAGAAATCACTGTGAAAAATTTGAGTATTTTGCTCATCTATCTTCTAAATAGCAACAACATTGATTTTAATCAGTTAATCATTTAAAATTTCCTCAGGGGAGGTAAAGACCGAGAACAAGAAGCCTATTATTATCCATTCCGGATCACCCCGTATTTGATCAATGTGTATAATTCTACTGACACTGAATCAGAACCCTGCTGTCTTGCTCTGGTCGAGAAGATCCATTCTGGTTATGAAGGCAAGTCATTCAGTTTGTACAGATAGAAGCACATTAGGTGGGTGTATGTGAAGTACCTGTATAACTCTGCAAACACATCTCTATATGAAGAGCAGAGCTTAGTCTCCTGAATCAGACACCTGGGATGAGAAAAGGCCTGGGCCAGCCTGCTGCCTAACTTTTTGGGGGTTCACCCAGATCGAGACCACACTTTTATCTTTGTGACTTGTTCACAAATCTCTTCAGTCATTTCCTTTGAGGGGCAGTATGGTAGAGAGATCTAGGAGGAGAATTTGACCACAGACACAGAGCTCTCATCTGGGATGGGGAGGGGAAAGAAGGGGAGATACTGGAAGCCATTTAATTTTTTAGATCTCTCACATGAAATGATGAAAATAAAAAAATCAAACTTCATTACAGAGGTTCTTGTAAAATGAATTAATTCATCTAGCATTTCTTAAGGGCTTTCTATGTGCAGGGCATTGGAGCAAATTTGGAGGTTACCAAAGAAAAGCCAATCATCGCCCTCAAGGACCTTACATTCTATTGTGGGGATTAATTTAATCAGAATGTCTGTGACCTATGGCCATGAAATCGCATTCAAGTGCAAGAGTTGAATATTGACCTTATGGTATCTCCCACCTCTTTCTCTCCCTCCCTCCCCAATTTTGCTTTAAATAAAACCCAGTACAAACTATAGTTGCGTACTCACTGCCCAAGTATATATCTGGCATGCTCACAAACCAGATACCCACCTTTTTTTCCCCCTTTCAAAGTGACTTTATATTAGGAGCAGTCTAACTCTGGGATCAGTAATTACATACAAAGTATCTAACACAAACTCCAGCAAGTAGGTCACCAGTGTGATCATATTGCCTACTGAGGTTCCTTAGAAGTAGAGAACACAGAATGTACAGACAGCGATGTTTTGCTAACTTTAAAAGTACTTAGAAAAATCTATGATAAAGTATAATTTGTTTTTGTGTGACAAAGCAATATATCTAAACCCACATAAGTATCTACTATTTAACATTACCAGTTTAATTCACACAAATCAAGAAATGCAAATACCAAAAAAAAAAGCCTTTTGTGTAGTGCATTTCAGAAGATTATTCTTTAGGTTTTGGTAATTTTTCCTTTCCTTAAATTTTTCCAATCACAGAACCTGTTTGAATAAGTGAAAAATGAGCCCATTCTTTACTGACCATTTCATTTCTGCACAGTTCTTAAATGCCATTTTACTTTTTCATCCAAATTTTGAATTTAAGTTGCTTTTTAAAAAATATATACTTTGCACATTAGAAGCTTTAATAGGGTCTTTGTCTAACTATCCTACTCTACTGCCCATTTCAAAATCATGTAGATTAAAACGTTGCTGAGATTTTAATGAAAATTATCAGCACTTAAAATAGTACTTGCTGGTGAAATTTATTTCACTCATTTTAAATAGATTTGTATTCCTTATGTATGCTCTTATTGTTTAGACATATGACAGATTCACAAAATAGCTACAATAGTTAATGAATATTTATTGGCATTTTAAAGATATCAAGGTATGTGTTTTCCTAGCTCCCCGGATCCCCGTGAATAAAAGGATCTTTACAACAACACATACCCCAGGGTGTATGTTTCTTGAAGTGGATGAAAGGTGGGTACTTCTGTAAGCCTAAACCAGTGAGAAATGAATTTCTGAAAATGGCTTCCCATTCAGCACATTGAGGTTTATGTTGTTAAAGCAGATCTTAAGTCTCTCTTTTTCTGATAAACTACATCTTATCATTAAAAAAATTGTTTCAGTGATTGTATTAACTAAAAATGCTTTCTTTTTTATCCTTGGAAAAATGCTTCACCTACCTATCTTACTTAAACTTGACAGTAGCCACATTAGGTAGACAGAGCAGAGATGACCTGTTTTACATATGAGAAAAAAAGATCTGATAGAGGAGGAGAGACTTGTCCAAGACGAGATAGTGAATGAGGCCCTGGCCTCTTCCATTTGGATCACACTGTAAATAGACCTCCCAACCACCAAATTAGTTAGGATGGTAATAGTATGATTGATATGAAAAGGTCTTAACATCTGAAAGAGAAGCTGAAATTGGCTGCCCCATCCTTAATTTTTGTTTTTGTTTGTTTACTATAGGGCATACCATACATCACAGAGATAGCATGATATCTTATTTACATGACACTGGGAAAGTGCCATCACTTCAAATACAACCCATTTAAAAGTGTTAATTGCTGAAACAACTTGCACTATAAAATACTCATTTTACTGCTATAGGAAATTTCAGTACAGTTAGCTTAGGCTTTGTTTATCTTTGCTTGTTCCTTTAAAGTCTTAACTCATAACCATTATCCTGAACAATTTTCTGCACTATTTTTGCCAATTTGCCAAAAATTATCTTTGAGGAGAAAATACTGGAAATTAGATTTGGTTGGAAAGGGTTCACAAATATCATCATTTCTCAAATTTTTTCTCTATGGTGATGTATGTCCATCCCAGAGCTGTACCTTTGCTGGGCTACCTCCCTCAGGACCTGATTGGAACCTCCATCTTAATGTACCTGCATCCAGAAGACCGTCCTCTGATGTTTACTGTGCACCAAAAAAGTAAGTCGATGTGTATGTATAGGGAAAAAGCTTTTCTCAATGTGGATTCTGCATCATTTACTGTTTCTATTATTCCATATTCTAATTCTGATTCTTTCAGCCTGATTAGCAATGTCCTGAATGCCAGCTATCTTAACAATTTGATCATGTTGTTTATTTTTTAATACAGTTTATTAATCTCTTGTCTTTTTGTCGAAACCTTCATTTCCCATTGTATCACTTCCTTCTCCCTTTCCTAGAGAATTCAACCTTTAAAGTGAAGGGGAAAACTGGTAAACCTATATCAGATTATTTACTACCTTGGAGAGGGAAAAAATCTGACTCCTAAAATGTCAGAAAATGGTTGTCAAAAATTGTTTCTTTATGTAACTGAAAAAATGAATAAATTTTTTAAAATGAAGAAGGAAAAGAGTTCAGCAAAATTAATCCAAATATCAAAAAAGACTGAAGCTTTTCTGCAATGCTCCACATACCTGGCCTCCAGCCTCTGTGAAAAAGAGGAGGCAGCAGGGGCCTTCTCCTGTCTCTCCAGTGGGCTAAGTACTATAATCTCCATTTTTCCTTCCACAACATCAGTTGTGTGTGGTGGTGCTTTTTCACATCAACATTATTCTAGTGATTGTTTCTCTTGTCTTCCTCTATCTGCTCCTTTACTCAGCACCAGTTTCTCTAGATCTTCCATGTGTTCCTAGAGCTCATCCCATTCACTATTTCTTATACACCCATACTTCTTCCGCTACATTGATGGACTACAATTTGTGGGGCTGATCCCTCACTCCATAGATGTTACTTGTTTCCTGTCCTTGGCAACTACAGAAAACAATAAATATTGTAAATATTTTGGTTTATGGGGATTTTTTTGTATTGATCTGCCTATGGTTTATGCTGCAGTGGAACCCCAGGGACAAAGTGTGAGGGCCTATTATACACTTTCTTTACATAATTCCAAATTGTTTTCCAAAAAAGCAGTTTACAGTTTCACCAACCATGCATTAGTTTTAGTTTGCCTGCTGCTCCAAAATTGACTCTCCGTATCTTTTGTCATTTTTGTTTTTTGCTGGATGTAGAGATGAGCATCTGAGTTCTTTTGATTTCTTTTATGATTAATGATTGAAACTTTCTTTTATATGGTTGTTTGCAATCCTTTTAAGAATTTTGTTTGTTTATATCCTTTGACCTTTTATCTCTAAAGGAATAGCTTTTGGTTTTATTTATTTCTCTATAATGGATTGAAGCTCTTCAGTACATATTTGTTAAAAAGATTTTTTTCCCCTAGGCATTCCTCTTACTTTAGTTGTGTTAGTTTATCCAGTGATTCCCAAAGTGGGCGTCATCATCCCCTGGTGGGTGCTGCAGCGACCCAGGGGGAGCGGTGATGGCCACAGGTGCATTTATGTTTCCTATTAATTGCAATTAAAGTTTTTAAAAAATTAATTTCCAGGGGGCTAAGTAATATTTTTTCTGGAAAGGGGGCAGTAGGCCAAAAAAGTTTGGGAACCACTGGTTTTATCCATACAAAAACTTTTTCCTACCCCACCAGAAGATTGGGGAAACAGCTAGGTGGCACAGTGGGTAGAATACTGGGCCTGGAGTCAGAAAGACCTAAGTTCAGATCTGGCCTGAGATACTAATGTGTGGCCATGGACCAATCACTTGATCTGTGACTTCCTCAGTTCCCTCATCTATAAAATGGGGATGAAAACATCCCTTATTTCCAAGAGTTTTCATGAGGATCAAATGAAATAATATTTGTAAAGTGCTTAGCACAATGCTTGGCACATAATAGGCACTATATAAAGGTTAGCTATTATTATTTTCAGTTTCATGAATGAAAATTACCTTTTTTTCTTTTGCAATTAGTCTGTCCTTTGATTAAGAATTCATATCTTCAGCCATAGCTTAAAAAAGTATATGATTTGTTTTTCTTTTAATTTTTAATGGTGTGATTTTTAAAAAACCTTTATTTTCCATCTTAGAATCATTACTGTGTATTGCTTCCAAGGCAGAAGAGCACTAAAGGGTAGGCAGTGGGGATTGAATGACTTGGCCAGGATCACACAACTAGAAAGTATCTGAGGTCAGATTTGAAACCAGAACCCCCCATACTTAAGCCTGACTTGCTGCTCCCAATATGACTTTTAATATTTAGCTTATCTACTGATTTTGAATTTGTTATAGTATTTAGTATAAAATGTTAATTTAAACTAATTTCTGCTAGATTGCTTTATAATTGTCCCAACAATTGTCATCAAATGGAGAGTTCTTTCTTAGGTAATTTGTCTTTTGGAGTTTATTGAAAGCCCAGTATTTGAATTCAATTTTAAAGATTATTATTTTTAAGAAGAATGAGCAAAATTAAGCCCTATATAAAAGAAAGATTTCAAATCATTTTTATTATACTTTTAAAAGCAGTTTACTAGAAAAGTCAAGAATAAATACCTATAGAATAGTTACCCAAATAATTTTTCTTTTTTTTTTAAATTTTTATTTAGAATATTTCTCCACAGTTACATGATTCATGATCCACTCCTCCCTGCTTTCTGCTCCCCCCTCCCAAAGCCAACAAGCAGTTCCACTAGGTTATATATATATGTATCATTGTTCAAAACCTATTTCCATGTCATTCATATTTGCAGTAGAGCAATTCTTTAACATCAAAACCCCTATCACACTATGTGGTTGATCATATATTTTTCTAATGCATTTCTGGTTCCACAATTCTTTCTTTGGATGTGGATAGCATTCTTTTTCATAAATTCTTCTTGATTGTCCTGGATCATTATAGAAAAGTCCATTACATCCAATTGTGCCATAATGTATCAGTCTCTGTGTACAACGTTCTCCTGGTTTTGCTCCTTTTGTTCTGCATCAGTTCCTGGAGATCGTTCCAGTTCACATGGAATTCCTCCAGTTCATTATTCCTTTTAGCACAATAGCGTTCCATCATCAACAGATACTAGAATTTATTTAGCCGTTCCCCAATTGAAGGGCATCCCCTCATTTTCCAGTTTTTTCCACCACAAAGAGTGTGGCTCTGAATATTTTTGTACAAGACAAATAATTTTTTCTTGACCAGTATCTCTATGTTAAACTAATTGTGCTTTCATTTTGTTGCTTTTTGTAGTCTTAAAATATGCAGGCCAACCTCCCTTTGAACATTCACCTGTCAGATTTTGTACTCAGAATGGAGATTATGTAATATTGGATTCCAGCTGGTCTAGCTTTGTGAACCCATGGAGCCGGAAAATTTCCTTCATCATTGGCCGGCATAAAGTCCGAACGTAAGTCAGTGGAGAGGTTGAGTGTTCTGAGCAAAGTTTTTTCTCTAAAATGTGTGAAAACTAAGACTTTTCCTCCTGAGGACCTTGATATATAATACTCACTAAGGGTTATCAGGTTCATGGTCATTTGGAATTTCAATAAAGGAATTGTTATGCTTTTACTGAGGGAGAAAATCAAGTACAATGATACTTTGATCCTCGGTTCTCTGGATTAATTCTCATTTTTTTAGTTACCCGTGGTTTCAAACTAGAAATAGGAAGTGATTATTTTTCCTTATATTATCAGAATTTTCTTCATTATAGTGGAGTCATAATTAACTGTAGAATAGTTACTTAACTAACAATTTTGGGGGAAAAATAAAACATTTATTTCTATTTTTAAATTATCCTAAAGCTTTTACTTTAACATGGATGACTCAGATAAGATAAAAGTATGATCTGTAACAAGGAGAAAATAAGATTGAGGGGAAACAATCATAACTGCAAATGTGAATGGGATGAACTCACTCATAAAATGGAAGAGGATAGCAGTGTGGGTGAAAAGCCAGAATCCCACAATATGCTGTTTATAAGAAATACATTTAAAGCAGGGAGATACACAGGATAAAAGCAAGAGACTGGAGCAGAATCTGTCATGTTTCAACTATGGTCTCAGACAAAACAAAAGTGAAAATTGATCCTATTAAGAGAGATAAGGAAGGAAATCACATCTTGATATAAAGTACTATACAAAATATAGTAATATAGAAATTAAACATATGCACCAAATGGCATAACATCTAAATTCCTTAAGGAGAAGCTAAATGAGTTACAAGAGGAAATGGGCAATAAAATTATATTATATGGGGACATTCATATTCCCCTTTCAGAATTAGTTAAACCAAAAAATAAGCAAGAAAGCATTTAAGAAGGTGAATAGAATTTTAGAAAAGTTAGATTTGATAGACCTCTGGAGAAAACTAAATGGGAATATAAAAGAATATGCCTTTTTCTCAACAGTATATGCCACCTTCACAAGAATTGATCACATAATAGGACATAAAAGCCTCACAACAAATGCAGATAAGCAGAAATACTAAATGCTTTTCGGACCATAATGCTCTAAATATTACACTTAACAAAGGGCTACAGAAAAAAATTAATTGGAAACTGGAAAATATGAGCTGTATTTCAGAATAACAGGGAACCAAGGAAAAGGCATAAGGGGACCTGCCTTCTCTGGAAGGTTAGATAAGCACTTTGTTCAATATGAAGAGTTTATATACATACTGGCTACTGTTGTAGTTAAGAGCCCAAGGGATGGACTCCTATCCCTCAAGCCCCTTTAGAAATGTACAGATTTGCTTCAAGAAGGAAAAAGATTTGGTCAGCAAACTGGACCTGGGAAGCCAGAACTGATTTTCAGGGACCAAATTTTGTGAGTGAGACTTCACACCTTAAGTGCCCCTCATGAATCACTGAAATGAGAAAAAAAAACTGCAGCTTTTTCTTAGTATTTGTATATGCTATGTGGAATTTGTATTTCCTGTTTTCTCTCTTGGAATCAAAGTCTTCTGCAAGAATCATATGGGTCATCTTTAGAATAATCGGTTGTTTAAGATAATTTACACCTGTATATGTTTGTTTGGTTTCTTTTAATGAGCTTTTCCTTCCAGCTTGGCCTGAACTGTCTTTCATTTGGCATTTTACAGGAGTCCATTAAATGAAGATATTTTTGCCACCAGAATCAAGAAGATGAGCAGTATTGACAAAGATATAATGGAATTACAAGATCAGATTTACAAACTTCTCTTGCAGGTAAAATAAGATCTAGAAAGTGTGTTCTACTCCTGAGCCCTGTGAAGTTTGTTTTGTTTTGAGACAAGCTCTCCCACTAAGCTGGCCCCACTGCAGCTGCCATTTATGCAGAAATCTTGACCCAGGCTGCTCTGTTTGTCCTTCCCAGGAGGCCTGGATGTCCCCTATGCTTAGGGATTCTCAACCTGACTTAGGGCAGATTCAGTGGGATTGGTCTTCCTAAACTACAGTAAGCTGTCTATCCTGTCCTACCATGTCAAGAGGTGACTCTCCTCTGTCAATCCCAGAAAAGCTTTGCAGCTTACTCTTTTTGTTGAGATAAATAGTTCTTATTCTTTTTCTTGGTAGATGCCGGTCACCTCTTTATATTTGTGAGAACTAATTATAGTTCATCTTCACCAAATGTTGACCTCTCATTCTATGTACAACGTAGAGGTTTTGTTTCATTCTCTCTTACTCCCAGGCATAACAATGCATTCAACCTCTGGATTTTACTTAAGTATTTTTTAATATTCTAAGAGAAAAAGTCTTTTGGGAATATGGAATTCCATACCCTAGCTAGCCATCGAGAAGGGTAAAATTAAAATTCAGAGTGAATTATTAGAAGTGGCTATTGGGGGCAGCTGGGTAGCTCAGTGGATTGAGAGTCAGGCCTAGAGACAGGAGGTCCTAGGTTCAAACCCGGCCTCAGCCACTTCCCAGCTGTGTGACCCTGGGCAAGTCACTTGACCTCCATTGCCCACCCTTACCAATCTTCCACCTATGAGACAATACACCGAAGTACAAGGGTTTAAAAAAAGAAAAAAAAGAAGTGGCTATTCTTAGAATCAGTAATTTCTTGAAAAACAAAATGATTTCTTCAGTGTTTATTCTGATGTAGATATTTATGCAGTAGAAACCACTGCCCATTGATTTTCAAATTTTCCCAAAGTCCTAGGGCTTCAGTGGATTTGGAAGTCCATGTTCAGATCTTGCCTTTGCTACTTGGAACAAGTCATTCAACTTTCTGAGGCCTTGATTTCCTTATTTGTTAAGTCAAGACATTAGACCATATCACCTTTATAGTCCCTTCTAGCTCTAAAACTATTCCTTGAGATCCTTGGAAAAAAAGGGTCATTTTATGTTTTAATTTGTTCAGATATTCTCAGCTCTCCTTTAACACAGTCCAAGGGGTCAAGGGCCTCTGTAATGAAAGGTTTTAGAAACTCTTCTATTGGGCAACTCTCTTCTCTCAAATGGTCCATCTGGGCTTTCTCCCGAGCCTAAAGCTGCTGCTGTTGTAAGGATCTCTCAATTATCAAGCAGTTTTGTGGACTTGAACCTGAGCCATGAGCCAGTGGCCCTAGAAACAGCATAGCAGAAAGAGGCTTTCTTGAAAAGTCCTGGAGAGTTTGTCCTTTACTTGTGACAAGTCAAATTGATATTCTTTAGGAGTAATTTACCAGAACCATGGAAGAGATGGAATAAAACTAATTCTAATTTCAACTAATAGAAAGCTTGCAAATAGATGTTGGAGGTGGTTGTGTTCTTATTTGCAGCCTATTGCCATTATTGTAACTCAGGAAGCTTCAAAGGCCTTCTCATTGGAGCCCCAGTAATGTTCTAGAGCAGATCTAACAGAATGGGAAGCCTTCCATATCATGAACTGAACTTGGGAGGGGAACATAATTTATCCCTAAGTTTTTTGAGGGGTAGGCCCTCTCTCAGTTAGGGTCCTTGAATACCTCACTGTGTCTTCTCAGCCAAGAGCTCAGGGACATTTTTTCTTGCAGCCGGTTCATGTTGGTGGGTCCAGTGGCTATGGGAGCTTAGGAAGCAATGGGTCACAGGAGCATTACATTAGCATCGCATCATCTAGTGAATCTAGTGGAAACTGTGTCGAGGAAATCCAGAAGGAGCCAGTAAGTTCATTCTTTAATATTTTTATTCAAATTAATTTTCTTTTGTAAATTTAATTGGAACAAATTAAAGTGTCAGTTCTGAGCCTAGCACCTGCTGAAGTAGCCAGGTTAATTCACAATAATAATAATAATAATAATAATAATAATAATAATAATAATAATAACTAACATTTANTAATAATAATAATAATAATAATAATAATAATAATAATAATAATAATAGCTAACATTTATTAAGCACCTGTTATGTGTCAGGTACTAGGCTAAGCACTTTACAAATATTTATCTCATTGGATCCCTACAACCACCATGGGGAGGCAAGGACTATTATGATCCCCATTTTACAGATGAAGAAACTGAATTAGACAGAGACTACTTGCCCAGGCTCACCTAAACAGTCAGTGTCTGAGACTGGATCTGAGTCTTCCTGAATCTAGCACCTTGCCCCTCAAACCCTGTGCTTTGTGGCTTCCCCAGTGAGTAGTGACTTCAGTGAGCAAAACCAAGCTTGGAAACAGACCTATAAAACCAAAAATGGCACCAGTTTGGCCCGATTACAGAGGCTTCTTCCACAGATGGGTGTTTTTGCAACTAGGGTTGTTTAGAGTTGGCTTATGCCATGTGACCCTGTGCTTGGGTCCTTAGATGGTTATAGACACCCTGCAGCAACCCAGTTGAGAGAGTGTTTGGCCTTGGGGTAGAGGGGTGTGAGTTCAAAGCCAGCCTCAAATACTTACCACCATGTATGTGACCCTGGGTAAGGTATATCACCTTGTCTGCCTCATTTTCCTCACCAGTAGAATGAGGCTGTTGAACTCACCAATTTCTAAGGACCTTTCTAGCTCTAAAGCAGTCCATGATCTGATTTTTTTTTCTGTAATATATTTTGATGAATTTTGTTCTTGTTTCCCCTTTCCCTCCTAAGATGACATTGCAACAGGTCTGTGCCACTGTCAACAGAATCAAAAATCTGGGTCAACAGCTGTATATTGAATCAAGGACTAAATTATCAAACCAACAGTTTATAGGATCAAGTTCAGAGCAACAAGGTGAGTCGGCATTATTTCTCATAGATAAATTTCATACATACTTTATCTTTAAAAATATGGCTAAAAACTCTTGTCTATTTAAAAAAATTTTTTTTGCTCAACCTTGGTAATATTAGGAACTTGCCACAATTATGTCACTGTGATATTTTTACTCTGGAAATAGACTAATGCTAATAATTAAAGCCAAGGAATTCATAAAACATGGAGAATATTTTTTCTGATAGTTTACTTACTACAAACTGTGAAACCCAATTTTTTTAGACCGTGCTTCAGATAATACAGTAAAAATAAAATTTTAAAAGAGATGCATATTCAGTATGAAAAAAATAAAGCCGTTCTTTTCCATAAATTCAGCCAAGCAGAGAATATTTATCATAACATCATTTGGGTGTGAAACCTACCATTTTGGTGTGAGGTGAGGTGATGGATTCTGGGATGTCCCTTGTTTTTGCATTGTTGTGGCTGCTCATTGATATAGTAGGAAAAAATCTTAAAATGAGGAGCTCAAAGTGCAAGCTATTCACCATCTCTAATTTTGGTGTCCTGGTCTTACTTTAACTCGCTCTCTGTTTGACCAGAGAGTTAATCTCTGGAGGTTGGGCTGTTTTTGTCTTTGAAAGACATTTTTTTTTGATATTTTATTTTTTAGAAAAATTTTCCATGGTTACATGATTCTTGTTTTTACTTTCCCCTTCACCCTCTTCACTCCCCCCCCATATCCAATGTGCATTTCCACTGATTTTAACATGTGTGATCAATCAAGACTTATTTACATATTATTTATAGTTGCATTGGTATGGTCATTTAGTGTCTACATCCCCAACCATGCCTGCATCAACCCATGTGTTCAAGCAGTTGTTTTTCTTCTGTGTTTCCACTCCTGCAATTCTTCCTCTGAATATGAGTAGCATTCTTTTCCATGAATCCCTCAGAATTGTCCTGGGTCATTGCATTGCTGCTAGTACAGACATCCATTACATTCCGTTTTACTACAGTGTATCAGTCTCTGTGTACAATGTTCTTCTGGCTCTGCTCCTTTCACTCTGCATCAATTCCTTGAGGCCATTCCAGTTCACATGGACTTCTCCAATTCATTATTCCTTTGAGCACAATAGAATTCCATCACCAACATATACCACAATTTGTTTAGCCATTCCCCAATTGAAGGACATCCCTTTGTTTTCCAGTTTTTGTCACCACAAAAAGCACAGCTATATTTTCGTACAAGTCTGTTTATCTATGATCTCTTTGGGGTACAAACCCAGCAATGCTATGGTTGGATCAAAGGGCAGGTAGTCTTTTAGAGCTCTTTGGTCATAGTTCCAAATTGCCATCCAGAATGGTTGGATCAGTTCACAACTCCACCAGCAATGCATTAATGTCCCAATTTTACCACATCCCTTCCAACATTCATTACTCTCCCCTTCTATCATTTTAGCCAATTTGCTTGGTGTGAGGTGGTACCTGTGTAAATGGAATTAGATCATCCTCATTCATTGCTAGACTCTAGCCATCAGAAATAATGTCACCCCACCCAACTTAGAATTAGGTGGGGAGGGGAAGATCAGTTACCCTCACGTGACAATAAGTAACAAATCAAAAACAAGGGACTGCCCTTTGGGCAGTCCAAAACAGTGTTGAAGCTGCCATTTGTCCACTTGAAATTGAAGGTGGATGCAGGAAGTGACGAAAGATGCTGCTATCTTTTAAATATGATGGTAACTTCATGTAGAGGCAGTTGGAGCTTTGAACTTGGTGTTGAAGGATCTCAGATGGCTTCCCTCTGAATTGTCATGTGGGTAAGTTAGACTGACTTCCTTCTCCTCCCTTGGCGTTTCTGGAGGCTCTACCCTCAAGGAGGCCTCTCTTGTCTCTCTAATTGTAAAAGGCCTTGTGGCTAGAAGCCTTGTTTCTAGAAAGCTAGCTAGAAACCTCTGTGCTCCTTTGCTGGGGCCTCTAAATTCTTACCTGGTCCGGCCTCTGATCCAGGCCAGAGTTTCTCTCTCTCAATTTCCCTACCTTCAACCTTCCTAATTATAAATAAACTTCCATAAAAGTCATCCTGACTTGGGTCTATTTTAATTTTGAAATCGAGTTAATCTGTTTTCTGGCAACCATACCTTATTTATCTAATCTCCCCTCTTACATTTCTCAGAATTGTTTTGATTTGCATTTCTCTAATTATTAGAGATTTAGAACACTTTCTCATGTGCTTATTGATAGTTTTGATTTCTTTATCTGAAAATTGCCTATTCATGTCCCTTGCCCATTTATCAATTGGGGAATGGCTTGATTTTTTATACAATTGATTTAGCTCCTTGTATACTTGAGTAATTAGGCCTCTGTCAGAGTTTTTTGTTATAAAGATTTTTTTCCCAATTTGTTTCCCTTCTGATTTTGTTTGCATGGTTTTTGTTTGTACAAAACCTTTTTAATTTAATATAATCAAAATTATTTATTTTACATTTTGTAATTTTTTCTAACTCTTGCTTGGTTTAAAAATTTTCCCTTTCCCATAGATCTGACAGGTATACTATTCTATATTCACCTAATTTTCTTATAGTTTCCTTCTTTATATTCAAGTCATTCACCCATTCTGAATTTATCTTTGTGTAGGGTGTAAGATGTTGATCTTAGCCTCATCTCTCCCATATTGTTTTCCAATTTTCCCAACAGTTTTTATCAAATAGTGGATTTTTGTCCCCAAAATTGGGCTCTTTGAGTTTATCATAGACAGTCTTGCTGACGTCACTTGCCCCAAATCTATTCCACTGATCCTCCCTTCTTTCTCTTAGCCAGTACCATATCGTTTTGATGACCCACTGCTTTATAGTATAGTTTAATATCTGGTACTGCTAGGCCATCTTCCTTCATGGGTTTTTTCATTATTTCCCTTAATATTCTTGATCTTTTGTTCTTCCAAATGAACTTCGTTATAGTTTTTTCTAATTCAGTAAAAAAGTTTTTTGGTAGTTTCATAGGTATGGCACTAAATAGGTAAATTAATTTGGGTAGAATGGTCATTTTTATTATGTTAGCTCGTCCTACCCATGAGCAGTCAATGTTTTTCCAATTGTTTAGATCTAGTTTTAATTTTTTGGAAAGTGTTTTGTAGTTGTGTTTGTTTAATTCCTGTGTTTGTTTTGGTAGATAGATTCCTAAGTATTTTATATTGTCTAGGGTGATTTTAAATGGTGTTTCTCTTTCTACCTCTTGCTGCTATGATGTGTTGGAAATACATAGAAATGCTGATGATTTATGTGCATTTATTTTGTATCCTGCAACTTTGCTAAAGTTGTTGATTATTTCTATTAGCTTTTTAGTTGATTCTCTAGGATTTTTTAAGTAGACCATCATATCATCTGCAAAGAGTGATAGCTTAGTCTCCTTATTGCCCATTTTAATACCTTTGATTTCTTTTTCTTCTCTAATTGCTACTCTAGTGTTTCTAGTACAGTGTTAAATAATAGAGGTGATAGTGGGCATCCTTGTTTCACTCTTGATCTTATTGGGAAGGCTTCTAATTTATCCCCATTGCATATGATGCTTGTTGATGGTTTTAGATATATACTGTTTATTATTTTTAGAAAAGGTCCTTCTATTCCTATACTTTCCGGTGTTTTCAATAGGAATGGGTGTTGTATTTTGTCAAAGGCTTTTTCTGCATCTATTGAGATAATCATGTGGTTTTTGTTGGTTTACTTGTTGATATGGTCAATTATGTGAATGGTTTTCCTAATATTGAACCATTCTTGCATTCCTGGTATAAATCCCACCTTATCATAATGAATAACCCTCATGATCACTTGCTGGAGTCGTTTTGCTATTGGTCTGTAGTTTTATTTCTCTGTTTTTGATCTACCTGGCTTTGGGAACAGTGCCATATTTGTATCATAAAAGGAATTTGGTAGAACTCCTTCTTTGCTTATTATGTCAAATAGTTTGTATAGTATTGGAATTAGTTGTTCTTTGAAGGTTTCATAGAATTCATTTGTGAATCCATTTGGTCCTGGGGATTTTTTCTTAGGGAGTTCTTTGATGGCTTGTTCAATTTCTTTTTCTGAGATGGGATTATTTAAGTATTCTATTTCTTCTACTGTTAATTTAGGCAATTTATATTTTTGTAAATATTCGTCCATATCTCCTAAATTGTTGTATTTATTGGCATATATTTGGGCAAAATAGTTTTTAATGATTGCCTTGATTTCCTCTTCATTAGACGTGAGGTTTCCCTTTTCATCTTTGATCCTGATGATTTGGTTTTCTTCTTTCCTTTTTTTAATTAGTTTGACCAGTACTTTGTCAATTTTGTTTGTTTTTTCAAAGTACCAGCTTCTAGTCTTATTTATTAATTCAATAGTTCTTTTACTTTCAATTTTATTAATTTCCCCTTTAATCTTTGTAATCTCTAATTTAGTTTTCATCTGGGGATTTTTAATTTGTTCCCTTTCTAGTTTTTTAATTTGCATGCCCAGTTCATTGATCTTTGCCCTCTCTAATTTGTTAATATATGCACTCAAGGATATAAATTTCCCCCTGAGTACTGCCTTAGCTGCATCCCACAGAGTTTGGTAGGATGTCTCATCATTGTCATTCCTCTTCAATGAAATTATTCATTGTTTCTATGTTTTCTTCTTTAACTAACTGGTTTTGGAGAATCATATTATTTAATTTCCAATTAGTTTTTTGTTTGCCTGTCCATGTGCCCTTACTAATTATTATTTTTATTGCATTATGTTCTGAGAGGGTTACATTTATTATTTCTGCCCTTTTGCATTTGTTTGCAATGTTTCTATGCCCTATTACATGGCCAGTCTTTGAATGTACCATGTGCAGCTGAAAAAAAGGTGTATTCCTTTTTGTCCCCATTTATTTTTCTCCACATATCTATTAAATCTAATTTTTCTAGGATTTCATTCACCTCTCTTATCTCTTTCTTATTTATTTTTTGGTTTGATTTATCTAGATCTGAAAGAGAAATATTTAGATCTCCCACTAGTATGGTTTTACTATCTATTTCCTTCTTGAGCTCAGCCAGTTTCTCCTTTAGGAATTTGGATGCTATACCATTTGGTGCATACGTGTTGGATACTGTTATTTCCTCATTGTGTATACTGCTTTTTATCAGGATATAATAATATCCTTCCCTGTCTCTTTTAATCATATCTATTTTTACTTTGGCTTTGTCAGAAATCATGATCGCCACTCCTGCCTTTTTTTTTCTCATTTGAAGCCCAAAAGATTTTGCTCCAGCCCTTGACCTTAAACCTGTGTATGTCCACCCACCTCATATGTGTTTTTTTTGTAGACAACATATGGTAGGATTTTGGTTTCTAATCCACTCTGCTATTTGCTTCCGTTTTATGGGAGAGTTCATTCCATTCACATTCAGAGTTATAATTATCAGTTGTGTATTCCCTAACATTTTGGTATCCTCTCCTAGTTCTACCCCTTCTTCTTACACTATTTCCTTTTAAACCAGTGATTTGTTTTAGACCAGTCCCCCTTGTCTCCTCCCTTGATTTACTTCCCTTTCTACCCCCTCCCTTATTATTCCCCTCTTTTTATTTTTTAAGGCCTAATGAATCCCCTCCCCCCTCTCCTCCCCTCCCTTTTTTGACCTCCCCACTCCCCTGCTCCCCTTGGTTAATCCCTTCTGACTTTCTCAGTAGGATTAGATAGAATTCTATATCCCAATGGATATAGCTACTCTTCCCTCTCAGAATTAATTCTGCTGAGAGTAAGGTTTAAATAGTACCTCTTAATGCTCTCTTCCTCTCCTTCTCATAATAGTATTCACCCCCTCACCTTCCCATGCTCTCTTTGTGTGGTATAGAATATCCTATTTTTCTTATTCAAGTTTCTCTTGGGGCCATCTACTATTCACCCCCCCTTTTTTTTCCCCACCCCGTCTCATCTTAGACCATTTAGTGCTCCAACCTCTCCCTAGAAGAATAATTTTTCTAATTACTATAATAGTGAATACAGTTTTTGAAAATTACACATAACATTTCTCCATATAGGAATACAAATAATTTGATCTTATTAAAGCCCTTTAAGAGGTAAATTTAAAAATAAGAGTTTTCTTTCTTTCCCCTCTATTTCTTATTTACCTTTTCATGTTTCTCTTGGTTTTGTGGTTGGATATTGAACTTTCCATTTAGTCCTGGTCTTTTCTGTGCAAATATTTGGAAATCTTCTTATTGAATGCCCATACTTTCCCCTAGAAGTATATAGTCAGTTTTGATGGGTAGGTGATCCTTGGTTGTATACCCAGTTCTCTTGCCTTTCTGAATATCATGTTCCAAGCCTTGAAGTCTTTTAATGTGGAGGCTGCCAGATCCTGTGTGATCCTGATTGGTGCTCCTTGGTATTTGAATCGTCTCTTTATGGCTTCTTGAAATATTTTTTTCTTTTACTTGGAAGCTCTTGAATTTGCCTATTATATTCCTGGGGGTTGTCTTTTCAGGATTTAGTGTAGAGGGTGATCTATGGATCCTTTCAATGTCTATATTGCCCTCTTGTTGTAGAACTTCAAGGCAGTTTTGCTGAATAATTTCTTTTAGTATGGAGTCCAAATTTCTATTAATTTCTGCTTTTTCAGGAAGACCAGTGATTCTCAAATTGTCTCTTCTAGACCTGTTTTCTTGGTCTATTAACTTCTCATTGAGATATTTCATGTTTCCTTCTATTTTGTCAGTCTTTTGACTTCGCTTTATTAATTCTTGTTGTCTTGAGAGATCATTGGCTTCTAATTGCCCAATTCTAGCCTTTAGAGACTGGTTTTTGGCTAAAATCTTTTGGTTTTCCTTTTCAATCTAGTCTATCTGGTTCTTCAAGGCTTCCAGCTGGTCATTTCTGGTCTTCAATTTGCTTATCAATTCATCTTATTTCTGAGCCTCACTTTCCAATTGTGAAATTCTGCCTTTTAAACTGTTATTTTCTTGCCAGATCTCTTCCATCTTTCTCATCATCTCAGATTTGAACTCTTCAAGATCTCGTGACCCATTTTCATTTTTTTGGGAAGGTTTGGATGTCTTTAATTGTTTGTCCTCCCCTGTTTTCTGGGGTTTTTTCTGTGTAGAAGTTATCAAGTGTTAGAGTTTTTTTCTTTGTCTTCTTGTTTATTTCTTGGGCTTTGCTTGGCATCATTGTGCTTTTATCCAGAAGTCTGAGTAAGGCAATCTGATTCTCTTTGTATGGAATTTGGGAGCAGTTTTTGCCTGAGGCTACTTTGTGAGTCTCCTGTTTTCTCTAGGGACCCTCATGGGGTGTCTGGTCTAGCTGTTTTTAGGGTTGAGCCCCTGTGTTCCTAGCCAGCTGCCCAGAGCCCAGAACTTGGCCCACATTTGCTCCTCTACCTGGGGTTTTCCCCTGAGTCTGAGTGTGCTGGGTGTTGCTGCTGTGTAAATAGAAATTAGCTCTATCCCATAAATAGTCAAAAAAATCTACTCAACCCAGGCGTGCTAATGATGTCACTCCCACCTCCCTTAGTGGGGAGGGGAGACGAGTTACCCACACGTGACAATAAGTAACAAATCAAGAATAAGGGACTGCCCTTTGGGCAGTCCAAATCAATGTAGAAACTGCCATTTGTCCATTTGAATTAGAGGTGGACCACAGGAAGTGATGAAAGACACATTCTCTTTAAGTAAGTGAGGGAACTTCCTGTGGGGGCAGTTGCCGTCTGGAACTAGAGGAAGAAGCATCTCCTGAGACCACAGACAGCTTATGCTCTGTATTGTCACGTGGGTAAGTTAGGCTGGCTTCCTTGGCCTAGCTGGGCCAATTCTAAACTCTGCCTATCCGGCTGTTGGGCCTTGCGGCTTACAACTTCATTTATTTAGGCTTCTAACCTCCCTCTTCTCTTTATCCCTACTTACCTTCCTGATTGTAAATAAACTCTTCAACCCGATGCTGACTTGGGTCTGATTAAATTACGGAATCAACCTGAATTGTTGATTCCTGGCGGCCACATAATTTTAATATATAGCTATAATAACTAAATTTTAATTCTTACACTGCTGCCTCTCTCAGCCCCACTCCCGTGTCCAAGGTCTGAGTTTTCCAGCCACCTGGGGTCTCAGGTCTTGCTGCTCCCGGGGGCAAACTCCTAGTGGAGGCAGCCAGTTAGCTGCCAAGGGGCTAGATTTTGCACCCCCACTGGCTCTAACTCTGGAGCGCAGCCACTGCCTCTGGTACTGTGGGTGGGGTGGGGGAGGTGGGGGAGGGTTCATCCGCTCGTGTTTTGATGGGAGCTATTTCCCCCCCTTATGGTGTGGAAGTGCCCAAATCCCATGTACCTTTGATACTGCACCCTATTGTGGGGTCCCTTCTTTCATCTGGCTTTGTTTTTTTGTCCTTTGGAGGTACTCTATATCCATTGGTAAGGAAAGTCACCCTGCCTCTACTCTGCCGCCATCTTAACCCGGACCTGAAAGACACTTTTTGAAATGAAATGAAAGCATTGTCTTTGGTAGCATTTTGTATGGCACATAAACTTTCATTTAGAAATGGCAGGAGCAGAGTTAATTCTCTTTTTACTGGCACAATAATAGCAAGAGTTAACATCTAAAGAGGGCAGTTAGGTAGTGCCATAGTGCATAAAGCCCTGAGCCTGGAGTCAGGAAGGCTCATCTTCTTGAGTTCAAATTTATCCTTAGACACATACTATAGCTGTGAGAGTCTGGCAAGTCACTTAACCCTATTGTCCTCAGTTTCCTTATCTGTGAAAGAAATTGGAGGAGAAAATGACAAACCATCCTAGTATCTCTGCAAAGAAAATCTTGAATGGGGTCATGAAGAGTCAGGCATGACTAAAAACTGCCTGCACTTAGTGCCCAAAGGCTGGCAAAGCACTTTACACTGATTAATTGTTGAGTGAGTTCTGACAACCCAGATAGCAATACCAGCTCACTTTTTGTCAGGACATGATATATATAAGAGGCTTTGTTCCTTTGGGTAGCTAGTTAATGAAGAAAACTTTTTTTCCATGGTTTCATGATTCATGTTCTTGCTCTCTCCCCTGACCCCACCAGTAGCCGATGCACATTTCCACTGGTTTTTTCCTGTGTCATCAATCAAGACCTATTTCCATATTATTGATAATTATTCTAGCGTGGTCATTAAGAGTCTACATCCAAATTGTGTTCACATCAACCCATGTGTTCAAGCAGTTGTTTTTCTTCTGTGTTTCCACTCCTGTAGTTCTTCCTCTGAATGTGGGTAGTGTTGATCCAGCCATACCATTGCTGGGTTTGTACCCCAAAGAGATCATAGGGGGAAAGATAGGTGCAAAAATATTTATAGCCACGCTCTTTGTGGTGGCAAAAAAACTGGAAAACAAGGGTATGCCTGTCAATTGGGGAATGGCTGAACAAATTGTGGTATCTGCTGGTGATGGAATACTATTGTGCTCAAAGGAATAATGAATTGGAGAAGTCCATGTGAACTGGAATGGCCTCAAGGAACTGATGCAGAGTAAAAGGAGCAGAACCAGGAGAACATTATACACAGAGATTGATACACTGTGGTAAAATCGAATGTAATGGACTTCTGTACTACCAGCAATGCAATGTCCCAGGACGATTTTGAGGGATTTATAGTTAATGATAATAGCACTGCTTCCTCTAGGACTATCCCATTATATTCATTTGCATGAGCACTCTGGCCTAGACTATTTGTTTTAGGAGGTGAATTGAAGTTTTGGTGTTTGTTTTTTTTTTTAAGTCTCAAGGATATAGTGGGCAAAAAACCTTCTTTATCTTTTGACTCTTTTTTTCTTTTTAAACTCTTACCTTCTATTTTAGAACCAATACTAAGTATCAGTTCCAAGGCAAAAGAGCAGTAAGGGCTAGGCAGTGGGGATGAAGTGATTTGCCCAGGGTCACACAGGTAGGACGTGTCTAAGGGCAGATTTAAGGCCAGATCATTCTAACTCCGGGCCTGGTATTCTATCCGGGTTTTTTGCCCCTTGTCACTTAAGGCAATATATCTCCAGTAGTACTATCTAGTTTGCTTTCTGACTATATTCTGTCAAGTTTTTCCCCTATAATCTATCTCTTGGGTTCCTTGGATAAAGAGACATTTCTCAGTTGCAGCTCTTCTATGCATTTAAAATTTACCAAGTAGTTTTTCTCCTTATACACTTATTAGCATCTGTGTCTCAGCCTTATTTCTCACCAAGGACCATTGATTCTCTTCACCTAGACCAGCACTGGCAAACCTTTTCTGAGTTCAAGTGCCCAGAGGGCAAATTCAAGATGTCTGTGAGCTCCCCATGGGAAAGAGCTGAGGGAGAAAGTGCTTGCTTTGGGTGGCTGGACAGAGGGGTGGGGCATGCAAAAAATGTGTTCAGGCACTGGGAAGAGGGGAAACAGAGCAGCTCCCCAATTGCTGGCTCTGCATGTGTGCCACGTCTTCACCAGCACTGACCTAGACTCACCTTTGTGATCTTAGTCCAACCCCACTCTCCTGTATCTCTTATAAACTATTTCTCACCACCTGAGAGAGTTAGCTTCTCTTGATTATTATTCATTTAATTCAACAAACATTTTCCAAATGTCAGTTATTGGCAGAACTTGGTATTAGACTGGGTAGTAGGGGAGATACAAAGACAAAGATTTGTCAGGACACATTCCTTATCCTCATGTAACTTATGGACTAGGAGAATATGCTATTGAACCTAACTAATATGATCACCTTTTTCTCCTTATTGCAAACCTCAGGCTAACTCTTCTCTCTTTTTAAAAAAATTTTCAACTTTAATAACAAATTTCCACATGAGTTTTCTGAAGTTATATAATACAAGTTGTCTCCCTTCTTCCCTCCCATCTCCTGGAGCTGGCAAGCAATTCAATGGATTATATATGTATTATCATGCAAAACATGTTTCCATATTATTCATTTTTGTAAGCGAATAATCTTATAAAACCAAAACTCTAAAACATATACTTAAATTAACAAGTGATGATTTATATATGCTTCCATCTGCATTCTTACTCCCAACAGTTCTTTCTCTGAAGGTGGATAGCATTCTTTTTCATAAGTCCTTCAGAATTGTTCTGGATCTTTGTGTTGCTATTAGTAGCAAAGTCTATCACATTTGATCATTACACAATATCACAGCAAGTTACTTTATATATAACATTCTCCTGGTTCTGCTTATTTCACTCTGCATCAGTTCATGTAGATCTTTCTATCTCTTTCTGACATCATCCTGTTCATCACAATAGTTTTCCAATACTGTCATATACCACATTTTGTTCAGCCATTCCCCAATTGAGGGGGACATCCCTTTAGTTTCCCACTTTTTGTCATCACAAAGCAAGCAGCTATGAGTATTTTTGTATAGACAGGTTCTTTCCCTTTTTAAAAAAATCTCTTTGGGGTACAGACTTAGTAGTGGTATTACTGGATCAAAAGGAATGTATTGTTTTATAGTCCTTTGGACATGATTCCAAATTGCACTCCAGATTAATTGGATCAGTTCACAACTCTCCCAGCAATGCATTAGTGTCCCAATTTTGCCACATCCCCTCCAACATTTATCATTTTCCTTTACTGTCATTTTGGCCAATCTCATAGGTGTGAGGTGTTACCTCAGAGTTGTTTTAATTTTCATTTCTCTAATCAAGAGTGATTTAGGACATTTTTTCATATGATTATTGATAACTTTGATTTCTTCATCTGAAACTCACCTGTTCATATCCTTTGACCATTTATAAATTGGAGAATGACTTGGATTCTTATAAATTTGACTTAGTTCTTTATATATTTGAGAAATAAGATCTTTATCAGGGAAATTCGTTATAATAATTTTTCCCAGTTTGTTGTTTCCCTTCTAATCTTGGTTGCATTGGTTTTGTTTTGTATAAAGCCTTTTTAATTTAATATAATCAAAATTATTCCTTTTACAACTTGTAATGTTCTCTTTCTCATGTTTGGTCATAAATTCTTTCATTCTGCATAGATCTGACAGGTATACTATTCTGTGTTCCTCTAATCTACTTATAATATCATTCTTCATATTTAAATATACAATGATCCCTCATCTGCCGCAGGAGTTACATTCCAGAGAGCCCTGTGATAGGTGAAAATCCACGAAGTAGTGGCGTTATAGTTATTTTATTATTTATATTTATATATATTTTAATGCTTTATAAACCCTTCCCACCTTCCTATAAACCTTTTCAACACTCTTATAAACACTCAGCCAATTAGCGCCCAGAATATAGAACACACTGCTGTGGTTGGTTGCCTTTCATTTCATCATCCAATACAGAAATGTCCACTTTGCGCTCTGCTGTGTACAATCTCACATTGACAAACTTGTGCAAAAGTATGGTATTCATCTGCAACATCCTTTGATATAGCAAGAATTAGCTTTTTTTTTTTTTAAGTACAGTGAAGCTGCAATAAGTGAACCGTGTTATAGTGAGGAACGACTGTATATCCATTTTTACCTTATCTTGGTAAGGTGTAAGATATTGATCTAAATCTAATTTTTGCCATACTGTTTTCTAATTTTTCCCAGCAATTTTTGTCAAATAATGAGTTCTTATCCCAAAAACTAGGATTTGTGGGGTTTATCAAACATTAGATTGCAGAGGTCATTTACCCCTAATCTATTCCATTGATCTACCCTTCTATTTCTCAGATCATTTTGATGATTACTGCTTTATGGTATAGTTTAAGATCTGGTACTGCTAGGCCACCATCCTTAACATTTTCTTCATTAGTTTCCTTGATATTCTTGATCTTTTGTTCTTCCAGATAAATTTTGTTATTATTTTTTCTAGTTCTATAAAATAGTTTTTTGATAACTCGATTAGTTTGGCACTGAATAAGTAAATTAATTTATGTAGAGTCGTCACTTTTATTATATTAGGTTGGACTTCCCATGAGCAATTAATGTTTTTCTAATTGTTTAGATCTAACTTTATGTTTAAAGTGTTTTATAATTTTTTATATAATTCCTGTATTTGTCTTGGCTAATAGATTCCCAGGAATTTTATGTTGTATAAAGTGATTTTAAATGGAGTTCCTCTTTCTAACTCTTGCTGCTGAGCTTTTTTTGAAATATATAGAAATAAAAATGCTAATGATTTGCATGGTTTTATTTTATATCCTGCAGTTTTGCTAAAGTTATTAATTATTTCAATTAGGTTTGAAGATTACTTTCTAGGTTCTCTAATTACCATCACATCATCCACAAATAGTGATAGTTTAGTTTCCTTAATGCCTAGCTTTAATTTCTTCGATTTCTTTGTCTAATTGCTAAAGCTAGCATTTCTAGTACAATATCAAATAATAGTGGTGATAATGGGCATTCTTGCTTCACTCTTAATCTTATTGAGGATTGTAGATGATATTTGCTGATGGTTTTAATTAAATACTATGTATTATTTTTTAAAAAGACCCTTTTATGCCTATGCTCTCTGTTGTTTTTAACAGGAATGGGTGTTATATATTGTCAAAGACCTTTTTTGCATCTATTGAGATAATCATGGGATTTCTGTTAGCTTGATAACTGATATGGTCAATTATGCAAATAGTTTTCCTAATATTAAACCAGCCTTGCTTTCCTGATATAAATCCCACCTGGTTATAGTGAATAATCCTTGTGATATATTGCTATAGGCAACACTTTTTCTTTTTTTTTTCTTAATTGCTTCATCTTCATCCCATAGAACATTGGAAGCAAAAGGACATTTCCTCATTTGACTGGATAAAACTCAGGGTCTTATTCTGTTAGCCAGCCCAGCAGCATCCCTCCTACCTGTCAGAGCCACTGACTGTTTTCATCAGGACCAGGCTGCTCTGGTCATCTGGTTATAGCCAGGCAGCTATTGAGAACAAAAGCTACTGCATGCTTTGGTTATTCAATTTCTCTGAGAGGTTTAGACTCTGTCCTAACACAGGAATCAAAGAATGAAAATATCTGAAATGAAAATAACTTGAAAAAAAGCTGAAATATCCTTTGGAAATCCCTGTTTTTTCTTTTCTAGGCAACAAAAAGCCTTCCCATCCTTCATCTCAGGAACTGAGAAATAGTAGTTTGGGCACTGACTCTTGCGATGATTTAAGAAAAGATCAGCATATTCCATCATATCAACAGATCAATTGTGTGGACAGTATTATCAGGTGAGGAATAAAAGTAAAAATAAGTGACAATTTTAGGCTCCATACATCCTAAACATATTCTGCCTTAATTTTATTATCAACCACTATCTGCTTTGAAGGCTCCTTGATAAATGCCAGAGGAATCTAAAGTAGCTTAAGACAAGATTCAACTCAGTTTGACTTAGTTTGGGAAAATGAGACAAACATGAAAAATTAAACAATCTAAAATTAAAGTGATCAGTCAGGGTAATGATAAGAGATGGAAGCAGCATCTGGTCACATCAAGATGTCTGGTCATGTCTAGGGCTGTATTGATTATTGCCCCATTCCCTGAAGGACTAGAGCTCATGTTATACTGGTGGTAGTCAGGGAAGACAATGAAAAAATATATTCCTTGCTGTGACTTATAATGAAATAAATGAGAGTTCTGTGGTGGCATTTTTCCATGCACAAAGTTTTTTAAACAAAATGAGAGAGTTCTGTGGTGAACAGTGGGAGGCCCTTCTAGGTAGGGTGGCTGGGAGGACTGTCTGCAGAAAGAATGGCAGGTGTGGTTGGGAGAAAGGACAATTTATCAGAGTTGTGGGGGGACACAAGGGTGCACTGGATTTTTGAACTCTGCCATATGTTAAGGAATCTTTATTATTTTTCACTTTTTGGTAGTTCTTCCATAGTAGGAAAAAGTGCTTCATGGTGGGGATCCTGTTGGTATCTCATAGATGATTATCTCATTTGGGGAAAAGTATTAATTCTACTGCTGTGGAGAAATCAACTCTTCAGTTTAGAACAACAATAGACCATCTGCACAAAAAATATTAATGATATATCCACAGGGATCTGAAGAGTTTAGATTTTGGAATGGTGTATTGAGTGTGTGTATATTATGGATGTGTGTCCACACATATGGTAAGAGGATGTGGCATGCTCCCAATGCAGGTATCTGGAGAGCTACAACATCCCTGCCTTGAAGAGGAAGTGCATCTCCTGCACCAATACAACTTCCTCTTCCTCTGAAGAAGACCACATCAGTCAGAGACCAGCTGGGGCCCAGGCACTAGAATGTAAGGAGAATCCCATTTTTATCTAGAATGGAAATAGTTGTGATAGTAAATGGGTTTCAGTTTTACAGATTCACAATAATCCCAGTTTCACCTAGCTTTCATTTTCATTCTGGGAAAGAGTTGGCCTTGGAGAGTTATAAGTTAAGGCTGATATCTATAGATGACACAAGTATAATGGATAGAGTCCTGGGAATAGAGTTGAGAAGATCTGGGTTCAGAGCCCAGCTAGGCCATGGACCTCAGGAGATACTGTTTAGTATCTACCTACTGAGTCTGGGAGATTAGAGAGTTCCCCATGCCAAAGAAGTCATAGGTACTTTGTGTACTAAATCCACTTTTTTCCTTTACTCGCTTCCTAATTCCCTTGCACTCTGGCTTATCGTCTGTGCTGATGGTTCTCAAGTCTACCTTTGTTGCCCCAGACCCTCTGCTGACCTCTAGTCTCATCTCTAGCTGCCTTTCAGACATCTCACACTGGATGTCCACTAGACATTGAAAACTCAACAAGTTCAAAACTGAATTTAGGATGCTTCTCCCCCAAACCTCTACTATGGAGGGCGGCAGCCTCCTTCAGTCCCTTGGTCATCCTGGACTCCCCATGCTCTTACCCCCCATCTCACCCAAACTGTTGCCAAGGCCTGTCGGTTTTACCTCTGCAGCGTCTCTGAGGTGCACAGGGCAGTTGTTCAGTGCCTGCAGGGGGGCTGACAGGTGGTGTTCTCACCAGTGTTTCTTTGATTTCACTAGCCATTCCCCAGATCCCGGTCCTGGCCACACCTGCAAGGGCTGATGATGAGGAGTTGGTGCTCTCCCCCAAGGCCATGAGTGTGCTCTCTGCCACAAGCCAGTGCAGCTACCGGAGCACCCTGGTGCACGTTCCCCACCCAGAATCAGGTAGGGAGTAAGGGGTGTGCCTTTGGGCAGGAATCTCAAATTGCTACCCTCACGCACTAAAGTTGCCTTTGTTTTCATCCTGCAGACCACTGGGCTATAAGGATCTTTAACTGTCCTTGATTTTTAAGGTCTTGGGGGGGAGCATGAGTATTCATTTTAACTGGTTTTTTGGGTCCTCTTATTGATGGGGCTGGTTTGAGTTGCTGTTAACACTGACCTTTAAAGAAAAGGTCAAATTGAGCCCCTTAGCCAAACAACATAAAATTCATTTTGTTAGGACAATAGAATATTGGTTGTGTATAGAAGAAATGGAAAAGCCACTCCTCCTTTGACAATAAGAGTGTTTATCGGAGGAATAATTTTCTAACTGATCCTTTCTCTTCCTGTTTCCCTTTTGGGCTTTTTTACTGTTTGTGTTTATTGGAGAATGGTCTGAGAATGGGGAAAAAATAATAATTTGGTTGGAGAGGCTATTGAGGCTAATGACTAAAATGAAGGTTCTGGATTGTCTGGAGATTTCATTTACTTTTTTGCCTGGCCTAACTCGTATGCACTGCATCCAGGGTAATGTTAAGTGAGGGAGGGATGTGAAGGGACGTTCAGATTGCCAAGGCAGGCCATAGTTGTTATCTAGTGCCCAAGGGTAACCAGTGCAGGCTGGTGGAATGAAACTCAGATCCACTATATCTCACCAAAGTGCTGGGAAGAAAGGACTCCTTAAACCTGACAGCACTGTCCACAGAAGAGTGGGATCTGTTGGGATGCTCACTTACAGTGTGGTTGTGATAAGCTGGGAGAGCCAGCCTGGTCCCCTCTGCTGGCACAGCCAGGCCCATATTTCCATTTTCCTTCTTTCCCTGTTTCCAGGTCAATGACTACAAATAACCCCGGCTTCAAACTTATTATTTCATCTCAAAAATGTTAGATGTAATACTGTTTTAAACTCTTACTCTCAATGTTTTTGAACCTTCGTAATAACATCTAAATTATTTGAGTATGAGACGAATTTCACCATTTTTTATTTTGACATTTTTATTCAGCACACATTTAGCATGAGGGCATATCATTAACTGTACTTGATGGATATTATCACAAATTATTATGTTGCCACATTCCTGTGTTTCTGTATGTCTTGGCAGTGTTCACATTTTGTACAGATGTGTATTTTGTAAAATTAGTATTCACACAGATTAAAGAGCTCAACCATAAACAGTGTCAGAAAGAAAAATGACATTTTTTAAAAACATTTTTTTAGAAATAGTTTTCCTAGTTTTATATCCTCGTGGTTGCATCAGAGTAGTCTGTAATAATGTATTCTATGCCTCTGAAAGAATGCATTTAAGTCTCTATAAGAGAGTCACCATCTCGGTAAAGAATTTAATGAAACTAATGCCTCCTTTTTCTTCCTCTTGACAGAGGTAACTGCTGGAGATGATGTTACTGCAGGAAATGAGCAGGCTGAGGCCCGGAGTTTGAGTCTCCAGACTTTCCCTGTGGCCCCAGAGGAGTTTAAGCAAGTAGGACTCACAAAGGCAGTTCTCTCTGCTCATACACAAAAGGAAGAGAAGAACTATGTGGACAGATTTAGAGAAAAGATCCTATCTTCTCCATATTGCTCCTACCTTCAGCCAGATAGCAAAAGCAAGATGAAATATGCCACCATCCAAGGTACCGATGCTCTTATTTTTACATCTTTCATATTCCTGGTTACACAGCAATGTCATTTACAGTGAGCACAAAGGAATTGTTGGGTGCTGGGGATGACCCTGGGGGCCCAGGCAGATGGAGGCATCAGGCAACAAAACACTTTAGGGGTCCCTTTTCTAGGGGTCTCCTCTTGGCCCTTTATTAGACAGAATTGATTACCTTTTATGCCTCTGGCATAATGCCTTTTCCTCTTGGACTTTGCGTCTGTGGGTTATGTTCTTTGTAAGCATGCCTGGAAGTAGGGCTCTTCTTGGTCTGGTGGGCTGTTCAGAAAAATGCCACCATGTGTGTTGTCATTGTTTAGGGGAAGCTCCTTCAAAGCAGGCCACATCTGCTGGCTATAAAAAGGGAAAACACAAACGCCAGAAGCTCCCAGTGTCATCTTGCAGCAGCGGTTCTCGTGAGAACTTTCCTTCTCCTCTGGGGAAGCCGCCTCCAGGCAGATCACCCTGGTTGCTTTCAGACTTGACCCCTTCTCATCCTTGTGGGTTGTTGCACCCTCCTTTAGCAGGAGTTCCCATGCAGGCCCCTTCCCCAGTCACTGGCTTCCCTGTCTTGCCCTCGTTGTCTTCTCTGAGAACACAGTACACAGCATCCGCACCTGAACTGGGGCCTCAACCTGAACTGCATCCTTCCTACAGGATGCAGCCGCTTCCAGCATTCCCTTCTCCTTATGTGGGTGCTTTTATGACCATTATTTTACACAATTCCCCTCCCTATCCCCAGACATGTCAGCCATTCTCTGTCCCCTGTCCATTCTCATGTGTGCCTGGCTCGTCTGAAATCCCCCCACCGCCCCCACCTCCCTCGTCACCAGCGCTGCCTCCGGAGGACCTTCCAGAGCCACCATCCCCAGCCTCTAGCCCGAGATCGGCTGAAGAATGGGCGCTCCAGAGCGAGCAGGAGCACCCCTTGTTTAGTCATTCCAGGAGCAGCTCCCCCTTACAGCTAAACCTGCTCCAGGAAGAAATGCCGGGAGCTCCCGAGCCTCTGCAGCACACAGGACCAGAGGCAGACCCAGGAGCCCAGCATGTGAGTAACAGTCACTCCTCCCAGCGGGGGCTTCGTGCCGGGCACCCCTGGCGGCCCCGCTGGGCAGGCTGTGCCAGGGGTGGGCCGTGCTTTCTGTCTCAGCCATGGCAGATTGGCTCCTGTTCATTCAGACACTGAAGTGGCTGTTAAAATGGGCCTCTGCCGCTCGCCTGCCCGTGTGAAGTGGGAAGGCCGAGCGCCTCTGACACACGTGCTCTGTGTGCGTGCACAGCCCTGGTGGTTGTGGGAGGGGGCTGCAGGCAGGCCTCGACCTCTCCTCGGGGGGGCATCTCTTAGCAGTCCTCTCGGAACAGGTACCTTCTGCCTGCGTGGCCAGGCCTGCTGGGAGCGTAAGTGGGCCTCGAGAGCCCCAGACCAGTCAGAGCTGGGCAGCTGTGGTGCCAGGAGGCCGGGACAGAGTGAACTGTTCAGCTGCATGTCCTCTGACGGCTCACAAGCGTTACAGGAAGCTCCTTCTTCGCTTTTCCCATGTTTGTAATACAGTCATGTTAACTGATGAAATCTCATCAGAATAAAAAAAAAATCTTTTTTTTTTGCATCCCAATTGTTTAGTTCGCCCAACAAAAGTAATCCATGCATTAAAAGCAAAAATACAGCATGATGTAGTAGTGCCCAGGACGTGGCATCAGAAGACCAGGATTCAAATCCCGTCTTCACCACTTAAAGCCATGTGACCTTGGGCAAGTTACATCACTTCTGAGACTGTTTCCTCATCTAGAAAGTGGGAACAATAATGCTTGCATTGCCAACCCACCTCACAAGCTTAATGTGAGGACCAGACAAGGTCACGCATCAAATGAGCCCTTTGTAAACATGCAGGTGTCTAAATAGAAAGGTGAGTAACTGGGACTGAGGCACAAAGAAATGCTTTGTGCATACAGAGGAACCTTTGCAGCCTTCCCAGGAGCAGGAAGAAAAACTGTCTTTCTGTCAGTCATTTATCCTATTTGCTATAAGAAGCTATTCGATTGTCAGACCAAAAAATGTTAGGATGTGATCTTCTTGTGTCTATTCTTCCTAGCAATCTAAGGCAGGAGATAATAAAGAGAGTCATAATTCAGTGGCCAAGGAGCTCTTCACCCTGTTACTTCAAAAGGACTCTCCTGCTGGGGCTGGTTCTGTGGCATCAGGTAGTGGGTCTGTGAAATCAAACTCCTCAAGCTCTGACGCCAATGGCTCACTCTCCCATGGCACATCTGGTTGTGGCACAGGTAGGAAATTGAAAAGTTTATACTGTGTAAATAGAATTGACTCCCCAAGACTTTCTTACCCAGCATTCTATTTGAGTGCTTTCGCTGCGTGCGAATGCTGCGTGAACGTACGGAGGATAACGTTTTGGTGGCCCCGCCCCGCTCTCTCTTCTTCTCTGAATGCGACTGCAGAAGCTGACTGGGAGCCAGGCAGGAGAATCCACACACATGGTCACACTTAAGTTAGAATATTAGGCTTTGAACTTCTAATTTTTTAAATTTCTTCTACTTAAGTGATTATTAATAAATTTTGTGAAAAATAAGAACTTAGAGTTATTAATTTAAATTTAAATCTTATGATACTATGCTGAAATTATCGGACAAGATCTCCTCAAGGTGGCTATCCCCAGAGAAGGCGATCTGCCAGCTCACCTGGGCCACTTGGCTAAATTAGTCCTTGAGAAATACTTCCAAATTTTTTCTCTTTTTTTTGGGTTTTTCATAGGAAGCAGCGATAGCAGTAAATACTTTGCAAGCAGCGACTATTCCTCTGAAACTTCCCAGAACAGGCAGAAATTAGAGGAAAAAGAAACACCTCACAAATCAGGTAGAGACGCCATCTGGGGAATGATAGAGCAGACCCCCGAGTGTGTCCTGATGACTTATCAGGTCCCAGAGAGGTAAGACAATAAAGAATTCCATTGTCTTAGGGACTTGTGACTATTTATAGTCACATATATAAAAGCAAGAAATAATTTTGTAATGTTATTCGTTTGTTGGTTTTTAAGTATTTTAAAACATACTCTTAATAAGTGTATCAAGTTCATTCTTTGGTAGCCGAGAAGTAATATCCTGGGCCCACAAAGAGTAACTCTCGCTGGTGTGGGATCAGCGTCTTTACTTTATTATAGGATTGGAAGGATTATCAGGGCTTCATTCATATTAAAAAGTTCCATCTGAATGTCCTTAAATTAGAACTGTCCACCTTATTGGAATAGATCCCTTTCCCTATGAAAAGACAAGCAGATGAAAGGTTCGGCACTTTTTTGAAGGGTTAAAGAAGATGTATTGAAAGAGGATCTGGAGAAACTGGAAAGTATGAGGCAGCATCAGCCTCGTTTCACGGATGGACAGAAAGAAGAGTTGGCTGAAGTGCACCCTTGGATTCAAAGCCAGATGGTCCCTCGAGAGATAGACACCCACGTAAGCAGCCCCTGTCATGCATGGGAATAAGGAGGCAGGGAACAGTCCACCAGAGATGGGGAGGAGGTGGCAGAAGCCTCCCACCTGGGAAGCCTTCCCTTGTTCTGTGGGAGCAGCCTGTTTGAGGGAGCCAATCTGGCAGTCAGGCAGGCATTTAAATCTCAGCAGTTTTGGGGAGGAGGGGTGTTTCACATGAACAGGCTTTTTGTATCTGCAGAGAAGTTGTAGCACCTGAATGGATCATTTAGGAGAGTCACTGACAGACATCTCTCTGTTTTTTAAGAAATAGGTGGATACCTGTTTAGGTAGAGCTCTGACTGGAAACGGGCTGGCCTAACATTTTACCGCTCAATGTCTCTAAAAGCCCTTCCCTTCTAAATGGTATCACTTCATTAAGTGGTTTGTTTACATAAATATTAAATTGATTTATAGTCTTAGATAATAACATGGCAAGTTGGTAGGGGAGAAATTCAGTTCTGGGAAAAAAGCTTATTGCCATTTTCACCATAATGGCACGAGCATCTTGTAACTGCCTTGTTCTTTCTCCTTTCTGGAGGGCTGTGTCACATGTGACAACAAACGTTCACCAGGTGTTGGGGCTTTGCCTTATGAGAAGAGTCTGGAAGAAGACATTTGGGTGACTGACCAGGAAGATGTACCTGCACAGCCTTTTCAAGATAGAAAGCTTTGAAGCTTTGGACACTTATGAAGCCTTGCATATCTTCTAAAAATCTTGCCTTTTCAATGACTTTGCATTAACAGTAAATGCTTAGAGCTGTCCAAAAGTTTTCTTCCTCAATTTTTGATAGACTTTTATTTTTTCAAATAGAATGACTTTCCAAATAGAATCTTTTACTCTTAAATTTGAAATATGTTCCTAGTATCTTGAAACCATCAGTTGCATTTGGCTCCCATTTCTGCCATCACAATTCCAAAGAGGTTAGATGATAGCATGTGGATGGCAGAGCATGAGATCAGTCTTGCCCACAGGGGATGCAATAAGGAGTAGAAGGACTCCAGTCAGCCTGGAGCCTTCCCCGCATTCTTCTGGTTGAATTTGGAGCATTTGAAGAGACTGAACTTGGGGACTGGGATATCTGTTCCCTTGAATTCAGTGTATCTAGGCTCCACATTGGACAAGTTACACCTCCATCCCATAGAGGTCCTTCCACCGATGTTTGTGCTTAAGCAAGACATTCAGACTAATTTTGCCTCATTAAGTTAAGTGTCAAAAGTTAAGTCAACATTAGTAACGCCTTAGTAGACATAAATGGACAAGCCTTTTTGTCCTTGTGGGAATATGAACATCAGCATTTTTTTAGATTCCATCCTCTTGAGTTTTAGCATTCCCAGACTTGAGCCACTGTCAGTCTCAACGTTTTTCCCCTTTGGTTCATTTCCATAAGAGTTGGAGGCAGTTTCCCTACCAGCTCTGAGCCTTCCCTCGGCGCCAGAGTCACTTCTTTTTTAGCATTTTAGAACAGCGCAGTGGAAATGAGAAGGTGCGTGGTTTAGAGAAAAACAATGAGGGAGACAGGTGAGCTCTACTTGGAGTACAGAATATGCCCTAAACCAAGATTTCTTAGGCTGCTCCCATCTTAAATATTGTCTGTTTACTTCACATGCTTATTAACTCCCTGGTGCTCTAGAGAATGGTCCTTATTTAGATTTTAAGTGCATGTGTCCTCTGACAACTCAAAAAGTGTGACACCTGGGACAGACTTTCCTCATTGGTTTAGGCCAATAAACAAGGATAAGCTATTGTCCTTTTGTAGGCAAACACTAAATCCTACTGGAAAGTTGTTAATTTTTGGTGAGCCACTGATGGGGAAAATTGACTCTTGTGCCCTTCAAATCTTTTATTAGCAGAGAACTTTTGTTCTACAGTGATGTGGAACTGTGAATGGATGGTTTCTGACACACATTCCATTTGTAAAATTGCATAAATGTTTTCCTATTTTAAAAAAAAGACCATTCTGGGAAGTGTCCATTACTGTGTGATTTCCTTGTGGCAATGAACATATATTTGAACACTGTCAAATACTCATTCCACAGAATGCTGTTTTTTTTATCCAATTATTTTACTTGTTCTAATAGTAATAGGAATCTCTCCCTTTTCATTATTTCCTGGGATCACTTTTATCTAAGTTTGCAGATTTATTTGCCTTAGGATACAGTTTACTGAAAGCTCTGGATGGTATGTATGGTGTGTGTGTGTGTGTGTGTGTGTGTGTGTGTGTGTGTGTGTGTGTGTGTGTGTGTGTGTGTGTGTGTGTGTGTTTTGATCTGAAAGAAGTGTAGCATCAGATGTAGGAGTGTGTATATATATATATATATATGTATATATATATATGTGTATATATATATACACACACACACACATATATATTTACAACCATTTATATATAAATGATCACATTTTGATAACTTCAGTGTTAGGTTAGATAGTATTTTTAGATTTTTTTTATCTCTGTGAAATTACTACTGCTGAAAGTAAAGGGTGTGTTGGTTCAGTAGTGATGTAGTTACTGCCCCCCAAGGGGGCTCCACCCAATCTAGAGCTTTTGCTTGGTGTTTTTATGAATTTGTTACATGCTCACCTACAGAAATTTGTTTGAAAATATGTATTGTCTCTTTCAATGTTTACACAGATGTTGCTGCTCCAGCAGTTTTTTCCTTGGATGTGTTGTGAGAATTTCTTTTAAAAAAAGAAAATAAAATGTTATGTATATGAAATGATTCTATGGCAAAGATGAGGCTTGGTTATAAATCGCAAGGCAAATCAGAATTTGAATTTTTTTTTAATTTTTCAACTGAATTTGTAATTAGCTTTGTGTGAATTTATTTGTTTTTACTATATATGAATATTCTGACCAGGTGTCTTGGTTTTTTTTTTTAAGTAAAAATAAATAAAACCAGCAGTGAACCTATTTTGAAGACTTCATAAAATTTCTTTCACCGACACTGAGCACATCTTTAAACAATGAGATTTCGTAGGGTGTAAGTATTTTGTACATTGAAAATGATAGAAGTATTTCATCCTCTCTTAAAATATGGCCTAGGTTCCAGGAAGTACTTCGTTGTCTTTTTGGTACCAACATAATGGCCCATCAGATTTATGAAATTTACCTAGTATAGGTTTATTAGAACTCCAAGTAATTTGGTCAGTAATCTGAAAATGCCCAGATTTAAACTCCTCAAAATGTGGGATTCTCAGTGTTTAGCTGAATATAACTCCCAACTCCACAAATGGCCCCAAAGGAGAGAGAGCTTAGAATAGTCTTGAATCAAAACCCTACCTGAGGTCTTTTGAGCCTTTTGGCATCTTGGATGGAAATCTAGTTCCATGATACCAAACTGATACAGAACTTGTAGAGGCTCTGGGTCAAGTCAATTGAATTGTTTAAAAAAAAAAATAAAACAGCCAATATAGTCAAATTTGCCAATGAAGTGTTTCGAAGCATTCAGTATTGGTGTGGGCCCTGTTTACCTGTAATTACATTTTTTTTTGGTTAGCAAGTTTTCTCTAGCAACCATCCAAGCTCTTGAATCTGAATCATTTTTCATTGCTGTCACCTTTATAAATCAACAAGACTTCAGTGGAAGGGACACACAATACATACATTTTTAAAGAAAACATACTCACCTAATTACTTGCAAAACAGAGGATTTATTTTTAAATAATAATAAAAATGATTTACTTGGGGGTTTTAAAGCCATTACTTTTAAACCAAACAACGTTATTTACATTTTCCAAGATGGTCATAAATAGAATAAATTCAGCAGTTGGGGAGAAAAGCTCAGTCTCATTTTACACACAATACTTCCAAAAGCATTCAGAAGGGGGCCCACGTTTCTTAGATTGTTTCCTGGTTCTGGCCAAAAGACTCAGGAGTGAGATTTTGGGGTCTTTTCCATAGAAAACCTGAAATAAAAAAATAAAAAAGAACAAGGTATATTAGTAGGCAACTAGGTAGTACAATGAATAGAGTGCCACAGTGCATGAAGCACTGGACCTGGAATCAGCAAAACTGATCTTCCTAAGTTCAAATCTGGCTTCAGACACTTCTTGGCTATGTGACATTTCCCCCTGTTGGCCTCAGTATCCTCATCTGTAAAATGAGCTGGTCCAATATTAGGCCTGTGAATTTGAGGAATGATTTATCAAAGAGATGTAAATCTCCTAAAACCAGGGACTAACACTAAATAGAACCATGAGAGACATGCCAACCGTGTTCATCATTATCTTCTACTCAAGATGACACAGAGAGAAGGAAGTCAAGAGAATGGTAACTCAAATGACGAAAGGGAAGGAGTGGCATCTGAGTCATCTTAGGCTTGGGATGAACAGAAATTAATTCTATTTAGGCCTCTGATCAATCAAATGATTCCAGAAGACCAATGAGGAAGCAGGTTACCCACCTCCAGGCACAGAGATAATGAACTCAGGGTGCAGAATGACCCATAACGTTGTTGGATATAGTCAATGGGGGAATTTCTTTTACTTGACTGTGAACAACTTTTTCTAGGGCTTTGTTTTTGCTTTTTTTTCAATTGAAAGTGAGATGGGAGAGAGAAAAATACTCGTTGGTTTTTTAATCCAAATTAAAAATGTTTTAATTTTTAAAAATTAAAAATGTTAATTTTATTTTTTTTAATTAACAAATTTTGAAAGTAAATGCCTTGATAAAGGGCATTTTGCCTGATATTAGCTATCTTCAGGATCTTCAAGTTTTAGAAAAGGGTACAACAAAAACACCATAGGATAGAACCCAGGGAAAATACAAAATGAAATTTGATACTGTACCTGCCCTGATGGATCACCAATAGCAGGGGATCGTAGCTTTGATTTTCCCTTCTTGTGAGTCCTCTATTATAAACTTTCTCATACAAGAAGACTGCAAGCTGTAGCGAGGAGGGCATTGACCCTGGGGTCAATTTCAGCTCTGCCACTTAGGAGCCATTCAGGTAAATCACTCCCCCTCCCCTGCCTCAGTTTCCTCATCTGTTAAATGAGGGAGGAGGGATGAGGAGAACTCCAAGGCATCTCCCAGTACAGGCGTTCTGTGTCCTACTGTATTAAACAAGATGCCATATATTTTTTATTTAACTTATCGATAGTCTTTCCAACTAGAATCTTAAAAGATGAAGGCAGAGCCAGCATAAGACATTGGCTAGTCCCTTTGAGCACAACACATTTAGAATAAAGAAAGGAAACATTTCAAATATTTTTTAAACAAGAAATGCTCCACGTACCATTCCAGAACATTCCTTTCTCTGAGTCGGTTGAGTATTTTGTGATACGCACAGTTGTTTGCTAACAGCAAAGATTCAAAGTTTCCAGGGGGCTCGGGGATGATTTCTTAAACCTTGTCTTGGGGAAATAAATGTCTTATCCTGGGCTTTGGTGTAGAAAACTGACATAAGAACGTACTGGGTGAAGCGAATCACGTAGTTGTCCGCCGTGATGCTCCCCTCACACATTTAGAGATGGAGCAATCGCTTCCACTGGGCTGCTGAGAAGACGACCTGACAAGGTCATACTGGCCCTCATAGCTAGCACTTCTATCGCGCTCCCTCCCTCTGTGTCAGTCAGGCAGCACGCCACGAGCTTTGGGATTATTATCTCATGTGATCCTTTCAGAGGAAGCTCTTTGTTGTCATTGTCTTGTCTCCCTCTCTGTAACCCCATTTGGGGGTTTTCTTGACCGACACCAAACCAGAGCAGTTTGGCATTTCCTTCTCTGGCTCATTTGACAGATGAGTAAACAGAGGCAAACAGAGGAAAAGTAACTTTTCCAAGGTCACATAGCTACTAAGAAAGTGTCTGATGGCATATTTGAACAAGGGTTCCCTAAGTTTTCTCTCACTATGTAAAATAGTTCTTTTTATTTGTCCTAAACTTATCTTCCTCGAGGGGTAGCCCCTCGTTTCAGTTCCATTCGATACCCTTCATGAGTCCAGAAACCTTAGTTACATCTCAGCCCCCCATTTTTTTTTCTAAATTTCCAAGAATTCTATTTTCTAAATAGACATTCATTTCTGATTCTCCCAAGACTCATCTTTTTCAGAAACGGCTCACTGAAATCTCACTCTCTCCACTTTTCCTCCTTCTGTTCTGCCTTGAGTTGAAGACAACATCGGCACAGCCTGCACATGTCTCTCCGTGGCTAGATTTAGCTTCCCACTGAGTCGCTGCTTTTAGAAGGAGCTTTCCCGAAGACTTTTGCCTCTTGGCTCACTCACATGCCTCAGAATTCAAGCCCCTAATGCTTCTCCCTCTCCAGTGTGGCTTCCCCATCCTCTCATATCATGGCGCCCGCATCCTCCTTGGTACTGGCTCCTGTTCAGTCCTGGCTCTCTTTTATGAACTCACTCTACTAGGGAGCTAGCTTCAAAAGGACAGATCTTGAGGTGGAGGGAAAAAAAGTTTTAAACAAAGTCCCCACTGCCCGTCATTGGTGGTATAAAGTTGTCTTTTTATTTTTTAACCCTTACTTCTGTCTTAGAATCAATACTGTGTATCGGTTCGAAGGCAGAAGAGAAGTAGGCAATGGGGGTTAGTTAAGTGACTTGCCCAGGATCACCGCTAGGAAGTGTCTGAGGCCAGATTTGAACCCAGGACCTCTGTATCTAGGCCTGGCTCTCAATCCACTGAGCCACCCAGCTGCCCCCTGGAAGCATGAATACTACAAAATAATGACCGTCTGGCGCGATTTCCTTTGGCTCCTTTGAAAACTTCTTTTTTTCTCCACTTCAAAATTTGTCATTTTGAAGCTAGATATCTTAATAGAGTGAATTCATAAAAGGTCCAGTTTTGTCCTTACATTTGCAATAGCTCTTCTCAGTGCCTGGAATGCTCTCCCTCCTCTCTGACTTCTGGCTTCCTTCCACCCTCCACTCAAATGCCCCTTCTGTAGAAGATGTTCCTGAGCCCCACTAACCCATTCCCTGGGACATGATATGCCGCCGCCGCCACCGCCATAGAGAGGTAGGATGCCCCTGGCTGCTTGCCATTTAAACCAGAGCTCTGAGAGCAGGGACCGGCTGTCCCTTGTCTTGGTTTGTCCCCCCAGCCCTTAGCACAGCGTTTGGCACATCACAGGGGCTCAAGAAACACTTGCTGTGTGCCTGGGAACTTCCCAAACAGCCACTTACCTTCTTCCCATGTTCCTTGGGGTCCACAACATCAGCCCTTAGATCTGTAACACAAAATATGGGAGATGAGTCCTCCAAGGATGCTGGATGCCTTATTCCTCTTTCCTACTAAACACTTGTCAAAGTAAAGAGAACAGCAAAACTCGAAGCACTGAAGAGGGACTCACTAAATGAATTGTTGTCTTGGGGGACATCTAGATGGTGCAATGGATAGTGCCCCAAACCCCCCCCCCGAGTCAAGAAGACTCCCCTTCCTGAGTTCAAATCCAACCTCAAGCACTTACTAGCTATGTGACCCTGGGCAAGTCACTTAACCTTGCATGTCTCAGTTTCCTCATCTGTCAAATGAGCTGGAGAAAGAAGTGGGAAATCTAGTTGTATGACCCTGGGCAAGTTGCTTAATCCTGTATAACTCAGTTTACTCATCTGTCAAATAAGCTGGGGGGGGGGAAGAGAAACTTAGCTGTGTGATCCTGGGCAAGTCACTTAACCCTGTGTGCCTCAGTTTCCTCATCTGTCAAATGAGCTGGAAAAAAAATTGAGAAACCAACTGTGTGACCCTGGGCAAGTTACTTAACCCTGTGTGTCTCAGTTTCTTTATCTGTCAAATGAGCTGGAGAAAGAAATGGGAAAAGTAACTGTGTGATCCTGGGCAAATCACTTAACCCTGTGTATCTCAGTTTCCTCATCTGTCCAATGTGCTGGGGGAAAAAAAGAAATCTAGCTATATGACCCTGGGCAAGTCACTTAACCCTGGTTGCCTTAGTTTCCTCATCTGTCAAATGATGAAATGATTTCTTTCAGAGAAAGAGATGGGATCTTTGCCAAGAAAATCCCAGAGAGGGTCACAAAGAGTCACAAGTGAATTGTTTTGGTCCTGAATCTTCATCCCTCACCCTACAGCAGAGAGCTGTTTACTTCAGTGGCTACTAATGCCTCGATTTTGTCCTTGGTTATTAGGTTCTAAGATAAGTGGCTTAGTGGGGAGCTTGCCCAAGTCGTGGTCAGGAAGCCCCACGGTCAAAGCATGCCTCCTAACATTCACTAGCTGTGTGACCCCTGAACGAGTCCCTCAACCTCTGCCTGACTCAATTTCTTCATCTGTAAAATGGGAACAGTAATGGTATCTACTTCACAGGGTTGTTGTCAGGATCAAATGAGATAATTATTTGCAAAATACTTTTCAAACCTTCAAGTACTAAAGACACACTATTACAGAGCACCCCCATAAGTGGCCTCAACATCTACTGCCTCAGTTTGTCCTCAAATGAAAATGGGCATAACAAAACAACAATAACAACAACAACAACAATAATAATAATAATAATAATAATAGTAACAACTAACCTATTTCCCAGGGTTAGTGTGAGGATAAAGTGAAATGTATATGAAATATTGGGCAAGGTTTAAAATTCTATAACAACGCTAGCTCTTTTTATTATTGTGATTATTATCTTCTTTAGTAAGCAGCAGCCCTGAACATCTCTGCTAAAAGGAATTTCATTGCATTTATTTTCCCATAAAACATTTCTTTTATTAAAACGCCCCCCCAGTTGCAAAGATCCTGTCCCCTAAAGATTCTGAGCATTTCTCCTTCTTGATTTAGCGTTTAGAGGAGAAAACTCAGAAAGGCATTCGAACTCCAAAGGGAAGGGGGCAGCTGGGTAGCTCAGTGGATTGAGAGCCAGGCTTGGAGATGGGAGGTCCTGGGTTCAAATCTGACCTCAGACACTTCCTACTTGTGTGACCCTGGGCAAGTCACTTGACCCCCATTGCCTAGCCCTTACCACTCTTCCACCAACGAGCCAATACATAGTGTTGACTCCAAGATGGAAGGTGAGGGTTTAAAAAAAAAAAGAACTCCAAAGGGAGAACTTAAAAGTCTGCATGGGAAGAAGGGATGGAAGATAACAATGAACTCTTAAGAAAGAAAAATCAAAATATTTAATTTTGGAAAAGAAAGAAAGAAGTCTCACTCAGGAGAATTGGGTGCGAGATGCTTTGGGGCCATAAACTCGACCAGCTCAGTTCTCATTTCTGAGCCTCGGCTCTTCCCTCTGTCATATAAAGGGATTAGAAACCTGACCTTCCAGCTAGAAGCTCCGACAACCCATATTTCTCTGAAATTGAATTTTTTTTCAGATTTGTAAACAATATAATGTTCTCCCTAACTAAGAGCATAATTAAAACATTATACACGAAATCTCTGGTTTCCAGCTATAATGTGTCTCTTTTATAAGCAAAGCTCAGCTTCCATTTGGCCACGCAAATTATTTTTAAAATCATAATTGTCAGGACAGCTGGTTGGCTCGTTGGGTAGAGAGCCAGGCCTGGAGATGCAAGGTCCTGGGTTCAAATCTGGTCTCAGATGCTTCCTAAACTGTATGACCCTGGCCAAGTCACTTAACCTGAAACGCCTAGTTCTTACCAATCTTCTACCTTAGAACCAATACTTAGTATTTATTTTAAGTATTTAGGATTTAATACTAGGTATTTATATGTATATATATATATCACATATGATATATATTTAATACTAAGTATTTTATTAATATAATAAATATAATATAATAAATATAATGTAATGTAATGTAATGTAATGTAATAATATAATATAATATGATATGATATGATATGATATGATATGATATGATATGATATGATATATAATACATAATGATAATATAAATAATAAATTTACGTATTTCTTTTAACCCAGAAAGTAAGGGTTTTTAAAATAAATTATAACCACCAAACTCCTTTATCTTTTATTAAAAAAGAAGTTTTAGAATGAATCAAAGAAGGAAGAGGTAAGGTAGGAAGAGGAAAGTGATGTGTGAAACAGAGCAGAATTTAGGGTCAGGTTCAGGGATTGAGCTGAATATTGAGAGCACTGAGAGCCATCAAGTCAGGCCAGAGGATTCTCGTGAACACACATTGGCTGCCTAAGCTTCCTTCTGAAATCATCTCCCCCCATCAGGCAGGTGGAACCACGGCCAGGGAGCATCATCAGCTGATTAGTACCAAATTATTATTATTGTTATTATTATTATTATTATTATTTTACCAAATTTCCTGGAATCCTTCTGTCTTTCTGCATCCAAAATCTCTGGCAGCGTCTGCAGGAGAGAAGCTCTGCCCAGGTCTTCCAGCGTCAGCCTTGAATCTTCATCATCTGCTTTAGAGAGAGAAGGCAAAGAGGGAGGGTGGTTATTAGCCTGCTTCTGTCTCCCTAAAATTGTCCTTAAACATGCAAGTTTTCAAATTGTGGGTGTGTTTTAACCATTTAACTATAAAATTTGTCATGAGATACAATTCGTCATTGGGCAGATAGGGGGTGCAGTAAATAAAGCACTGGAGTCAGAAAGACTCATCTTCCTGAGTTCAAATCTGGCCTCAGGCACTTACTAGCTGGGTGACCCTGGGCAAGTCACTTAACCTGATTTGCCTCAGTTTCTTCGTCTGTCAAATCAGCTGGAGAAGGAAATGGCAAATCACTCCAGTAACTTTGCCAAGGAATCCCAAATGGCATCATGAAAAGTCAAATATAACTGAAACAGCTGAATAATAAAAACCACTATGATCCCAGTCTGCCTCAGTTTCTTTTTCTGACAAATGAGCTTGAGAAAGAAATGGCCAACCACTCCAGCATCTTTGTCAAGAAAACCTCAAATGGGGTCACAGAGTCGGACACAACTGAACAACATCACATTTTATCTAAGAGTCTAGGATTACTTACAACCTTGTAAAAACGTCCATCATTTGTCTAAAATGAGATTTTTTATTCAGAGACTCTCTCTTGATTTACTCTTCTAGTCTTTGTTCCTCTTTTAACAGCCAAGATTTAATAAACTTAATGCTTATCTCATGCCACTAAAATTACTGCCAGGCATAAGACTGTAGAAGCTGATATATGTTGGGTGAACAATATGGCGGCCATGTGGTTGAGGGAAACTCAGTGGGAAATGGGCAGCTAAGTGGATAGAGTGCTGGGCTTGGAGTCTTGAAGACCTGAGTTTAAACCTGACCTCAGGCAAATTTACAAGAAGGGTGACCCTGGGAAAGTCACTTCAACCTATTTGCCTCAGTTTCCTCATCTGTAAAATGAGCTAGAGGAGGAAATGGCAAACCACTCCAGTATCTTTGCCAAGGAAACCCCAAACGGCGTCATGAAAAGTCAAATATAAGTGAAACAACTGAATAATAAAAACTACTATGATCCCGGTTTGCCTCAGTTTCCTCTTCTGGCAAATGAGCTAGAGAAAGAAATGGCCAACCACTGCAGTATCTTTGCCAAGAAAACTCCAAATGGGATCACGAAGAGTTGGATATAACTGAAACAACTGAACAACAACCAGTTGGAAACAAGGAACTGGTTTGAGAAAGGTTTTCCAGTTTTCTCCCTGATTTAAATTAAAGTGATCCCCTCACTCTTTCTGGCCTTCAATTTCTTCTTCTGTAAGAATAGTGGGTTAAATCTTTGAGCTCCCTTACATGCTTAGCATGCAAGGATTTGGGATCAGAATTTAACTCCATAAAGAAATGTGAGTCCATTAAAAAAAATATCGCCAGAGAGACATTTTCCATTTCGGCTGGTTAATTTTTAGCTCAGAGTAAAATGAAGGTATCATAGTAGACCTCCGGATGACTAGTAATGCATTCTGATCACTACTGCAGTGTTTATTTCTAATTACTACTACTGAGTTTATATAGAGCTTCACAAACAGCTCATTTAGCCTTACACTGAGATAGGGGCTATCGTCACTCCCATTTTACAGATGAAGAAACTAGGGCTGAGAAAGTTAAAGGGACTTGCCAGGGCAATGGATGGATTTGAAGTCAGCAAGTCTGGGTTCAAGTTCCAGCTTGATGATTTTAGGAACGTGACTAGTCTCACCCATAGTACTGTGTGACAGTGAGTAAGTCATTGCCCTTCTCTTGTGTAAAATAAAAAACACTTGGACCAAGCCAAGGGTTCGTAACCAGGGATCTGTGAACTTTAAAAGTATATATTAATAATTGGATATTAAATTAATCAATATTAAATGGATAATTTAACTAAAATTTAAAATATTAAATGAATATTAAATAAAAAGAAATTAAATTTAAATAATTAAAATGTAAGTAAATTTAATTTGCTTCATGAATGAAATTAATAGTTTAATTATATGTAGTATGTCAATATACCATTTTCTCTGTAATCCTACATATTTTATTTTATGCATTTGAAAAATTCTGTGATTCTAGGTGTATGCATGCCCACTGAGCTTAAATGGCTTGTGCCTCAGTTTCCCTACCTGTTAAGTGAGGGTGATAACAGCACCTACCTCGCAGGGTTGTGAGAATTGCATGCGATGCCATTTGTAACGCCCCTGGCACTTAGTAGGTGCTATATGCCCGTTAGTAATTAATAGTGCTGTCCCCTGTATGTATGGTCTTCCTCCTGATCCCTGGTTCATAGAATCCATCTCTTCCTTCCAAGCTGCAATTCTGGCATAAAGCCTTAGAACATCCCTTCAGCTACCGGAACCCTCTTCTTGTATTTGTATTTAATTACTTTGTGTTTGTTCTCTTTGGGTTTATTCTTTGTATATTTGCATATTCCTGGTCACCTCCCCCTCCAGGCTCTTTGGACCTCAGTTTCCTTTTCTGTAATAGGAAGGGATTACAACAGGTGATCTCTAAAGTCTCTCGATGCTCCATGATTTCTAGGGATATTTGGCATGGAGCGTGGAGGCACCTTGGACAGAGGAATCATTTCATTCTTTGATTCTCCAGAACGACACCCACAGACAACCCCAAACATAGTAAGCAAGGAACACACAATTGATTCATTCCTTCCTTCATTCATTTCTATTCCTATTTTTCCAAGGCAAAAGAGCTTAAATTCTGAAGATGGGATGAAATGCCCATTATCTTTAAGGCCACGGAGAAATGGCACTCCGTTATTAATTCAGAAAGAGTCCTTTAAAGAACCTAGAATTTTTTATTTTTTATTTTTTTGTAGCTGGAGCTTCGGCTGGAAGAAATCACAATTTAATAATAAGAATTTAATGACAAGAATTTCTCCACGTACCTCTTTCTGTAGCTCTAACAACCTAAGAACTACCATAGCAAAGGAAATAAAGACGTCTCTTACCTGAGAGCCGATGGACCATTTCACCGGAATCGATGACGGGGAGAGACAAGAGGGGGCTTAAGAAGCCGACAAAAAATAAACAGGAGAATATTAGCTTGTACATGCCGACTGCAAGCGGAGGACTCGTCCTCCTTGGCTGCTGTAGGAGAGGAATCTGAACTCGAATTTTCTTTCCCTCCCGACATCCCCCTTTTATATTTGGTCCCATAACCTCGTCAATGTCATCCCGCCTCCCCCCCAGCCCCCAAAAATGGCATTATTGGCCACGATGCCCAAATAGCCACTTTGCATTGATGTCATTCTCCAAGACAGCAGAACAGACTGATAATAAATTTGCCATCGGATTGCCTAGTGGACAGAGTGGATAGTATATCAAAGGAGAATAACGGGGAAATTTATAAATCTGGCATGGAAAAAAGTAACTTCCGGAGATCATTCAGGACCCAAAGGACAGGTCAGATGGCTGGTTGGTCGAAGTGACTGTGGCAGTGAGTCGGCTGATGAATGAATCCCCCGGAGATTGACGCACATCATGGCAGCCATTGGGGTTGGGTTTTTCCTTTCACAAGATGAACCGATGAGTTTTCAAGCCCTGTATCTGGGGGCTCGGTGGTAGGAAAATTATGATGTAGATATATAATTTAGTGGTGTAGATATAACACTGATCATGGAGTCTGAATAGAATATATAGAATATAATCTGGGGACAAAACCCGAGACCAGTTAGGGCAAACGGTAGCGTCAAGTGGGTGACAAACTTTCTTGGCATCAGGGAACTCATTTGTTTCTCTCCTGCTCAGATCCTGAATTCCCACTGAAAATGATGACCAATCACCATCTTCCTGTCATTAGGAAAAATAGGAAGATGGTGATTGGTCATCATTTTCAACAATAATAATGATAATATAACAATAATATAATCAGCATATATTAAGTGCTTACGGTGTGCCAAACACTGCATTAAGAGCTTGAGACACAAAGAAACCTAAACGTATATAGTCCCTGCCCTCCAGAGCTCACTTTTGAAAGGAGATAATCCCAGAAGGAAGGCATTTGGCATGAGGGCGATCAGAAAATGCCCCTTGTAGAGTGGCATTTGAGATCACTGTAAATATCTTGCATGGGCAGCTAGGTGGCTCAAGATAAGGCATGGCACCCTGCTTGCCTCAGTTTCCTCATCTGTAAAATCCTCTGGAGAAGGAAATGGCAAACTACTCTAGTATCTTTGCCAAGAAAACTCCAAATGGGGTCACAAATGAGTCAGACATGACTAAAACGAATCAACAACAACCTCCTGACTTCACATTGACCCACCTAACTCTCCTAGCTGCCAGAGATGCCCAGCAAAGGGATGCCCCAGATGATAAAGAACAACTTGGCATTTATTCTTATTATTAATATTATTGATGATGATAATATTGTTATTATTAATGCTGATAAATTAATATTTATGTCATACTTAAAGGGTTTGTAGAGCACTTTCCATATGTTAGCGCATGTGATCATTACAATATTCTTGTGAGGTAGGTGCGATTATTATTCCCATTTCACAGATAGGAAAATTGAGACCCAGAGAGATTAAATAATTTGATCAGGGTCACATAGGCAGAATTCAAGCTTGGGTCTTCTTGATTCCAACTCCTATATTTTATCCACTGGATTGCCTTGCTGACAACCTTCTCCCTCCTATAAGCAGGAACCATTTTTCTTCAGGTCAAAATATATAGTGTCTGTTTTAAGAGGAGCTGCCTGACTTTTATTGGGTTTGATTGATAAGAGGACCGATTTTTTTTAAGTGATCTGACTCATGTAGCTGAATTCATATAGCCTTAGTGATCAGAATGAGTCTTTTGTCCTGTCCAAAGGACAAGAGTCTTCTCCTCTGAGCAAGAATGGCTTTTTCCTAATCCAAAGTGATTAGATCAAAAGCTGGATACAGGAGGCAGTTAGGCAGTTCAATGGAATGAGAGCCAAGACTAGAGAGGGGAAAATCCTGGGTTCAAATCTGACCTCAGACACTTCCTCCGTTGTGTGACCCTGGGCAAGTCACGTAACTCCCATTGCCTAACCCTTACAGCTCTTCCACCTTGGAACCAATATACAGTATTGATTCTAAGATAAAAATTAAGGGTTAAAAAAAAAACCACAACAGATATAAGTACTATGTTCGCACATATTACTTAAACTCAGGAAGCCCTGAGTTCAAATTCCATCATAGACATTTATTAGCTATGGGACCCTAGGCAAATCACCTAGCTTTTCTCAGCCTCAGTTTTCTTTAAAACCTATAAAAAGGGAGTCATAAGAGCACCTATCTCCCAGAGGTTTTGTGAGGATCAAATACAATTTTTATATAGAGATAGATATAAATACATGTTTATTTATATATGTGTGTATAAAAAATATAGGTGCATATATTATATATACCATATAACATATTTGTATATATAATTGTATATATAATGTATATAATATATAATTATTATATTTAGTGTATATATTCTATAATGCATATATAATATACTTAAATATATTATATATAATATATATAACATAAATAATAAGAATAGTAAGAAAACATTGTGCTTTGCAAGTCTTGAAAGCCTTCACAAATGCTTATTATTATGAATATCATTATTATCCTTAAGTCACTTAGCCCCACTTCCTCTAAGTCATACATTTCTCTTTCTCTTTGGACCATCGAGAAAAGAAAAGAAGTTGTAGAACACGTGAATACTTAATAAAACCGTTTCCCGCCCCCCCCACCTGCCCATTGCCCTTTGGAAAGGGCAGTCTTTCCCCCCCTCCCCTCCCCACAGCTCTGGCTTTCTATCTGAGTGACTCATGGATCTTCTCCTCTGAAGAAGCAGCACAGCCAGCTTTACTACATGCCCTAATTAAATTGGTCCTGGAGGCTTAGCCCATAGAATAGTCTCTTCTCCTTTCACCAGCTATCAAAGACAATGTCACCTTTTCCCAGAAATGTAAATGAAATCTGCATTGCATCTTGGGAATCTTGTGCCCTTGGTCTGTTTTCTCATTAAGCGAGAGGAGCATGTGGGCTGATGAACATGGGCTTGGGGACCACTTTCTCGGTTGATGTCCCCCTGGACCAATGTTGAAGCCATCTTCACCCATGACGTTCCCTTTTCTTTCTCCGTCCCTTGGCACGGGCTACCTCCCGTGCTTAGAGTTTACATCTTCCCCACGTGCCATCTTCTTCTTTTTTTTTTATAATTGGACATTTATTAATATTTATATTTTAGAAAAGTTAACATGGTTACATGATTTATGTTCTTACTTTCCCCTTCGCCCCCCGCTCTCCCCCCACCCATAGCCGATGCGCATTTCCACTGGTTTTAACATGTGTCATTGATCAAGACCTATTTCCAAATTGTTGATAGTTGCATTGGTGTGGTACTTTCGATCCCCACGTGCCATCTTCTACTGGAATCTTTTGTCACTTCCCCCATCTTCAGGGACTTTCCCCCCTAAAATTATGATGCATTTATTTTGTGTCTATTTAGCCTCATAATAATAGCTAGTATTTGCATAGTGCTTACTGTGTGCCGGGCACTGTGCTAAGTGATTTACAAATATTATCCTATTTAATTCCCATAACCACCTTGGGAGATAGATGCTATTATTATTCCCATTTTATAAGAGAATAAACTGAGGTGGACAGAGGTGAAGTGACTTGCCCAGGGTCACACAGCTAGGAAATGTCTGAGGCTGGATTTGAGTTGAATTCTTCCTGAGTCCAGGTACAGCGCTTTGTGCACTATGAAGTCACCTAGCTGTCTAACAGATAGAAACTAGCCTTGGAGGCAGTAAGATATGAGTTCAAGTACTGCCTCTGATACATACTAGCGAAGTGACCCTGGACTAGTCATTAAACCTCTAAGTGCCCAAGGAAACTCTACAATATTAAATGGCAGAGAAAGTGCCAGCATGAATTTATTTTATTTTATTTTTAAAAATTTTCCCATGGTTCCATGATTCATGTTGTCTCCCTCCTCACTCCTGGAGTTGGTAAGCAATTTCACATTTTCAAATTCTATTTCACATATTATTCACATATCAAATTTCACAATTTGAAATCCTACTTCCATATTATTCATTTTTTTTTATTTTATTTTTTAATTTGCCAGCATGAATTGGCAGGGAGAGTTTCCTCATCTGGAAATTATCTATGGTAATGAAATCATAGATCTAGATTCTCTTCCTATATTTTGCATGTGGTTAAGCAACTTGCCCAGAGTTACACAGCTAGAAAGTTTCTGGAGTAGGATTTGAACTCAGATCTTCCTGACTTCAGGTTCAATGCTCTAACTGCTCCATCTAAGTCTCCCAATTGTCCCATAGACAAGAACACAGATGCCCAGCAAAGGCATGCCCTAGATCAGTGATTCCCAAAGTGGGCACTACTGCCCCCTGGTGGGGGCTGCAGCTATCCAGGGAAGCAGTGATGGCCACAGGTGCATTTATCTTTCCTATTAATTGCTATTAAAATTTTTAAAAATTAATTTCCAGGGGGCAGCTGGGTAGCTCAGTGGAGTGAGATTCAGGCCTAGAGACAGGAGGTCCTAGGTTCAAACCCAGCCTCAGCCACTTTCCAGCTGTGTGACCCTGGGCAAGTCACTTGACCCCCATTGCCCACCCTTACCAATCTTCCACCTATGAGACAATACACCGAAGTACAAGGGTTAAAAAAAAATTAATTTCCAGGGGGCTAAGTAATATTTTTTTTCTGGAAAGGGGGCGGTAGGCCAAAAAAGTTTGGGAACCACTGCCCTAGATGATAAAGGACATTCATTCATTCATTCACTCATCCATTTATTGATTGATTTGTTTGTTTGCTTGTTTATTTATTTATTTGTTTATTTATTCATGTGTTTGTTCATTCATTAATTTATTGTTATTTATTATTTATTACCATTTATTATTTATTTGTTGTATTATTGTTGCTTATTATTTTATTTATTATAAGTATGAATATATTATGTTATAATAATAAATAATATTTAGTATTTATTATTATTATTGATGATGATGATAATAGCTCATGTTTATAGAGTGCTTTATAGGCATAGAGATATATACATTAGATGTGAGTGGGTGTAGTTAAGTCATTTCAGTTGTGTCTGTGGTGACATCTTTGTGATGCCATCTGGGATTTTCTGGCAGAGATGTTGGGCTGTTTTGCCGTTTCCTTCTTCAGTCCATTTTACAGAAGAGAAATTGAGGCAAACAAGGTGAAGTGACTTGATCAGGATCACACAGCTTGGAAGTATCTGAGACCAGGTTTAAACTCAGGAAGACTTGTCTTCCTGAGCTCTATCCATTGTTCCACCTAGTTGTCCTTCATAGAAGTATGTGTTATTTAGTCATTTTATTGAGGCACTTTCATCCCCCTGGAAAGAATGTAAACTCCTTGAAGACAAAGGCTGCTCCATTCTTTTGGTTTTCCATCACGAGTGTTCTATGCTCTAGTCCTAACCAATGCTTGCCTGTGCCTGGTGCTTCATAATTGCTCTTGGTTGATTGATAGCCAACCATTCCCTTTAGAGCAATGAAGAAGAAGGCGAATACGCAACTACTCTTCAAGTCTCTTTCTTCATGTGATGAGATGATACCCCGGGATAGTCAAAAGCTCTAGAGGTGCTTTCACTCCTTGCTTTGATTCTCAGTAGAGTCTTCTTCTCTCTGTCTCCATCTTTCTCGTATCTGTTTTATTCTAGGATGATGGCTTTGGGGAATCCCATTCCTACATCCTTGAAAATTGTCTTCTGTGGAGATTGGATAAATGTGGATCAACCGTGATGTCAATACAATATCCTTAAGGTTAGCTTGGCCAGGCATAGAGAAGGGGCTTAATCAATGCCTGTTGACCATCTAACTGACTCATCCAATGACGATGAATAGCCACAGTCATTTAGGCAGGTCAGGGCATTTTTGTTCAAGAAATTTTGTTCTAAGTCGGTGTGTTCATCATTGTCTTCAGTTTGAAGAAGTTTGTGCCATTTTTATTTTCTACGTGGTTCTTGGATCCACTTTCTACAGAGTGGAGTGTCTACTCCAAGCATGTGAAGATTTCCCAGTGGAATGGGTGGATGGAAATAATTTGTTTCAAAGGCCATGAAGGTGGTGGAAGCAGGCACTGAGGAGGGCTTAGAGCTTGGTCAGGCGGTAGAAAATACCAAGGTCATCCGCTGCATCCCAAGCCATCCTCAGTCACCCTCAATTTTGCCTTGCTGCTGGACTTCAATGACTGGAAGCAAGAGTGAGGCTGAGGATGTGAAACTCTGCCTCACTCAAATCCAATTCACACAAAAATTAAGATGTAACCCTTGATGTCATTGGTCCTCTTCAAAATGAAGGATAAGAACCAAGCCTGGAATCAGGTGGTCCTGGGTTCAATCTGGCCTCAGACACTTCACTTAACCCCAATTGCCTAGCCATTATCTCTCCTCTGCCTTAAAACTCCTACTTAATATAGATTTTAAGACCAAAAATAAAGGTTTAAAAAACAAAAACAAAAATAGAAAAGAAAGATAAGGGTTTAAAACAAACAAAAATAAAGGTTTAAAAAACAACAAAAATAAGGGTAAAAAACAAAAATAAAGAACAAAGCTAAGGATTTAAAACAAACAAAAATAAAAATAAAGCAAAAATAAAAAAAAACAAAGATAAAGGTTTAAAAAAACAACAAAGGGTTAAAAAACAAAAATAAAGAACAAAGCTAAGGGTTTAAAAAAACAAATAAAAATATAAAACAAAGATGAGGCTTTAAAAAAATGAAAACAAAAAAGAAGGATGAACAATAATTTTCTGCAGCCAAGACCAGCTGATTATCTGTGCCTGGTAATAGTCGTACCTATCTCAGGGTTCTCTTTAACTTGCTTTGTATATATTTGTTTGCATGTGGTCTCTCCCATTAGATTGTAAACTACTGGAAGGGAGGGACTATCTTTTGCCTATTTTAGTATCCCACAATGCCTGGCATGTCCTAGGCACTTAATAAATGTTTACTGATCGGTCGATTACTGACGGATGTCCCCAAAGCGCCCTACTCTTTTTGATCAGGGATTTTGCTGTCTTATTTACTGAGTGGCTCTCATGGCAGAGATTCCCTCTTGACTCAAAGAGACACAAGTCACTTTGGGGACTTCTCACTGACTTATTTATTTGTTCTGGTCCAGGGAGGACCTGAGAACTTCAGTACTGGGCTCATTCGCTTCTACCCAGGAAGCATCTGTGTTGTGGGTTAAAAATATTGGTGGGAGTTTGATAAAAGTCCGGAGATCATAGAAATTCTGCTTTTAATGAGTCAGAGTGAAATTAAGAAAACTCCTTATAACATCTGGAAAAAGTCAGCCCTACCTTCCATGGTTGTTGTTAGGATCAAGTGAGTCAATAATGATAAAATCCTGAGCACAGTGCCTTTACATAGTAAGTGCCATATAAATATTAATTATTATTATTTTATCTATATATATTTATTTATTTTCATGTATTTATATATACTTACATATAAGTATATATAAATACAAAAATATCTTATATTTTTTATTATTATCATTTATATTATTATATAACAAAATTGGTTAAATGGCACAATAAAAACACACCTAATTAATCAACCAATCTGTATAAAGTGCTTGCTATGTGCCACACACTGTGCTAAGCACTGAGAGTACAAGAAAAGGAAAAATAGAGCTTGCCCTTCAAGGAGCTTACAATCTAATAGAGGAGGCAACATGCAAACAAATATATCCAAAACAAGCTATATATGGTCAGTGAGGTGGTCTAGGGGATAGAGCACCAGGCTGGGAGTCAAGAAGACCTGAGTTCAAAACTGGCCTCAGATACTTCATAGTTGTGTAACCCTAAGCAAGTCACTTAACCCTGTTTACCTCAGTTTCCTCATCTGTAAAATGAACTGGAGAAAGAAATGGGTAAACCAATTCAAATGGGGTCATGAAGAATTGAACGTGATTGAAATGACTGAACAAAAAGCTACATATAAGATAAAATGGTTAGAATTGAGGAATTGGGAGAGTCCCTTCCCTCCTCCCAATAATGAAACCCCCATCCCTCGGCCCCTGTTAAAGACTGTACATTCCTTGTGACTCATAGTATTGCCCTGGATGAGACTCTAGCAAGGTCAGTGTTTGCTCTTCCCCTTTGCTTACCGCTATGACTCTGCCTTCCAGTGACTCATCGTGATCTAACTCTCCACCCACAGAAACATCCATGCAGCTTCTCCTTCTCCCCAGGAGCTGGTGACTCTTTTTGAACAGGGGGACCCTGGAGGGGTCTCTATCCACTGTGCCACCCAGCTGCCCTGGGAATAGACAGTTTCTGTACTTAGAGCTCCACTTACCAATGAAATCACAGGTCTGGTCATTATCCTTGTCTCTAAATTCAACCCACTAAATTCTCACCAGTCAAGATCTTTTTTGGTATCTGAGTCTGTGGTCCAGGATGTTCCCTACATCTCTCAGCTTTGTATGGTCTGCAAAATCGAGGAGCCGAATATCCTTATATTTACCCAAATCACTGATCAAAATGTTAAATAAAATAAAAATGTAAAATGTAAAACGATTCATTTACAAAGCATTGGAGTATCCCTGGGATGCTCTTCCAGAAACCTCTTGCCATGTTGACTGCTGAACTATGAATGATAAGCCTTAAGTCAGGTCATTCAACTAGCTCTGAACACAACTAATTGCATCATTGTCTAATCCACATTCCTCCATCCTCTCCACAAGAATTCCATAAAATATTTGATCAAATGTTTTATTGTACCTACCTACCCTCACTCTTCCAACTTTATTTTATTTCTTTATTAATAAAAACTCTTCTATCTTTTAAAACATTATTTAAAAATTTAATAACAAATTTCTACATGAGTTTTCCAAAGTTATAGGATCCAAATTGTCTCTCTCTTTTCTTCCCTCCCTTCTCTCAGAGCTGACGAGCAATTCAATCTGGATTATACATGTATTATTGCACAAAACATATTTTTATATTATTCATTTTTGTAAATGAATGATATTATAGAACCAAAACCCCAAAACATATACCCAAATAAGCAAGTGATAAATCACATGTTTTCATCTACATTCTTACTGTAACACTTCTTTCTCTGGAGGTGGATAGCATTCTTTTTCATAAGTCCCTCAGAATTGCCCTGAATCATCATGTTGCTGTTAGTAGCAAAGTCTATCACATTCGATCATCCTACAATGTTTCAGTTACTGTATACAATGTTCTTCTGGTTCTGCTCATTTCGCTCTGCATCAGTTCACATAGGTCTTTCCAGCTCTTTCTGAAACCATCCTGTTCATCATTCCTTACAACACAATAGTATTCCATCACCATCATGTACCACAATTTGTTCAGCCATTCCCCAACTGAGGGGCATCCCTTTAGTTTCCAGTTCTTTGCTACCACAAAAAGCTCAGCTATAAATATTTTTGTACAAACAGATCCTTTCCCATTTTGTTTATCTCTTTGGGATACAGACCTAATAATGGTATTTACTGGATTAAAAGGAATGTCTTGTTTTATAGCCCTTTGGACATAATTCCAAATTGCACTCCAGAATAGTTGGATCAGTTCACAAATTCAACAGTAATGCATTAGTGTCCCAATTTTGCCATATCTCCTCCAACATTTATTATTTTCCTTTACTGTCATTTTGGCCAATCTCATAGGTGTGAAGTGGTACCTCAGAGTTGTTTTAATTTTCATTTCTCTAATCAAGAGTGATTTAGGACATTTTTTCATATGATTATTGATAGCTTTGATTTCTTCATCTGAAAACTGCCTGTTCACATCCTTTGACCATTTATCAGTTGGAGAATGACTTGGATTCTTATAAATTTAATTTAGTTCTTTATATACTTGAGAATTAAGACCTTTATCAAAGAAGTTTTTTATAAAATTTTTTTCCAGTTTGTTGTTTCCCTTCTAATCTTGGTTGCATTGGTCTTGTTTGTATAAAAGCTTTTTAATTTAATATAATCGACATTTTACAACTTGTAATATTCTCTGTCTCATTTGGTCATAAGTTCTTCCCTTCTCCAAAGATACAACATGTAAACTATTCTATGTTCCTCTAACTAACTTATAACATCGCTCTTTATTTTGACCTTATTTTGGTATAGGGTGTGAGATTATGATTTAAACCTAATTTTTGCCATACTGTTTTCCAATTTTCCCAGCAGTTTTTGTCAAATAGTGAGTTCTTATCCCAAAAGCTAGGAGCTTTGGGTTTATCAAACACTAGATTGCTGAGGTCATTTACCCTTAGTCTATTCCATTGATCAACCCTTCTCTTTCTTAGCCAGTCCCAGATTATTTTGATGTTTAATTGTTACAGATGATCACTGCTTTGTAGTACAGTTTAATATCTGGTACTGCTAGGCTACCATCCTTCACATTTTTTTTCATTAGTTCCCTTGAGATTCTTGACCTTTTGTTCTTCCAGATGAATTTTGTTAATATTTTTTCTAGTTCTATAATACCTTCCATCTTAGAATCAATACTGTGTGTTGGTTCCAAGGCAGAAGAGCAGTAAGGGCTAGGCAATGGGGATTAAGTGACTTACCCAGGGTCACACAGCTAGGTAATGTCTGAGGCCAGATTTGAACCTAGGATCTCTTATCTGTAGGCCTGGCTCTCAATCTACTGAGCCACCTAGTTACCAATGGAAGAGCAGGATAGGCTCTCAGGCAGGCAGCTGACTACTTCTTTCCTTAGAGTTATAGGACTAACCTTGATGAATTGGGGTGGTGCTATCACTCAACGTCTCCCATCTATTGTGCTCCCCAATATCAATCAACCAGTTGATATCAATTAGCTTTCACAAAAGGGAAGTTGCTGAAACTCTATAACAGAAATAGGTATTGTAATGCTATGAATAAAAATTAATCTTGGAGACTTCATACTAGATACGAAAATATTCGTTAGTAAAAAGAAAGAGAGAAATAAGATTTCCAGGCTTTTAAAGTTAAAGTAAATCCCCAGCTGAGTTAATTCTGCTCCATCAGGTCTCTGATTCTCCAGGGATCCTGGTCCATTTCACAAATGGGAGGCCAGGGAGCCCAGCCACCCACATGGTTGGGCCAGACAGATTAAGGCCAGGTAAGGAGCAGGCTTGACCTCAGGAAGGAACTGGAGCCCAAGAGACAGACTCCCAACCTGACATGGTTCCATCATGCTGCTTGCCAGAGATAGCTTACACATAGATAAGCACCACCAGGATGGCTGAGAGAGGACTTCTTCCATAAGCCCAAATGAAGGGCAGAGAGAGAGCCCATGAGTTTCTTGTGTTGGCTTTTTAAGTTCAGTCTAAATCAGTGGTCCCCAAACTTTTTTGGCCTACTGCCCCCTTTCCAGAAAAAAATATTACTTAGCCCCCTGGAAATTAATTTTTTTAAATCTTAATAGCAATTAATAGGAAAGATAAATGCACCTGTGGCCATCACCACTTTCCTAGATCACTGCAGCACCCACCAGGGGGCAGTGGCACCCACTTTGGGAATCACTGGTCTAAAACCTCCGGCAGGATCCTTCAACTGGTCCAAGGTTTCACCTCAGTCCCCAAATGACACATCTCCTCACTTCAAATGGTCAAGAATCTGGTCTTCCATGCTGGCAGATTAAGGCTCTTGACTCTGTGACTCCTATGGTTACTTATTGTGGTGAGTCTTCTGGGATTGGACCAATTCGGAGGTTCCCCAGATATTTAATTCACACAGTAAGATAATCCTAGCAAAACCCAAAGTTCACCTTCTCCTTGCGTCCATTCATGTTGTCCTTGGAAAGAATGGGAACTTACTTTTAAAAATGAGCTAGATGTGGAAGTGGATAAAATGCCAGGTCTGGAGTCAGGAAGGCTTAAAACATCCTGAGTTCAGATCTGGTCTCAGATACTTCAGACAGTCAGACACTGGTGTAAGGTGTGTTCAGAGAGGACCAGCACCTCTGGTGGGAGGATCAGTGTTCTGTGCACTGTGGCATCTCTGATGGGAGGGCGTGCCACTGTAAGATTAAAATGAAAATCCATTAACTCCTAGTATTATATTTTATAAGATTTATTAATAATCACTGAAGTAGAGGAAATAAAAAAGACAAAAGTAAAGCCTGAGTGGAGAAGTTTTCCCAACCACGATAGTGGAAGGGGAGAGAAAGAGAGAGAGAGAGAGAGAGAGAGAGAGAGAGAGAGAGAGAGAGAGAGAGAGAGAGAGAGAGGTTACAGAAACTTTATCTCCAAAACATAAGGGCATAAAGTGAAGATGTAAATAGAATTCTGGGAAATGGAGTCCTGGGGTACAAAATTCTAATTACATATCATGACCTTTTCAGGGCTGCTCATTCACCTTTGGTGTCCCTCTGTCACCCAACTATCATCTGTGGCTCCAAGAAGCTGGAGCACATGCAGCAGTCACACCCCAAGAAAACCATCTCAGCAGATGGGCTAAATCAGATTGACAGTAATCAACAAGTCTCCAACCTGTTGTGACTTAAGGGAACATCTATTCCAAGCATAGGAAGACTTCTTCTGCCAGAATGGGTGGATGAGAATAATTTGTTCCAACCACAAAGGTGGCTGAAACAGGAGTGTGTAGAGCTTGATGAGACATCAAAGATACCAAAGTCATCCATTACATCCAAAGCTGTTGGCGAATGGCTTAACTTTTGTCTTGCCACTGGACTTCCATGTCTCTGGAAGAAACAGTGAGGCTGATGACTTTGTACAACTCTGCCTCACTTAAATCAAATTCATGGACAAGTCAAGACATCAACCTATGAAGTCATAGGTCCTCTTAAAAAAAAGACAAAACATAGCTGTGTGACCCTAGGCAAGAAACTTCACTCTGTTTGCCTCATTTTCCTCATCTGTAAAATGAACTAGAGAAGGAAATGGCAAACCTCTCCTGTGTCTTTGCCAAGAAAACCCCAGATGGAGTCACAAAGAGTCAGATACAAGTGGTTTGCTGCCTCAGTTTCCTTGTCTATGAAATGACAACCACTCCAGCGTCTTTGCCAAGAAAACCCCAGATGCGGTCACAAATAGTCAAACATAACTGAAATGACTGAACAATAATAATGACAAAGGGGTATCTTGCTACTCTTGGCCCTGAGCATCCCTTTCTCTCTTTGAGGAATTCTCACTGTCAGCTAAGGGAAATGGTGTCAGAGATAGGGGACTTGCTACTTTGCATAGCTGATTTAGCTCATTCCAGGAATTAATATCTCAGTTTACAGGTCTACCCAGTTCTAATCCAAGTCAAGCAGGTTTCTTAGCTCCTGGGGTAGCCCCTTATCAGATTTCAAATGTTGCTACTACCTGCCTTAGGACTCTGATTATTAGTGGAACCTTATATGGTTTTGAATATTTGTTCTTCTAAGATCAGGAAAGAAAAACAAAACATCAGAAACAAAGGTGTCCTGTGCTGAAACACATGGCCAGCAGGTGGAAGAGAAGGCAGCCTGCCACTGTCTCAACCAACCTTTATGGAAGTCTTCACTCAAAAATCTTTAGAGAAGGGGGCAGCTGGATAGCTCAGTGGATTGAGAGCCAGGCCCAGAGATGGGAGGTCCTAGGTTCAAATCTAGCCTCAGCCACTTCCCAGCTATGTGACCCTGGACAAGTCACTTGACCCCCATTACCCGTTACCACTCTTCTGCCTTGGAGCCAATACACAGTATTGACTCCAAGTTGGAAGTTAAGGGTTAAAAAAAAATCACTAGAGAAGGGGCAGCTAGGTGGCCAGGTCTAGAGACAGGAAGGAGGTCCTGAATTCAAATGTGACCTTTAGACACTTCCTAGCTATATGACCCTGGGCAAGTCACAACTCCAATTTCCTAGCCCTTACTGCTCTTCTGCCCTTCAACCAATACTTATACTACTTAGAACTGATTCTTAGAATACTTGGAACTGACAAGGGTTTAAATAAGTCATCTGGGAAGAAAGAGAATCTTACCCTCATTCAGGCAAGAGAGAGAACTTTCTGTACCCACATTTGGTTCTGGCTCTGCCTCTGGGAGTTATCAGTCCTTCCATCTCTGAAGCCAATTAGAAAGGTTTTTCATCCTCACAATGTAACTCTGAGTCATCATAGTCAAAACCAGTTTCCAAAAGTTCTTTCACACTGAAAGTGTGTCAAGTAGTCAAGGAATATTACAAGGGTTCTGTGGAACCCATTCAAAAGGATGAATCTGAGCATGGCCCAAATATCCTCTCCTCATTGACCTCTCCTCGTCCCACTAAAATCTAGCTAGCTAGATTGTATCCTTAGCTTGCCTTCTCCCCCTTGCCTGCCCGCCTCCTTCCCAGGCTACTTACCTGTCAGCAAAGGAAATAAGATTAGTTGGGAGGGACTCACCAGCTCCCTTTCTAGATACTCAACAACTGTCATAGGGAGCTCAGTTGGTAGAGCATGAGACTCTTAATCTCAGGGTCGTGGGTTCGAGCCCCATGTTGGGCGCCAAAATGTCATAGGGGAGCAAATGGGTGAACCCCTGGGTTCAGGAAGGAAACCATTCTCAAGAATGAGAGGACTACAAACTTAGCTTAAAAGTAAAAAAGAAAGATTTATTAGTAAGATAGGATTAATGGCCAGCAAGACAGCATGAGTGGAGCAGCCATGGGAGGCTCCCCCCCCCCAGTTCTCGCCCTTTTGTATCCTTTCCTGTAGTGTGTACGTGACTCCCTGCACTCAGGCACTCAGTTGGTGCAGGGTCCTAGACTGTCCTAGACTAGACCCTCAGGGCCTAGACTGTCCAACTCAAAGGAATTCCAAGGACAATGGTCCTTGCCTTGGGGGTCTCAAGGACAGGAAGGGGGAAGGGAATTCCCCTGCTCACAGCCTGCCAGAGTCAAGGGGTACAGGATCCCTGCCATCTCTGCACAATGCCCATGTCACAACCACCTGGTTAATGATCAGTCTCTCCAGAAATAAAAGTTGATAAACCTATTCTCTTTCTTCCTTCCCTTCTTCCATTTTTTTGGGGAGGGTGGGGAGGGGTTGGAAAGTCAAGATTTGCCCTAAGTCGGGGGCAGCTGGATGGCTCAGTGGATTGAGAGCAAGGCCTAGAGACAGGAGGTCCTAGGTTCAAATCTGGCCTCAGACACTTCCTAGGTGTGTGACCCTGGGCAAGTCACTTAACCCCCATTGCCTAGCCCTGTAACAAATAAAAAATTAATATAGAATGGTATACACACACACACACACACACACACACACACACACACACACACACACACACACAAAGATATTAGGGTTTAAAAAAATTAAAAAAAAAAAAAAAAGATTTGCCCTAAGTCTACTATCTGCACAGGGAGACAAAGTTCTGGGAATCGGAGCCAGAATAGCTCTGGGCTGTTTATTAGTTCTCTTCTTTCCAACAGTTTCCAGTGCTCCACCCTGCAAACAAAGGGCTACTTCAAGTTCTCTGGGACCAACCCTCTGCTTTTCCTACCCCACCTTAGTCTCCATTTTCCTTGTCGGTTAGAATAAATGACTCCCTCCTCCACTCCTTTCTTTCTGAAGTTCCCAGGCAGGATAATCCCACACTATCTCAGCTTTGGACTCTTAGAGCTCTGAGGATTCCTCTGCTTAGATATTGAAGAACTGCAGTTATTTGGATGCTGTGTCCCCTATGTACTTCCATATTCTGGAGCAGGAGCTGACTTTTGGTTTAGTTTATATCCATGGCACATAATACATATTGTTGTTTAGTCATTTTTCAGTTGTGTCTGACTCTTCCTGACTCCATCTGGGGTTTTCTTGGCAAAGATGCTGGAGTGGTTGACCATTTCCTTCTCCAGCTCCTTTGACAGATGAGGAAACTGAGGCTAACAGGGTGAAGTGACTTCCTCTTCTTTAGCTCCTTTGACAGATGAGGAAACTGAGGCTAACAGGGTGAAGTGACTTCCCCTTCCCTGGCTCCTTTGACAGATGAGGAAACTGAAGCTAACAGGGTGAAGTGACTTGCTCAGGGTCAAAATATAGCACATAGTAAGAGTATAATACTATAATACAAAGATTGTTGCCAGATTCCTGCTTTTCCTTCCATTATCAATTTTGCTCCAGGGCAGCTGGGTTGGGTCAACCAGTCTGGGGTTGCTCCAACTAAGAGAGGAGCATGTTTGGGGGTGATGAGAGGGTAGAGTTAGCCGAGCCTCCTGTTTTAGTGAGTGACAGTGACAAAGAGACCAGAGGGAATTAATTCTCTGCTAAAAAAGGTTCTCAGTTTGATTATGAATAATATTGTGTAACTAGGCTAGTTCAAATCTCACTTTAATCACTTACTACCTATGTGACCCTGGGCAAGTCATATTGCCACTGAATGCCTTATTTTCCTCACCTGTAAAATGGAGATCCTAATGGTGCTAAAGTTGCTATTAGGTGGTCAGCTGTCTTGCTTGGGCACTGAGAGTAAGTTGGCAAAAAGTGTCAAGCCCTAATGCCCCAAGGACAAAGTCCTCATCCTCTTAACTCTTCCAGAAGCAAATGTCCTTCCTTGGCCATCATTTCTCTAGCTATGTTGTTTCCCCTTATTAAAATGTAAGCTCACTGAGGGCAGGGACTGTTTTGCTTTTTGAGTTTGTATGCACAATACTCAGTACATTGTCTGGCACCTTGTAAGCATTTAGTAAATGCTTTTTCATTCATTAATTAATTTATAGACACTGCCATACAGTAAAGACCTGCCATATAGGCTCTGTTTCTCATAGAAGTGCAAGTTTATTGTACACAAAAGAATCCTGTAGATTGGTAGACATTTTACTAAGGGAGGTTGAGCGTTACCTCAGCTTCTCCCTATTACTTCCTTGTTGAGAGATAGGAGTAATCCTCAGGGGATAAGATATAGCTGGAGAAGGTGGGCTGATCTATTGGGCTTCAACAGAGAAAAAGAAAGCAAGAGTTGCAATCTTGATAAATGATAAAGCCAAAGTAAAAATAGATCTGATCAAAAGAGATAGGGAAGGTAATTACATCCTGATAAAAGGCAGTATAGGCAATGAGGAAATATCAGTACTTAACATGTATGCACCAAATGGCATAGCATCCAAATTTCTAAAGGAGAAACTGGCTGAGCTCAAGAAGGAAATAGATAGTAAAACAATACTAGTAGGAGACCTGCACCTTCCCCTATCAGATCTAGATAAATCAAACCAAAAAATAAATAAGAGGTAAGAGAGGTGAATGAAATCCTAGAAAAATTAGAGTTAATAGATATGTGGAGAAAAATAGAGACAAAAAGGTATACACTTTCTTTTCAGCAGCACATGGTACATTCTCAAAGACTGACCATGCCGTAGGACATAGAAATATGGCAAACAAATGCAAAAGAGCAGAAATAATAAATGCAACCTTTTCAGATCATGATGGAATAAAAATAATAATTAGTAAGAGCATATGGAAAGGCAAATCAAAAACAAATTGGAAATTGAATAATATGATTCTCCAAAATCAGTTAATTAAAGAACAAATCATAGAAACAATAATTTCATTGAAGAGAATGAAAATGATGAGACATCCTACCAAAACCTGTAGGATACAGTCAAAGCAGTACTTAGGAAGAAAATTATATCCTTGAGTGCATATATTAACAGATTAGGGAGGGCAGAGGTCAATGAATTGGGCATGCAAATCAAAAAATTAGAAAGTCAACAAATTAAAAAGCCCCAGATGAAAACTAAATTAGAGATTATAAAAATTAAAGGAGAAATTAATAAAATTGAAAGTAAAAGAACTATTGAATTAATAAATAAGACCAGAAGTTGGTACTTTAAAGAAAACAAATAAAATCAGACAAAGTACTGGCCAATCTAATAAAAAAAAAAGGAAAAAGAAAACCAAATTAACAGTATCAAAGATGAAAACGGAGGCCTCACCTCTAATGAAGTGGAAATTAAGGCAATCATTAAAAACTATTTTGCTCAATTATATGGCAATAAATATAGCAATCTAGGTGAGATGGATGAATATTTACAAAAATATAAATTGCCTAGATTAACAGCAGAAGAAATAGAATACTTAAATAATCCCATATCAGAAAAAGAAATCAAACAAACCATCAAACAACTCCCTAAGAAAAAATCCCCAGGACCAGATGGATTCACAAATGAATTCTATGAAACCTTCAAAGAACAACTAATCCTAATACTATAAAAATTATTTGACATAATAAGCAAAGAAGGAGTTCTAACAAATTCCTTTTATGACACAAATATAGTACTGATCCCAAAGCAAGGTAGATCAAAATCAGAGAAAGAAAACTACAGACCAATCTCCCTAATGAACATAGATGCAAAAATCTTAAATAGAATACTAGAAAAGAGACTCCAGCAAGTGATCATGCAGGTTATTCATTATGATCAGGTGGGATTTATACCAGGAATGCAAGAATGGTTCAACATTAAGAAAACCATCCACATAATTGACCATATCAACAATCTAACTTAAAAAACCACATAATTATCTCAATAGATGCAGAAAAAGCCTTTGACAAAATACAACACCCATTCCTACTGAAAACACTAGAAAGTATAGGAATAAAAGGGCCCTTCCTAAAAATGATAAACAGTATATATCTTAAACCAACAACAAGTATCATATGCAATGGGGACAAATTAGAAGCATTCCAAATAAGATCAGGAGTGAAACAAGGATGCCCATTATCACCTCTATTATTTAACATTGTATTAGAAACATTAGCAATTGGAATTAGAGAAGAAAAAGAAAGTCAAGGTATTAAAATAGGCAATGAGGAGACCAAGCTATCACTCTTTGCAGACGATATGACGAAGTACTTAAAAAATCCTAGAGAATCAACTAAAAAACTAGTGGAAATAATCATCAACTTTAGTAAAGTTGCAGGATACAAAATAAATGCACATAAATCATCAGCATTTCTATATATTTCCAACATATCTCAGCAGCAAGAGTTAGAGAAATACCATTCAAAGTCACCCTAGACAATGTAAAATACTTAGGAATCTATCTACCAAAACGAACACAGGAATTATATGAACACAACTACAAAGCAACTTTCCAAACAATTAAAACTGGATCTAAACAATTGGAAAAACATTGACTGCTCATGGGTAGGATGAGCTAACATAATAAAAATGACCATTCTACCCAAATTAATTTACTTATTCAAACTATCAAAAAACATTTTTACTGAATTAGAAAAAACTATAACAAAGTTCATTTGGAAAAACAAAAGATCAAGAATATCAAGGGAAATAATGAAAAAAAAAACCATGAAGGAAGGTGGCCTAGCAGTACCAGATCTTAAACTGTACTATGAAGCAGTGGTCATCAAAACAATGTTTCTGGCTAAGAGACAGAAGGGAGGATCACTAGAATAGACTTGGGGTAAGTGACATCAGCAAGACAGTCTATGATAAACCCAAAGAGCCCAGCTTTTGGAACAAAAATCCACTATTTGACAAAAACTGGGAAAATTGGAAAACAACACGGGAAATATTAGGTTTAGATCAACATCTCACACCCTACACCATGTTATACTCAGAATGGGTGAATGACTTGAATATAAAGGAAACTATAAGTAAATTAGGCAAACACAAAATAGTATACTTGTCAGATTTTTGGGAAAGGAAAGATTTTAAAACTAAAAAAGTGTTAGAAAAAATTACAAAATGTAAAATAAATAATTTTGATTATATTAAACTAAAAATTTTTTGTACAAACAAAAATAATGCAACCAAAATTAGAAGGGAATCAACAAATTGGGAAAAAATCTTTATAACAAAAAACTCTGACAAAGGTCTAATTACTCAAATTTATAAGAAGCTAAATCAATTGTACAAAAATCAAACCATTCCCCAATTGATAAATGGGCAAGGGACATGAATAGGCAATTTTCAGATAAAGAAATCAAAACTATCAATAAGCACATGAGAAAGTGTTCTAAATCTCTTATAATTAGAAAAATGCAAATCAAAACAACTCTGAAGTACCACCTCACACCTAGCAGAGTGACAAAAATGACAGCAAAGGAAAGTAATGAATGTTGGAGGGGATGTTTTGGGACTTTAATGCATTGCTAATGGAGTTGTGAATTGACCCAACCATTCTGGTTGGCAATTTGGAACTATGCCCAAAGGGCTTTAAAAGACTACCTGCATTTTGATCCTGTCATAGCACTGCTTGGTTTATATGAGATAATAGGGAAAAAGACTTGTACAAAATATTTATAGCCGCACTCTTTGTGGTGGCAAAAAAATGGAAAATGAGGGAATGTCCTTTCTTTTGGGAATGGCTGAACAAATTGTGGTATCTGCTGGTGATGGAATACTATTGTGCTCAAAGGAATAATGAACTAGAGGAATTCTATGTGAACTGGAAAAACCTCCAGGAATTGATACAGAGTGAAAGGAACAGAACCAGGAGAACATTGTACACAGAGGCTGATATACTGTGGCACAATCAAATGTAATGGGCTTCTCTACTAACAGCAATGCAATGACCCAGGACAATCCTGAGGGACCTATGAGACAGAACACTATCCATACCCAGAGAAAGAACTGTGGGAGTAGAAACACAGAAGAAAAACAACTGCTTGGATATGACTGAGGATGTAGACTCTAAATGATCATCCGAGTGCAAATATTAATAATATGGAAATAGGTCTTGATCAATGATACATGCAAAACCCACTGGAGTTTCTCATTGACTATGGGAAAGGGGTGAGAGGAGGAGAGGGAAAGAACCTGAATCATGTAACCATGGGAAAACATTCTTAATTAATTAATTAAAGATTTTCAAATGTAAAAAAAAATAAGAAAAAGAAACTACCTAGTGACCTAGACTGAAAAGCAGGATCTGAAAAAATGGGGGAAAACATGGATCACAAATGACTATGGCTTAATAACACACATATAACCCAGATCAAATTGCTTACCATCTCCGATAGGAGGATAGGAAACAATTTGCATCTTATAATTTCAGAAAATATATGTTGAAATTTTTATTACTTGTAATTGGAAAAATGAAATATCTTTGAATAAAATTATTTTTAAAAATCATTATAGGTTATTAGGGCAGCTAGATGGCACAATGGATAGAATGCCAGGTCTGCAGTCAGGAAGACTTCTCATTCTGAGTTCAAATGTGACCTCAGGGAATTATGAACTCGGTAACCCTGGTCAAGTCACTGTCAGCAATATGGGTTATTAAGTAGTACATAATAATATTAATATGATTGGGGCAGCTAAGTGGCACACTGGACCTGGAGTCAGGAAGACCCGAGTTGAAATCTTCTTTCGGATGCTCACTAGTTGTGTGACACCTGGACAAGTCATCTAACCCCATTTGCCTCAGTTTCCTCATCTGTCAAATGAACTAGATAATGAAATGGCAATCCCTTCCAATATCTTTGCCTAGAAAATTCCAAATGAGATCACAAAGAGTCATATATAACTGAAGAACAATATTAATTTTCTCCAAGTTAATCAATACACATTTATTAAACACCTGCTCTATGCCAGGCACTGGGGATATGAAGAAAAATAAGACATCCCTATCCTCCAGGAGCTCACTTGTGGTGACAACAGACAAACCACCAAAACCAAGGGAGCTATAAAAGATAAATTAAGGTAATTAATAAAGGAAAGGCACTCGCAGTAGGGGGGATTGGGAAAGGCTCCGTAAGTGGTCACCATGCCTCCCATGTCAATATTGTCACAAAGACCTCCTGAAACAGGGATGTTGGTTATTGACAGGATATTGGCTGTCCCTCCCTGCCTGGAATGTTCTTCCTCCATAACCTCCATCCCCTGATTTCCTTGGCTTTGGGCAAGCCTCCCAGTTTCCCCTGGAGGTCTTTCCCTCACCTGCCTTGAGGGTCTTTTCTCAGAGATGCTTCCCTGGACCCTGCATCTATCTTCTATGTATATGGTTTTTCTGTATGTACATCTGTACAAGTTGCTTGCATGCTACCTGCCCTATTTGGATGACAGCTCCCTGAGAACAGGGATCATTTTTTTGGTCTTTCTTTTTTATCTCTAGCACATAGTAAATACTGAATAAATGCTTATTGGTTGATTATTTTTTAATCTCTCAGTCATTTCTGACTATATCAGCCCCCTACCATCACCCAATGAACTTTCCCTTTTTACAAAGAAAGTTAACAGAATCAATGAATAGGATGTCCATAATAGGACAATGAAGTACACAACATCCTGTATCCATAGTCTCCTATCTACTTTTCCTTATCTCTCCTTCAGGAACAGTTCTAGGTATTACGATTAGACAGAGTTCAGCTTTGTTTTAATGGTCTTTTCATTTACATTATAAAGTCTTTGGGTGGTGGAGGAATCTTAAGAGTGAGAATTCAACAATCAATTAATTGGCAATCAACAAATATTTTATTAAGAGCCTACTATGGGGGCAGCTACGTAGTTCAGTAGATAGAGAACCATGCCTAAAGATAGGAGGTGCTAGATATAAATCTGGCTTCAGATACTTCCTAACTGTGTGACCCTGGGCAAGTCATCTAACCCCAATTGCCTACCTCTTATTTCTCTTCTGCCTTAGAACCCACACTCAGTGTTGATTCTAAAATAAAGGTAAGGATTTTTTAAAAAAAGGAGCCTACTATGTGCCAGGCACTGTGGATCACAATGATGATGATGATGATGTTGATGATGATGATGATGATGATAATAACAATAAATAGCTAACATTTTTATAGAGGGGAAGCTAAGGGGTGCAGTGGTTAGAGTGCTGAGTCTGGAGTCAGGAAGATTCATCTTCCTGAATTCAAATCCAGCATCAGTCTCTTACTAATTGTGTGACATTGGGCATATTACTCTATTTGCCTCAGTTTCCTCATCTGTAAAATGACCTGGAGAAGAATATGGCAAACCATTCCATACATTCCAGTATATTGCCAAGAAAACCCCAAATAGTAGATAGAGTAGTCAAAAATGTCTGAACAAGAAATTTCCACATATGTGCATACACACAAATATTGTCTTTAGGTTTGCAAAATTCTTTACATACATTCTCTCATTTTATCTGTACAACCTTCTCAGATAGATGCTATTGTACCCATTTTATAGATGAAGAAAATGAAGCTGAGTGATTAAGTGACTTGACCAGTCACACAATTAGTAAATACCCGAAGCAGGGGATGCAAAGACAAAGACAAAAATGAAATATACTCTGCCCTCAAGTAGCTTACCAAAGTCACTCATGTCAACTTCCTTTTACATTTATTTACATAATATGGTGGAAAGAGCTTTGGATTTGAAATTTGGACTTGACGTTTTTTTTTTTCCTGCAAGATGAGAGGGTTGGAGGCACCACAGTACAGTGAAAGAGCACTGGTTCTAGAATGAGGAGCTGTTGGTTCAAATTTTACCTCTGATATTTTCTACTTTTCTTTTCCTTTTAAAATTTAACATATTTTATTTTTTCCTATTACATGTAATAATAATTTTAAACATTTATTTTCCAAAAATCTGAGTTCCAAATTTTCCCCCTTCCTTCCCTCTCTGAAATAGCAAGTAACTTGACCTACTTGTGTAATCATGCAAAATATATGTTTACACTGGTCATGCTATGGAAGCAGAATCATATAAAATAAACCAACAAATAAAACACAGGAAAAAAAGAAAGTGGAAAATAGATTATTCAATCTTTAGATTCAATCTCAGACTCCATCAATTCTTTCACTGGAGGCAGATGGCATTTTTCCATCATGAGTCCCTTGGTCTAGGCTCATTGTATTGCTGAGAATAGCTAAGCCTTTCACACTTGATCATTGTACAATATTTCTGTAATTAGGTACAATGTTCTCCTGCTTCTGCTCATTCTGCTTTGCATCAGTTCACATAAATATTTTCGAGTTTTTCTGAAATCCTCCTGCTCATCGTTTCTTATAGCACAATAATATTCTGTAACAATCATATACCACAACTTGTTCAGCCATTCTCCAATTGATGGACATCCTTTCAATTTCTAATTCTTTGCCACCACAAAAAAAGAGCTGCCTTAAATATTTTTGTACATCTTTTACAAAATTGAATAATATGGAAATGGGTTCAAATGATATTGTATATATATATATATATATATGTACAACCCAGTGGACTTGCTTGTCAACTCCGGGAAGGGCGAGGGATGAGGGGAGGGAGAAAACATGAATCATGGAATCATGGGAAAATTTTAAAAATAAAAAAATTAATAGGAAAAAATATTTTTGTACAAATATGTCCTTTCACCTTTAAAAAAAAATATCTTTGGGATACAACCCCAGTAATACTTTTTAAGCTAAAGTATGCCTTACTGAGGTCACTTAACTTCCCTCTAACTTTAGGACCTTGGACAAGACAGCCTTTGAGAACCCTTTGAATTCTAAGTCCATAATTCTATGATCCCTTCCAAACCTAACTTTAATTCTCTTACTGAGAGGCTTCAAGACATGGTGACTCAGAGTCAAAGCTTATATTGGCGTAAGGCTTCTCTTTCCTAGTTGAAACACTGGAAGCAGCGACCCGAGGCCCCACTTCTATACATTCATGTGAAGCTGCTTCCTCAAGTCTCCTTCAAAGCAATGTCTGATGAATCAAATCAATTACTTGTGAAGTAATTACTTGTCAATAGTTTACCCTCCTCACCCACTCCTCACCGTCATCAATCCTTTAAGGCGTGACTCATCCTGGCATGGATAAGATCCAAGCTCTGACCGTCATTTCTTTTACAGATCATTCTTCTTGACTGAAATGACCTTCTAGATGGTTGGAATGTAAATAGGATACGTTAGAAAAAATGATTCTTTCAGGACAAGCCATCTACAGATAGCCTCAAGCCCATGTAGAAAAATCTGACTTTCTTAAGAAATGTACATAACTTGACATTTTCAGAATGTTTCATTACTTTAAGTTGTTGCAAAAGAGCCTGAAAGAAGCAACTCAATCCATCCATTGATCAATCAATCCTCAAATATTATATTAAGTGCCTACTATGTGCTGGAAATGTGCTAATAAGGTGGGGCTATAAAGACAAAAGCATGACTGGGGGAGCAGCTAAGGGGGCTCAGTGGATTGAGAGTCAGGTTGAGAGTCAGACTGAGTCAGAAATCTCTAGTCATCATAGGATCCACACAGTTGGGGAATCCTGTCAGTGTAAGTGTGTAAGAAATACAGAAAATCTAGACCATCATTCTGAGTTGAAGATACATCTTTAATTGTGGGAATTTAGAGCTGGAGATCTCCCCATGCCCAGTCTATGGTAAAGACATCTTTTGAATGTTCACAGATGTTTTTATAAGATTTTGACAGTTAATACTAACTTAACAAAACCAAATGTTTAAAGCAAGTTAGTTAATAGTTGCTAAATTCTAGTACAAAGTCTATGCATCTTATTGAACCTATAACTGATACTTTCTGACAAATACTCTAGGAAGAGACTTTTTTGATCTTATTATCAATGACTCTAGGAAAGACTTAAAGGAAATATCTGAACATTTTCTTATTGACATAGAAGCAAATACCAATTCTATATGATTTTTGTTTTATCAGGAACCAGGATTCAGTCAAGCTGTGTACTTAACATTTTAAGGTTGATAACAGGATCTTTTAAGCTAACTTCCTCCTTATTTTATCACAGTTGATAATGCTATAAAAGCAATAAATACAATTTCATCTGTCCAATTGAGTGTATCAAAGAAAACAACTTTGAACACTCATAAGTGTTTATTCAGGAGAAAACCCCCTACAAAACAGAGTGATCTCTTTGGCATGGGCACACTGTGCTGGATGGTCTTGTGCCAGTGTCTCCCAAGTCTCCCAATCAACACCAACATTCTTCATAGAGTCCTTGAGAGTGTCCTTGTATTGTTTCTTCTAACTTCCTTGTGAGCACTTGTCTTATGTAAGTTCTTTATTAAATAGTCTTTGAGATAAATGTGTATTTGGCATTTGGACCATGTGGCCAGTCCTTTGGAATTGTGTTCCCTATAGCAGATTTCTGAATGTTTATCAGTTCAGCTCCAGAAAGACTTTAGTATCCAGTATCTTATCTTGGCAGGTTATCTTCAGAATCTTCCTAAGACAAGTCAAATGGAAGAGGTTCAATTTTTTGGCATGGCAATGGTAGACTGTCCAGTTTCACAAGTATACAATAATGAGGTTGGTGTTAATAACTCTGTAGACCTTCAATTTGTTATGTAGCCTAATACCTCTACTCTACCATACTTTCTTTTGAAGCCTCCCAAATGATGAGGCAATTCCGACAATGTGTACGTCAACCTTATCATATTTTTGAACATCCCTGGAACGTACACTGCCAAAGTAAGTGAACTGTGTGGATGGTGTGATGCTGGCTGGTGAAGAATCTCCATTTACTTGGTGTTGATTATCAAGCCAAAATTAGCACAAGTGGCAGGCAATAGAGCTATACTCTGTTTTATCTCAGTCTTAGAGGCTGCATTTAGTGCATCATCATTTGTGAACAAAGAGTAGCAATTAAATCTCTCTCCACTTGGCTTGAACAGCCTTTTCAAGTTAAATAATTTACCATCAGTGCAGTAGTTGACCTTGATGCTGTTTTCATCTTTGTTAAAGGTGTCCAGCAACATCACAGAAAACATCACGATAAAAAACATGGGAGCAGGCACACAGTCCTTCTTTTTTCCATTGGTGACTGGGAAAGCATGAGAGCGTCATCCAGTAACCTGGACCCCTGCAAGCATGCCATCATTGAACTGGCATACGATACTGATGAACTTCTCTAGGCAACCAGATTTTGCCATGATCTTTCATAAGCCTTCATGACTGACAGTATCAAATGCCTTGGTCAGATTGATGAACATTATGTATAGTCCACTGTTCTGCTCCTAGAATTGCTCTTTGAGTTGCTTGGGAGCAAACACTTCAATTGGCTATTCCTCAACTCTTTCTGAAGCCATACCAGCTCTTGTGTATAGATGACTATCTTCCATGTGAATGATAAGCCAATTAAGATGAGTTCTGGAAAGAAGAAAGAAAGAAAAAGGAAGGAAAGAAGGAAGGAAGGAAGGAAGGAAGGAAGGAAGGAAGGAAGGAAGGAAGGAAGGAAGGAAGGAAGGAAGGAAGGAAGGAAGGAAGGAAAATGACACACACAGTAGATACAGGATTGGGTTTGAGATCTGAAAGACCTGAGTTCAAATCCAGGTTCAGATATTTAGTAGCTATGTGACCCTGGGCAAGTCATTTAACCTTGATTTGCCTCAGTTTATTCCTCCATAAAAGAGGAATAATAGTAATACTTACTTCCTTGGTAGTTGTGAGGATCAAATGAGATACTATTTGTAAAATGCTTAGCCTAATACTTGGAATATAGTAGGTGCTCAATAATTGCTTATTCTCTTTTTTCCCCACTTCTCATTAAGTAATCACAAGAAATCTAACATCTGTAAATTTCCTAAAGTTCTATTTAGGTCCTTAACTTCTTTCTTATTTATCTTATTTTTTTAGATTTGTCTAGGTCTGAAGAGGTATATTCAGACTCTCCACTATTTTAGTTTCATTATTTTTTCTTTAAGTACATAAACTTTTCCTTTAGAAATTTATTACTTTTTCAACTTTTTATTTTTTTCTGGGTTGTAACATGCAAAACAAATTTTCTTATTATTCATTTTTGTAAGTGAATAATCTTATGAAGCTAAAACCCCAAATCACGTACCACCCCCCAAAAGTAATAAACCATATGCTTTCATCTGCATTTCTATTCCCACAGTTCTTTCTCTGGAGATAGCATTCTTTTTCATAAATCCCTCAAAATTGTCCTAGATCATTGTATTGCTGTTAGTAGCAAAGTCTATCACATTTGATCATTCCACAATGTTTCAGTTACTGTGTATAATGTTATCCTGGTTCTGCTTATTGAATTTTGCACCAGTTCAAGTAGATCTTTCATCTTGTTCATCATTCCTTCTATTACCATCAAACACTACAATTTGTTCAGCCATTCCCTGATTGAAGGACATTCTTTTAGTTTCCAATTCTTTGCCATCACAAAAAGAATAGCTATAAATGTTTTTGTGCAAACAGATACTTTTTTATTTTTATTTTTATCTCTTTGGAGTACAGACCTAATAATGATATTACTGGATCAAAAGGTACACATTCTTTTATAGCCCTTTGAGCATAATTCCAAATTGCCCTCCAGAATAGTTAGATCAGTTCATAGCTCCACCAGCAATGTATTAGTGTCCCAATTTTGCCACATCCCTTCCATTGATCATTTTCCTTCATTGTTGTATTGACAAATCTATTAAGTGTGAGGTGGTACCTCAGAGTTGTTTTATGTTTCATTTCTCTAATCAAGAGGGATTTAGAATATTTTTTGATGTGATTATTGATAGTTTTGATTCCTTCATCTGAAAACTGCCTATTCATATCCTTTGACCATTTATCAATTGGGGAATGACTTGGATTCTTATAAATTTGACTTAGTTCTTTATATAATTGGGAAATAAGATCTTTATCAGAGAAATTTGTTATAAAATTTTTTTCCAATTTGTTGTTTCCCTTTTTAATCTTGGTTGCATTGTTTTTGTTTGTACAACCCCTTTTTCATTTAATATAATCAAAATTATTCATTTTACATCTTGTAATGTTCTTTATTTCTTTTTTTGGTCATAAATTCTTCCCTTCTCCATATATAGAACAGGTAAACTATTCCATGTTTCCCTAATTTACTTATAATACCACTCTTTATGTTTAAATCGTATATCCATTTTCACCTTATCTTGGTATAAGGTAGGAGATATTGATCTAAACTTAATTTTTGCCATACTGTTTTCCAATTTTCCCAGCAGTTTTTGTCAAATAGTGAGTTCTTATCCCAGGGATCTTTGCATTTACCAAACACTAGATTGCTGATATAATTTACCCCTAGTCTCTTCCATTGACACCCCCCCCTTCTATCTTTTACCCAGTACCAAATCATTTTTATGATTACTGCTATATAGTACAATTTAAGATCTGATACTGCTAGACCACCATTCTTCACACTTTTTTCATTAGTTCCCTTCATATTCTTGATCTTTTGTTCTTCCGGATAATTTTATTATTTTTTCTAGTTTCTATAAAATAGCTTTTTGGTAGTTTGATAGTTTTGACACTGAAAAGTAAATTAATATAATTAGGATTATCATTTTTATTAAATTAGGTCAGTCTACTCAGGAGCAATTAATATTTTTCCAATTATTTAGATCTAGTTTTAATTTAATAGTGAAAAGTGTTTTGTAACTGTGTTCATATAATTCCTGCATTTGTCTTGGCAAGATTCCCAAATAGTTTATACTGTGTAGAGTGATTTTAAATGGATTTTCTCTTTCTAATTCTTGCTGCTGAGCTTTTTTGGAAATATGTGGAAATGCTGATGATTTATATAGGTTTATTTTGTATCCTGCAATTTTGCTAAAGTTATTAATTATTTCAACTAGTTTTTTAGTTGATTTTCTATATTTCCCTAAGTATACCATCATATCATCCACAAAGAATGATAGTTTATTTTCCTCATGCCTACTTTAATTCCTTCAATTTCTTTTTCTTCTCTAATTGCTAAAGCTAGGATTCCTAATACAATATTAAATAATAGTGGTGATAATGGGCACCCTTACTTCACTCCTGATTTTATTGGGAAGGCTTCTAAGTTATCCCCATTGCAGAGGGTATTTGCTAATGGTTTTAAATAAATACTCATTATTTTTAAGGAAAGGCCCTTTTATTCCCATACTTTCTAGTGTTTATTTTTTAAACTCTTACTCCAAGGCAGAAGAGTGGTAAGGGTAGGCAATGGGGGTCAAGTGACTTGCCCAGGGTCACACAGCTGGGAAGTGTCTGAGGTCAGATTTGAACCTAGGACCTCCCGTCTCTAGGCCTGGCTCTCAATCCACTGAGCTACCCAGCTACCCTCACTTTCTAGTGTTTTTCATAGGAATGGGTATTGTTTTTTGTTAAAGACTTTTTCTGCATGTATTGAGATAATCATGTGATTTCTGTTTGATAATGAATACAGTTAATTATGCAAATGCTTTTCCTTATAATAAACCAGCCTTGCATTCCTGGTATAAATCCCACCTGGTCATAGTGAACAATCCTTGTGATATATTGCTGTAATCTCTTTGCTAGTATTTTATTTGATATTTTTGCATCAATGTTCCCTAAGGAAATTGGTCTATAATTTTCTTTCTCTGTTTTTGGTCTTACTGGCTTAGGTATCATCAACATATTTGTGTCATAAAAAGAATTTGGTAGGACTCCTTCTTTGCTTTTTTTGCCAAATAGTTTGTATAGTATTAGGATTAATTGTTTTTTAAATGTCTGACAGAATTCACCTGTGGATCCATCTGGTCCTGGAGATTTTTTCTTGGGGAGTTCACTGATGGTTTGTTCTGTTTCTTTTTCTGAGATGGGATTATTTAAGTATTCTATTTCCTCTTGTGTTAATCTAGGCAATTTATATTTTTGGAAATATTCATCCATTTCACCTAGACTATCATGTTATTGTTATATAATTGGGTGAAATAGTTCCTAATAATTCCTTTAGTTTCCTCTTCATTCGAGGTGAAATCACACTTTTCATTTTTGATACTGGTAATTTGATTATTTTCTTTCTTTTTTTAAATCAAATTAACCAATACTCTAGCTATTTTTTCCTTAAAAATTAGCTCCTAGTCTTATTCATTAGCTTAAGAAGTTCTTTTACTTTCAGTTTTATTAATTTCTCATTTGATTTTTAGGATTTCCAATTTAGTCTTTAACTGAGGATTTTTAGTTTGTTCTTTTTCTAGTTTTTTTAAATTGCATGTCCAATTCATTGATCTACTTTTTCTCTATTTTATTTATATAAATATTTATATTTATACCGAGTACTGCTTTAGCTGTATCCCACGCATTTTGATATGTTGTCTCCTCATTGTCCTTCTCTTCAGTGAAATCAGTGATTGTTTCTAAGATTTGTTCTTTGAAGAATTTTGAAGAATTAGATTATTTAGTTCCTATTTAATTTGCCTTTCCATTAATTATTGATAATAATTATCGATTATAATTTTTATTGCATTATGATCTGAAAAAGTTGCATTTATTATTATTTTTGAGAGAGAGAGAGAGAGAGAGAGAGAGAGAGGGAGGGAGGGAGGGAGGGAGGGAGGGAAGGAGATTATAGAGACAACAAATTAAGATCCAGACAGTAAGGTGCATGTGCTCCATGATCTCCATTTATTGTAACAAAAAGAAAGACTTTTATAGAGAGTAGAATTCTAAGCATTACATCATTATTAGGAGGTGCTGCTTTCCCACAGAATATTGTTTATGAAATGACTTCACACAAGAATGTTACCAGAGTTTCTTTACAAAAGTAAATAAATTGGGGGCAGCTGGGTAGCTCAGTGGAGTGAGAGTCAGGCCTAGAGACAGGAGGTCCTAGGTTTAAACCCGGCCTCAGCCACTTCCCAACTGTGTGACCCTGGGCAAGTCACTTGACCCCCATTGCCCACCCTTACCAATCTTCCACCTATGAGACAATACACCGAAGTACAAGGGTTTTAAAAAAATGAAAAAAAAAAGTAAGTAAATTGAGAAAGAGTGACAGCTAATTTGTTCTGTGTAACTTAGGGAAAGGAAGGTCTGGTATTTTCAGTTATGATATTACAAAGATTTCTTTGCTCTTCAGAATAAGGAAAGACTAGAGGTTTGATGATGACCATACTCAGGGAGGAATCCTTTCTTATCTAAGTTACAGCCTAGAGAATAGCTCTGCTGTAAGCTGAGACTAGCCTTGCCACAAGTGTCAGGCAAACTCATAAGCATGTCTCTTCTGGCTATTTTTCCTCAGTGGGCCCAATTTGTCCTAAGCTTCTCTAATACCATGTGCTCCTGAAAAGAAGGTATATTCCTTTTTATCCCTATTCAATTTTCTACAGATATCTATTAAATCTAATTTTTCTAAAATGTCATTCTCTTTCCTTATTTATTTCTTGTTTATTTTTTATTAGGTTTATCTAGTTTGGATAGGAGAAGGTTGTGGTCCCCCACTAGTATAGTTTACTATCTATTTCCTCCTTAAACTCCTTTAGTTTCTCCTTTCAAAATCTGGATGCTATGCTATTTGGTGCATAAATGTTAAATTCTGATATTTCTTCATTGTCTATATACTCTTTTATCCATATGTAATTACCTTCCTTATCTTTTTTGATCAGATCTCTTTTTGATTTAGCTTTGTCTGAGATCATGATTGCTACCCCTGCTTCTTTTGTCTCAGTTAAAGTTCAGTAGATTCTGCCTCAGCCTCTTACCTTTACTCTGTGTATATCTACTTGCCTCATATGTGCTTCTTGTAAACAACACATGGTTGGATTCTGGTTTTTAATCCACTCTGCTATCTGCCTCCATTTTATGGGTGAGTTCATCCTATTTACATTCACAATTATGATTATAATCTGGGTATTCCCTCCATCTTGATTTCTTCCTTTAATCCTTTCCTTTCTCCTTTCACTCTTTCCCTACACACTAGAGTTTTGCTTTTAGTCACTCGCCCTCTTCTCCCTCCCTTATATATTATTCCCCTTCCCATCACCAGCCTTCTTATTTCCCTCCTACTTCTCTAAAGGGTCCTTAATCATACATCCACAACTTCTCCCTCACTTATATTACTCCTTTCTCCACCACCGCCTTTCTTATCCCCCTTCTAGTTCTCTTTAGGGTAAGATAGGATTCTGTTCTTCCTTTTCTGGATCAATTCCAATAAGAGTAAGGTTTAAGTATTAACCATCACTACCCTCATCCTCCCCTCCTCTATAATAGCATTTCCTTCCTCCTGCACCTCTTTTTTTCCTGCACCTTTTTATGCGATATAATTTACCTCATTTTACTTCACTCTTGCCACAATCCTCTTTTTAACCCCTAGATATTTTTACATATCATCCTAAATAGCTTACTACCACACCCTCTATCTGTATACTTCTTCTAACTACTCTCTCAATGATAACAATTTTAAGAGTTATAGATATCATCTTTTCACATAGGAATATAAGCAGTTTGACCTTATTAAAGTCCTTAAAATTTTTCTCTTTCTTATTTGCCTTTTTATGCTACTCTTGAATTTTGTATCTGGACATCAAATTTTCTGTTTGTCTGGTCTTTTCTTCAGGCATGCTTGGAAATATTTTATTTTATTAAATGCTCATACTTTCTCCTGAAATAATATAGTCAGTTCTGATGAGCAAGTGATTCTTGGTTGTTAACCTAATTACCTTGCCTTCTAGAATATCATATTCCAAGTCCTTCAAGTCCTTCATTGTAGAAGTTGCCAGATCCTGTGCAATCGTGACTGGAGGGCCATGATATTTGAATTGTTCTTTCTGGCTTCTTGCAGTATTTTCTCCTTGGCATGGGAGTTCTTGAACTTGGCTATAACATTCCTGAGAGTTGTCATTTGGAGAGCTACTGCAGGAGATAATCTGTGGATTCTTTCATTTTTTATTTTACTCTCTTGTTCAGAAATATCAGGTCAGTTTTCTTGCATAATTTCTTATAATATGATGTCAAGACTTTTTTTTTTGGTCATGATTTTCAGGTAGTCCAATAATTCTTAAATTGTCTCTCCTGGATCAATTTTCCAAGTCAATCATTTTTTCAACAAGATATTTCATTTTTCTTCCATTTTTCCATTCTTTTGACTTGATTTTATTGTTTCTTGTTGTCTCATGAAGTCATTAGCTTCTATTTGCCCAATTCTCGCCTTTAAAAACTGTATTTCTTCCATGACCCTTTGATCCTCCTTTTCCATTTGGTTCATTCTACTTTTCATGGCACTCTTTTCTTCACTGGATTTTTTTGCCTCTTTTTCCAATAGGTCAGTTCTCTTTAAAAAAAAAATTCTTTTCTTCATTGAATTTTTGTGCCTTTTCCCCAGCTGACTAATTTTACTTTTTAAGCTGTCATTTTCTTTTTGTATTAATTTCATTTCCTTTTTCCTATTTTTCTTTGACCTGTTTTACTTGATTTTTTAATTCCTTTTTGAGTTCTTCTAGAGCTTGAGACCAATTCCCATTAAAACAATTTTTTTGCATATAATTGCTTGGATCTCATCATCCCCATTGGTTCTGTGCTTTGTTCTTTGCCCCATAGACATTTTCAAGTGTTAAGTGTTTCTTTTGCTCTATGCTCATTTTCCTAGCCTTTTTCTGCCTGTGGTGTGGGAATTCTGAAAGCAGCTGGTTGCTTCTGTCTCCTTTGCTGCTAGCTTGCAGGATTCAGCACTGTGAGTTATTTTGCCCTGGGGCTGGGTCTTCACCATAGCAGCTCAGACTTGAAAGGACTTCCAGGGCTGGTACCAGGGCGTAGAACTTCAAGGGGGTGGATCTGAGGTGCTCTTTTGTTGGTGAAGCCTGTGTCCTGGGATCTGAAATTAGCCTGTTTCCAGTCTCAGAACCTGGTGCAATATATGGGAGGGTGGTTGACCAGCACTCCTCTGTGTGCAGTTTTGCTGTTGGTTCTCCATTTCAGTAAAAATAAGCTCTTTCAGAGACAGCTGGGTGGCTCAGTGGATTGAGAACCAAGCCTAGAGATGGGAGGTCCTGGGTTCAAATTTGGCCTTAGACACTTCCTAGCTCTGTGACCCTGGGCAAGTCACTTGACCCCCATTGCTTAGCCCTTACCACTCTTCTGCCTGGAAACCAAAACACAGTATTGATTCTTAGACAGAAGTTAAGGGTTAAAAAGGGGGGGGGAGAAAAGAAAAAAAAGAAAATCAGCTCTCTCTACCTACCTTTCAAGTTGTGTTCAGTGAGAAAGCCCCCTCATTCCATCTTGCTGTTGGTTTTTTCTCTTGTTTTAAGGTGCTTTTTAAAGACTGCTTTGGAAGGATTGTCAGAGTGGTTTTGGCTTTCACTGCTACTAAGCCACCATCTTGACTCTGCCCCCACCAATTACTTTTAGATATTTAGATGCTATGCTATTTGGCACATATTTGAAACTCTTGTTTAGGTATCAAGGTCATATGTGTTTCATATGCATATATATAATATTGATAATGATTTGTTATCTATGGTTCATTTTTACCATAATTCAATTTCCTTGCTTCTCTCTTTTAATCTTGTCCATATTTATTTACTATAGTCTCATCCTTTTTTTTTTTTTAGTTCAGCTAAAGCATAATAGATTTTAAAGTAACTCCTCATTTTATTTCTATGTGACTCTTTAGGCTTCAGATGTGTTTCTTAGAAGCAACATTTATTGTATTCTGTTTTCTACTCCATTCTGCTAACTTCTTTTGTTTTAACAGTGTGTACACTCCATTAACATTCACAGTTATGATCACTGATTCTGTATTTCCCTCTATGCTGTTCTTTGAAAGGTTTTCCTCTCTTTGTTCTCAAATCCTTCTTTACAGTAAAAGGGCCTGCTTTTTTGTAATTCTTTTATTCCCTTTGCTTTGCCTGTGACTTCAGATTTTTATTCTTCCTTTCCTTTTTATTTCCTTTCCATATTCTTCTTTCTAATAATTGAGTTTTTTAAATTTATGTCTATTCCCTTCCCTATTCCTTTTTCCTAACCCCAACCTTGTCTCTGTTCTCTCTATCTCCCTTTTAATGTATTTCTGTATCTAGATCTTTATACATGTGTTTGTATGTGATTATGTTCTGTCTTCCTAGTGAATGTGAGGTTCATAGGATGTCCATTCTCCTTACTCTTTTCTCTATGATTAAATACGCTTCCTTTTTTGATTCTCTATTATGTGAAGTGATTTCCACCTCTTTCCTCCTCCTTTCTTCCCCAGTATAGTTCCCTGTCCTTTTTTCTGTCTTTTCCTGAGATCATAACAGAACAAAACCAAGAACAGTCCCTCTATCACATTACATTTTTCTATGACCCTTAAAAATATTACAATTCTGAGGAAAAAAAATGCTTCTCGTTTCTATTAACTTGTAAATTGTTCATTCCTATGGATTTCCTTCAAATTAAAAACATTTCTTTACCTTCCTATTCTTCTCTTGGTTCCTGTATTTCCATTTCAGGATGTCTACCCGGTTTTTACTTTTTCATAAGGAATGCCTGGAAATCCTCCATTTCATCAATTTTCTTTTCACTGTAAGATGATATTTATTTTGCCAATTGTTATTCTTGGATGTAAAGCTTTATCTTTTGCCTTTCGGAACATCAGATTTTAAACTCTTCTCTTCTTCTGAATGGTAGCTATCAAATCTTATGTGATCCTGATTGTGGCTTTCTGGTTGCTTGTAATTTTTTTTCCTTCTACCTGGAACCTCTACATTTGGCTATGATGTTCCTGAGCATTTCATTTTGAGGTTTCTTTCAGGGGGTTATAGGTGGATCCTTTCTATTATCGCTTTGCCCTCTGGCTCTAAGAGTTCTGGACAGTTTTCATTTATGATTTATTGAAATAGCAACTAGCTGTTATTGTTATTTTCAGATCATTTGATAATTCTTACATTATCTTTCTTGACCTAGTTTTGAGGCCAATTGTTTTCTTTTCTCCTGGGTTCATTCTAATTTTCAGGTCATCTAGTTCTCACATGAGATTTTTCCACCCTCTAAGGTTTCAATTTTCTTTGTCATTTTTTTCCTTCCCTAGCTATTTCATATTATATTTCTGATCTTGTTCCTTCCAGGTGCTCTTGTGGTACATTATTTTTTTTAACCTACCAGGGTTTTATATCACAGCTTCTTCGGGATTCCAGAGGTCTTTTGGAGCAATTCTGGACAGGGTAGAGAAGCCTAAGATGATGCATCTCATTTCGCAAGTTAATGGTATATTTTTAGGTTTTATAATGGTATTTGTAGGGAATTTGGGCTCCTCTAGGTCCCAACATGTCTTCATTTTCCCACTGACATTTATATACACACACACAAACACACACACATATATATGTATAAAATAATAGCATCCTCTTCTCAAGTCATTGTTCTCTCTTGATTAGAAGACAATTAGTTTCAGGGAATTTCATTTCTTGGACCAACAAGTAGCTAGATTAATAAAGGGAAACTGTGGAGATCAAACTAAAAGTGGAAGTGCCTTGTTTATAACTGACCCAGTAAAAATTAAGGAGAAGAGAAGTTTCCCTTTTGTTTACCCTAGATTAGACAGTTACAGGAAGTAATTAGTTCCTGGAATAGAAATCTTATTTCTATTCTATTAAAATGACATTAACTTTGAATTCTTTCTCTAAGTAGGGTAATAGACAGAGTGCTGGGCTTGGAGTCAAGAAGACCTTAGTTAAAATTCATCCTCAGAGGGAGAGCTAGGTGGCTCAGTGGATTGAAAGCCAAGCCTAGAGACTGGAGGTTCAAATCTAGCATCAGACACTTCCTATCTGTGTGATCCTCTACAAGTCACTCGACCCCCATTGCTTAGTCCTTACTGCTCTTCTGCCTTAGAACCAATACACAATATTGATTTTAAGATGAAAGGCAAGGGTTTAAAAAAAATTCATCCTCAGTCACTAGCTATATGACCCTGGACACTTCACCTCAGTCTGCCTCAGTGTTCTCATCTGTAAAATGAGGATAATAATAGCACCTAGATTGTTGTAAGAATACAATAAGATTATAATTGTAAAATGCTTTGCAGACCTCAAAGTACTACATAAATGCTGGCTAGTATTATTAATAACCCAAGTGAAACAAGAGCTTTTGTTTTCCCATTGTTACAGAATTTCTGTTTTTGTTTTCATAATTACCATAAAATGTGAGCTTGAAAAAGTTTGAAGAAGAACGTTGTTGGGGTTTTTTCTGAGTTAGTCGGAGATAGTGCCCGTCAGAATCTCTCGCTAACTGTTCATAAAATGATGTTTTTAGTCGAATGACAGGTTTGTCTAAAATGAAAATGTAGATTGTTATTCTTCCACAAGGCACATCTCTTATGCTTCATGCAATTGATTTTTTGAACCCTCTGTAAGATTTATTTATTTTTTATTATTACCTTTTACTTTATTAGATAGACTTGGCCCATTACTCTAGATTGTTGAGGATTTTCATATTCTGTCAATGGCTTACCAGCTATCTCTGCAAGTCCTTTGTCATCTGGAGTTTTGATAAGCAGCAGACCTATGCTTGCTTTTTCTTTTAAAAGTATTATTGTTTATGTTTTGCACAATAATACAGATATAACCCAGTTTTAATTGCTTGCCAGCTCTGGGAAGAGAGAAGGAGGAAGACTATTTGGAACATATAACTTCAGAAAACTTAGATGGAAATTTGTTATTACATGTAATTGGTAAAATAAAACATCTTTATAAGAAATAAAGTCAGTCAAAGAATTATTTTTTTGTTATTTCAGTTATATATGTAGAAACAATTCTGGACAATTGTTTGCTGACATTTTAGGATTCAGATTTTCTCCCTCCTTCCCTTTCTGCTCTACTCCCCAAGGCAGCAAATAGTCTGATACAGGTTATACCTTCATATGCATTCCTGTGATACATATTTCCATATTGCTCATGTCATGACAGAAGACACATATCACATATTCAATAAAAAAAAACTCTTGAAGGAAATAAAATGGAAGGTGACATGCTTTGATCTGCAATCAGATTCCCATAGTTCCTGTATTTTTGTTTTCATCAATTCATTAAGTAGTACCAGACCAAGGACAGACCCCAGAACACTCCAAGAGAGACTTTCAGCCAAAATGGCCAGATTCTATTAATGACTTTCTCTGAGAAGCCATTCAAAGAGTTCAGAATCTCTCCAATGTAATTGAACCCTGAGCTCAAAGAGACAGTAGTAGGAGACTCTCTCATCATTGCTTGGAAATGGATTACTCAGTGCCCTACACCTACACAAAGGTGGTGAGGGGAGAGAAAAGGAGAGATCGGAGGCTCTTCTGGCTTCCAGTATTAAAGGAGAAGATATCCGGTTCCAATCTCTCTTCATACCTCTGGCAGGAGAAAGACTCTGGGAAGAAGCCAACATGTAGAGAAGTTGGCAATCTCGATCATGTTCCCAGCTTGCTAACTAGAGGCTTCAGATAATTTCCCTTGGATGAGATTAGAGTATTAGAGTCTCTCTCTCTCTCTCTCTCTCTCTCTCTCTCTCTCTCTCTCTCTCTCTCTCTCTC
>NC_058132.1:42273418-42281884 GCF_016433145.1 Gracilinanus agilis
GGCGGCGGCGGCGGCGGCGGCGGCGGGGACAGCTCCAGCGTCAGGATGAGCGGGCTGCACGTTGATCGGGCCCGGCTGCCCGGGGTGCAGGAGGGTAAGGCCAGCTCCGAGCGTCCTCTCTTGCCCGAGGGGCGGGGTCGCTGGAGCAGGAGGGCGGGGGGGGGGGGGGGGCCAGGTAAGTCCCCATCCAGGTGGGCGAGGATGCCAAACAAATCATCTTTGTGCCGGGCATCCCCTGGGGCGGGGTGCCGGGTTTAGGGGTCCCCCTTTACTGGGTGGATGCCTACTCGGCTGCCTTCGGCACCCCAGCCTTTGTCCCCAGCTCTCTCCTCCCCTTTCCGAAGGTCCCTCTCTTCTGACAGCCCGCCCTACTGAGCCATTCCTCTGCCGAGCCCAGATCTCCTCTCTAACCCTTCCTCGAACCCTGCCGGGGTCGGGGTGTGTCACTCTGGGTCATCAGGTAGCCAGGACCTCGCCTTGGCCTTGGAAATAACCTGCTGAGGGGCCACTCCCCTTCCCGGTAGGGACCCTAGGCTTACTCATCCCACAAGCACCTACTGTGTGCCAGACCCTGGGGAACACAGAGACAAAGATGAAACAACCCTCTCCCTCAAGATTTTCGAGTTAGAAGGAACCTCAGCCGTCATCTAGCCCAAACCCGTTATTTTACACACGAGTAAACTGAGGCCCAAGGAGATGCTTTGAATTAAGATTTGAATCCAGGGCCAGCGTATTTTGCTGCCTTTCAAGCCGCCTTAGCATTGCAGGGAGCCCATAAGCTGGAACTCTTTAGAAGCAATCTCTATGGGACGGTGGAAGGACTGTCGAATTTAGAACCCAGAGAAACTGAATCTGTCTGAATCATGGTTCGGACCCATTGCTACATGTGTGGCCTTGGTCAAGTTGCTGCCTCTTTGTCCTCTGATTTCCTCATCCGGTAAAAGGAGGGTGTGGCACTAGAAGATCCATAAAGTCCTTTCCAGCCCCCCCCATTCTTGATCTTGTATAAAATGGTGAATCAAAGGATGGGGCTATGATACTTGAAGATAGAGCAGAATTCAGAAGAAAAGTAGTCAGTAAACCTTATTGAGCACTAAGCACCTAGTAGGTGCTATGGGGAATTCTAGATGTCTGGGTTCTGTTTTTTACTCTGCATTGATCAGAAGTCACTTTGCCTCCCTGAACCTCAGTTTCCCTATCTGTAAATCCAGCTCCAGAAGTCTCTGCTCAGTCTGGATCAAGGAAGCAGGTGATTGTCATTTGTAGACAGCTTTGTGTAGTGTCCAGAAATGGAGCCTCCCTGGTTGTCTAGTTTGAAAAGTGTGCCCTATTTTTCTTTTACGGTTTCTGTAATATTAATTAATTACAAATAATCCTCCTCAAGAAATTACGGTGGAGGGGGCAGCTGGGTGGCTCAGTGGATTGAGAGCCAGGCCTAGAGGCAGGAGGTCCTGGGTTAAAATCTGACCTCAGACATTTCCCAGCTGTATGACCCTGGGCAAGTCATTTAACCTCCATTGCCTAGCCCTTATCACTCTTCTGCCTTGGAGCCAATATACAGTATTGACTCCAAGATGGAAGGTAAGGGTTTAAAAAAAAAAAAGAAATCACATTGGAACCCCTTTATAATAATTTTATCACAGAACAGGCCTGACAGCTGTTAGATCAACCAGATTTTGAGAAAGTTAGTGATACAATTGACAGAGTGAGGATCCAGAGTGAAAAAGATCTGAGTTCAAATTCAGCTTCACACTTGCAAACTTTGGGCAAGTCGTCTAATATCTGCTTACCTCAGTTTCCTCAACTGTAAGAAGAAGATAATAATACTACAGTGTCTGGTACAAAGTAGGAACTTCATAAAATGTTTATTCTTCCTCCTTCCTCATTTATTATTGTGGCTAATATTAGGTTTGGAGGAAAGTGATCTTTATTTAACCTTTTGGAAGATTTCTGGGAAAACATGGACAAAGATTGTATAGAATGGAAAGATTTAGAGGAGTTGCAATCTGTGACTGTGGAATTACATATTTTTTTGAGGGACCAAAAAATATTGGACTCCAGGTGACAGTGTCTTGGGATGTAATAAGGTTTATAATTTTTAAGTTTTTTTAAGGTTTTTTTTTAAGGTTATATTTTTTAAGGTTCAGTATTTCTTTTCTTTTTCTTTTTTTTTTTTTTAAAGAAGCCACCATTTTATTGTTGGAAAACGAAAAAGGCACACATTTGATCCACAATTGAGAAGCACAGCTTTCTGAACTCCCTTTCTTCTTAACAGAATTCAAGGAGGAAACATTCCCCACCCTTTTATCATCACCATTTGTATAAGCCAAAAGGCGAAGGATCCCAAACAGTTCATTTCACTAGTGAGATGACAAAGGGGGTTAGGAGTAGATTTTCCTTTCAAAAAGGGGCAAATGAAAATGCCTTGTGTTTTTGTATTTTAGAGAACTTGCTAGATGGATATGTTATCTAGGACATTTCTTTTTCAGAACTGCAGAAAATACTGTATAATTCTTAGCAAAGGGCAAAACTTTGAAGGGGAGGATTCCCCCACCCCTTCGTGTTATTAATGGGATATTCCCACTAACAAAGGGCTTTAAAAGAAATATTCTTTCAGTTCTGTCCTCTTCTTGAGATTCCTAGGATGTCTTTTTATTCAAATGTGAAGCTACCCATCTGAGGGGAGCTGCATGAATGCTGGTTATCCCTGTGGGGCCGATTTCGGGCTGTGCCATTTGCCCAGTGGGCCTTTTAGCAAACGGACAGGCATCTAGCCCTGTAGTTCATCAAAAGAAAGAAAACCAGGCATTTTGACACAGTTCAAAGAAAAGAAATTAAAGCATCACTGGAGGAAATTGTATGTTTCCCACAGCCAGATGGAGTTGAACAGAAAAACGATGGCCCCAGCTCTGTGGGAGCTTTTGACCTGTATGTGGCTCTCTAAAAAACATATTTTATACTGGGTTTTGGTACAGGCAAAGAAAGCTATGCACAGCCTTCTTGCTATTGGCAGTAGATCTCCCCGGAGAACACTAGATCTCACAACATTCCTTTGTAAAGAATACGAGGGACTCAAGGATATTGACATTTTTTTTTTTTTTAAATACTACTCCATCCCTTTTCCTCTGGAGACAACATCCCTCGGTCTGCTTTTGTCCAGAAAGCAATTTCTTTGTTGTTACTATTTTGACAAATGGCCAATGCCCTAGTGTTTCCGATTGAACCGATCCTGTGTTTCCTTTCCGGACTATTTTATCAGGAGGTGCCACGCCCCTCCCTTCTCCACCCAGCCCTTCCCGCCCTCTCCCCTCACTATTATTTCCTCCCATGTTTTAAGGGATTTTGAAGCCTCTGCTTGGCAATCTCTTTTCAACCAAGAATGTCTCCAGCCAAGGGAGAGAGGCTGGTTTCTGGCTCTGAAAGGCTCCATTCCAGCTTCTCTTTAAACTTCAAGGATTCCTTTGCTGACATCTGGCTGGCCCGGGATCAATAACAGATTACAGATGTGTTATTTTAAGTACTGGAAAATGAGGGATTCAGCTTCACGAGGCGAGGTTTTCAGAGCCCGGCTCTTGCCTCTTTATTTTATGGATGTGGCCAAAGGAAATCGAGACCCCCTGGTTTTCCGGCCTCAGTTGCTGCTTCTGTCAAATTAGTAGAATTTTAGCACCTATTTCACGGAGTTATTATGAGACTCGAAAGAGATGATTTATGCAAAGTACTTAAAAAAATCAAAGTGTGTTATAAATATCAGTTACTATTACTAATGTTGGAAAATCATTGTTATCTCCATCAAATGAAAAGATCATTGTAAATGCTTGGCACGGTACCTGGCACACAGTCAGCACTATATAAAAGTTAGCTATTATTATTTTTTGTTAACTATTATTGTTAGTAGTAGTTTCATTATTCAGAGGAATTCAGATAGGACAATTCACCATCCTGCTATAGTTTTATTATTATTATTATTATTATTATTATTATTAGTAGTAGTAGTAGTAGTAGTAGTAGTAGTAGTAGTAGTAGTAGTATTCTCTTCTCCTTTTTTTTATGGGGTTCAAATAGGAACAGTCTCAGGACAGGTCATTTTCTTGACTTTTTTTTATTTTCTATATAATACAGACTTGTACAAGTGGAAAAAAAGAACTACTTTTTGTCATTGGAGAAGAATGTCTGGATATAAGCTTCTACTAACAATTTGCATTTCTGTAGAATTTTAAAGTTTGTCATATGCTTTATCGGGCTATTTCTTTTCTCTTTAAAGAGTATTGGGAAAGGAGTTGGGGCTGGAGGAGAGATTGGTTTGGAATAGTGTTCGGTCATGTCCATGGATTTGTGACCCCATTTGGAGTTTTCTAGGCAGAGACACTGGAATGGTTTGCCATTTTCTTCTCCAGCTCATTTTACAGATGAGGAAACTGAGGTCAACAGAGTTAAATGACTTTGCGAGTCACACTGCTAATAAGTAAATGAGGTCTGATTTGAACCCACAAAGATGAGTCTTCCTGACTCTAAGCCTGGTGGTCTATGCTATTTCCTTTCATCCTCACAACATCCCTGGAAGGTAGATGCTATCACTATTCTTATTTTACAGATGGGGAAATTGAGGTAAACTGGTATCAAGTGACTTGCCCAGAATCACATAGCTAGTATCTGAGGCCAAATTTGAACTCAAGTCTTCTTCCTAACTTCAGACCCAGCCTTCTTACCTCCTGTGCCTCTTAACTGCTTATCTCCATCCCCTGTATATATCTGATATGTTGTTTCCCCCATTAGAAGGTGAGCTCCTCAAAGGCAGGTGCCATGTTTTTTGCCTTTCGTGGTATCCTCATTGTTTTACAAGGTGGCTGGCACAGAATAAGTATTTATTTATTCGTCTATTTATTTGTGTTTTTTTTAAACCCTTACCTTCTCTCTTAGAACTGATACTAAGTATAGGTTCTGAGGCAGAAGAACAGTAAGGCCTAGGCGATGGGGGTTAAGTGACTTGCCCAGGGTCAATAAGCATTTATTTATTTATTTATTTATTTGTTTTTTTAAACCCTTAACTTCTGTGTATTGGCTCCTAGGTGGAAGAGTGGTAAGGGTAGGCAATGGGGGTCAAGTGACTTGCCCAGGGTCACACAGCTGGGAAGTGTCTGAGGCCATCAATAAGTATTTAATAAGTGAATTCTTGTTGATTTGAGTGGGTAAAATTATGGAAGTTCACTGAAAAAGCAGATCACCCCAAGCCCATGCTATACCCTTCTTAGATTCCTAAGAGAAGTATTGTTATGAGGGTTGGGATTCCGACCAATGATCATTCGGTTTTCAGTGTGAACTTTTACACCTAAGCAAACACTACAAATCAGGGCTTGATTTATTGTTTTGATGATCATCTGGACATCAGAAAGTGATGGAGAAAAAAAGAAAGTTAATGATGATGATTGGACTCAAAATGCCTACATTTTTGTCCCAGGGTCAGTTACACGTTTCCCAGCATTCTGTTTGCTTCCTACCCAATCATGAATCTAGTTTGCCGGAATTTCAGGTGAAAGTCTTAGCTGGCTTTTAATAGAGACTGTAGCAGGCTCAGGAGACTCCGAGCTCTCACTGTCCATCACCCAGGCTGGCATTCCTTTGCTGTGCCGTGCCAATTCCCCCAACCTCTGATATGGACAGTATGTTTGGAAGAGGTTGTTGTTAATTATCATCATGATTACTAATAATACATGGTATCATAGGATTAATACTTACTGAAATGACTCTTTATTATTGATTACAATAGTCAAGAACAACAGTAATTATAATATCACCACCTTGACCCAAAACAAGACCCCATGGGAGGTGATAGTTACAGCCAGATACTCTCTCCATTGTTGTTCTTATCTCCAGCCTTCTACAACTCATCTAGAATTTTTTTAGCCTTTACCCTGTTAGTATTAACTTTTTTTTTAAACTCTTACCTTCTGTTTTAGAATCAATACTATATATTGGTTCCAAGGCAGAAGAGTGGTAAGGGCGAGGCAATGGGGGTTAAGTGACTTGTCCAGGGTCACACAGCTAAGAAGTGTCTGAGGCCTCCCATTCCTAGGTCAGGTTCTCAGTCCACTGCCACCCAGCTTCCCTCCTTAGTATTAATTCCAAGATAGGGGAGCCACAAGGGTTAGACAATTGAGGTTAAGTGAGTTGTTTGGGGTCACACAGCCAAGAAGTGTTTGCAAAGACAATTCAAAGTGCCAGCCTGTTCTTCATGCTCCTGGAAGTGTTAAGCTATAGTGGAAAGAGGGGGGTTAGAGTCAGGAAAAGCCTAAATTAGAATGTTACTTATGCTACTAATTGTCTGCCCTTGGGCAAGTCACCAGAATCATACATCCTAAGACAGGAATTCTTCACCTTTTTGGAATCATGGATCCATTTAACAGTTTGGTGAAGCCTCAAGACCCCTTCTTGGAAGCATGTATTTAAATGCATGAAAACAAATTATTATTACTATTAGTAATCATTTCTAGCATTTTGATTCATCAATAACATTTTTTGTTAATTAAAAATTTTTATTTTCAGCTTTAAATGCTCTCCCTTCCTCTACCCATTAAGGAGGAAAGAAATATGATATCCATTATACACATGAAGTCATGCAAAACACATTTTCACATTAGCTATGTTACAAAGAAAAAGTAAGAAAAATAAAGTGAAAAAAATTCAGTCTATATTCAGAATTCCTTAGTTCTTTCCCTGCAGGTGAATAGCATTTTCTATTGTGAGTCTTTTGGAAATATCATGGATCATTATTTGATAAACATGTATTAAGTGCCTACTATGTGCCAGGCATTGTGCTAAGCTCTACGGATACAAAAAGAGGCAAAAGACAATCTCTGCCCTAAAGAAACATCCAATCAAATAAGGGAGACATTATATAAACAAATATATACAAAATGAACTATGTAAAAGAAAAATAGAGAGTAATTAACAGAAGGAAGACACCAGAATTAAGAAGGGTTGGGAAAGACTTCCTGTAGAAGGTAAGGTTTTAGTTGGAACTTAGAGAGCTCTGTAGGTGGAAATGGTCCCAGGCATAGGAATGGCCTGAGAAAATGCCCACAATGAAAAAATAGAAAGTCCAAGAAGCCAGTGTCACTGGATCAAAGAATCTACAGTGGGGAGTAAGGTATAAAGAGCCTGGAAAGATAGGAGGGTGCTTGGCTAGGAAAGACTTTGTATACCAAACAGAGAGCTTCATATTTGATCTTGGAGGAGAAAGGGAGCCACTAGAGTTTTTGAGTAAGCAGATGACATGATTGGACTCATGCTTTAATAAAATCATTACTTATGAGGTGATGGATGAGGGCTTTCACCAGAGTGATGACCTTGTCAGAGGAGAGGAGGGGGTGCATTCCAGAGGTGTTGTGGAAAAGAAATCAAAAGCCTTGGCAATACTGGACTTAGGGGATGGAGGGTGAAAGATAGTGAGTTGTCCAGGACGACTCTTGATGGATTTGGGAGGCTGATGTTGTTCTCTGCAGTAAGAAGGAAGATAGGAGTGGGGGAGAAAGTAGGAGGAAAGGTAATGAATTTGGTATAAGATGTCTGTTGGACATCCTCATCCCCTGTATAGATCTTGTATGTTGTTTCCATGTTGGCTTTCTCATTAGAAGGAGAGCTCCTTGAAAGCAAGGACCATGCTTTATTGCCTATCTTGGTATACCCAACGCTTAAGAGAGTGACTGTGCAGAATAAATATTCTTTAATTTTTAATTAATTAATCACTTTAATTAATTAATTGGTTTGTTGGTTGTCTGAAAGACAGTTGGAGAAGTGAGATGGGAGGTCAGCAGAGAGACTGGGGCAGGAAAGGTAAATCTGAGAATCATCAGCATAGAGATGGTCATTAAATCCATGAGGGCTTGATGGGATGACCTAGTGAGCTTGGCCGTTGTCCTTTGTACTGGAAGAGGACCAAAATAACAAAATGTCCAAAATATCAAGGTCTACGTACAGTGTGTCCAACTGTGACTGATTAGACCAATAAGAGCTCAGAAGACTACCATGGGTCAGGCGCAAATAGCTAATGTGACAATATAGAGGGAGACGGGGAGAGGACCCTTTTGGGTCTGCAAAGCCTTTTACAAATATTGTCTTGTCACATGAAGAAACCAGTGGAAATGTGCATCAGCTACAGAGGGGGGTGGTGTTGGGGGGGAGAAAGGAAAAATATGAATCATGGAACCATGGAAAAATTTTTTTTCTAAAAAATAAAATTAAAAAAAAGTCTGACATATAATAGATGCTTATTAATTGAATCAAATTTACTTTTAGATAAACCAGGTAATTCCAGGGTCCTTAATTCTATTATCTCATTTGTTTCCTCTTAATAACTCAAAGATATATTTAGTGTGAGTGTTATCATTAATGTAGTGATTTTATAGAATATAAATGAATATTCTAAAAAATCTATTTCCCCAGTGACACAGATAAACTATTAAATCA
>NC_058132.1:42284860-42300577 GCF_016433145.1 Gracilinanus agilis
ATATATATATATATATATATATATAGACAGAGAGAGAGAGAGAGAGAGAGAGAGAGAGAGAGAGAGAGAGAGAGAGAGAGAGAGAGAAGCCAGCTAGGCAACACAATAGCTTCAGCATTGGGCTTGGAATAAGGAAGACTCATCTTCATGAGTTCAAATGTGGTCTCAGAACCTTACTGGTTGTGTGACTTTGGACAAGTCACTTAACTCTGCCTCCATTCCTCAACTGTAAAATGAGCTGGAGAAGGAAATGACAAATCACTCCAGTGTCTTTGCCAAGCAAACTCCAAATGAGGTCATGAAGAGTCATATATGATTGGAATAACCCAACAGGTATATTGAGGTGCTATAGTAAGAAACTTTAGTGTAATATTTCCCCCCACTCCCTGCAGAGGTGCACTGTCTACACACCAGGTTTCTGGGAAGAGTGGGCTCAAATTTAGGGATCACATGTGATCCAAGGATAACTCACAGTTTCTGTTTACTCTAACTTTCTTTTCTCCCTTCATGGAGTCTTTGTACAGCTCCCCTTTGGTAGAGTCAATCCTGAAATTCCTTTTCCTTAATATCTCTAGTTTGCCCTTGATGTGTCACAGTCCTAATGAAGACAATACCATCGCCCATTTCCATTTCAGGGACATTACTACTGATGTCAAAGGAGAATCCAAAGTACACAAGGTGGACTTACCTATTCCGGTTGTGTGCATAGGAAGGCAAAAGTAGTAGCACCCTCCTCTGGGTTATTCCTCCCTGCCCTCCACTTCCCTGTGGTACAGACTCAAGGAGTCTTCCTTCTCTAAGTATTCATTCAGAAGCTTGACTGCCTTTTCTTTCTAGAATCCCTTCTCTGATACAAAGATATGGCTAATTCTGTGTCCTCGCAAGATTTCATCCAATGACTCAAAAAATGCTTCACTTGGGGCAGCTGGGTAGCTCAGTGGAGTGAGAGTCAGGCCTAGAGACGGGAGGTCCTAGGTTCAAACCCGGCCTCAGACACTTCCCAGCTGTGTGACCCTGGGCAAGTCACTTGACCCCCATTGCCCACCCTTACCAATCTGCCACCTATGAGACAATACACCGAAGTACAAGGGTTTAAAAAAAAAATGCTTCACTGCTTTTGTATTCATTAAGGATTTGTTCACCCTTAATTTGCACTTTTAATTGGACGGGAAAAGTCTCTGCCTTGTAAATATACTAAATACACCAAAGATACGGCTAATTCTTTCAGCCAATCCCAGTTCATTTGGTGTGTCCTCAGAAGATTTCATCCAATGACTCAAAAAATGCTTCACTGCTTCCATATTCATTAAGGGCTTGTTCACACCTAATTTGCACTTTTAATTCAATAGGAAAAGTCTCTGCCTTATAAATATATTGAGGGTGGGAGCTGTGGATGCCCCTTCCAGAATAGAATGCTATCTCCCAAGAATTGACTAAAGATCATCCAAATAAACTTAAATACTCCAGTACTTAACTGAGGCTCTGATTTTATCATTTACAAGATCACAGACCTTGAACTGAAAAATTCCAACAAGGCCATCTAGTCTAAACCCTTTATTTTATAGTTTAGGAACCCGAGGCCCGGGAATTTTTAAGCGATTTGACCCAACTGAAGACCCAAGTTGAAATCCAACCTCAGACATGTAATAGCTATGTGACTTTGGGCGAGTCACTTAACCCTGTTTTCCTCAGTTTCTTCATCTGTAAAATGAGCTGGAGAAGAAAATAGTGAACTCCTCCAATATCTTTGCCAAGAAAACCCCAAATAGGGTCACAAAGAGTCAGACATGACTGAAACAACTGAGCAACAAGGACTAAAATCTTATTTGGGCTGGTAGGTGCCCAGTGGATAATATGCTGGTCTTATAGTCAGGGAGAATCTTCCTGAGTTCAAATCTGGTCTCAGGCACTTACTAGCTATATGACCTTGGGCAAGTCACTCAACCCTATTTGCCTCAGTTTCCTCATCTGTAAAATAAGCAGGAGAAGAAAATGGCTAACCCCTCTAGTATCTTTGCCAAGAAAATCCCAAATGGGGTCACACAGTCAGACATAACTGAAATGATGAACTATAATAAGTCTTTGAGATCTGTGTTGGTCTCCTCACCTGAAACAAGACCAATAGCTGAGAAAATGGCACACCTTGATTGCCAATGACTCCAAATCCTGCCCCAACCTGGGTTCTAGGTGGCCTTTCTTCCCTGGTTTCATAGCAGATTTCCTCTCAAATCCCCCAGCCCAGTGAGATGGTGCCTCTTTTGGATCATTTACAATTGAGTTGGAGAAGATTGACAAAGAGAGATGAAATGATGCCTTCTTTGTGGTCATCAGATGTGATGTCACTGTTCTCCTCCTGCCAAGTAATATGGTGGTTCACTTCCAGAATTATTCCATTGCGCAGATGGGCATCGTTCCTCCTCCTCCTCCTCCTCCCTCCCTCCCTCCCACCCCATTAAGAATTTCCATCCAGAGGTCATAATCTTTTCCACTTGGAATCTCTCCACCTTTTGCTCGCTTTCCTTAGGCAACACCCCATTGTTTCCCTCCTTCCTCAGGACTCTGCCATGGGTTCTCGGACTGGTAGCCAGACAGTCCTTTCCATTGCTTCCTAATGCAATTTATCAGGCACAGGGGATCTGGGCTCTTTGCTGGCGAGCTAGAAAATAGTCAGTAAATCACTTTGGGGTCCATTACCGGGGAGATGCTTGCACCTTTTAGAGGGATGGGACTAGATGTGGAGCCTGAAAGGGCCTCATTTTATAGATAAGGAATTCAGAACCCAGAGCTTAAGTGGTCTTCCTAAGGTCACCCAGGGAGTTAGTGGCAGAGTTTGAATTTGAACCCAGAGCGTCCGACTTCAAATTCAGTAGGTTTTCCAAAGCACCATGATGCCTTTCTGTAGGCATAAAAAGCATTCGGGACCAAAATCCAAATGTAAATATACAGATCAATCAACAAACATTGATTAATCGCCTAGCACTGTGCTATATGCTGAGAGAGAGAGAGAGAGAGAGAGAGAGAGAGAGAGAGAGAGAGAGAGAGAGAGAGAGAGAGAAACAGAGAGAGAGACAGAGAGAGAGACAGAGAGACAGAGAGAGCTCCTCACCTCAACAGGCAGGTGTGTACTGAGTTCTGGAATGGATTTGAATGCCATTAAAAAAATTAATTAATAGAAACAATACAATTTAAATAGTGAAAGTTAAATTAATTAGATCACATTCAAATGTAAATAATTACACCGTCCTTTCATGGGGCTGAACTTCTGTCAGACTCAAAGGGCCATAACTGTATAAGATTCCCAGACAAAATTCACTCTTTCTATATGGAAAAAAATGGCTCTCCTTGGCACAGATTGCTTTGGAGGTACTCCCACAGGGAGTCCACTGAACAGAAACTTATTCAACATCAGGCACTGGGAATTCAAAGACAGAAATGAAATAGTCATTGCCTTCAGCTAAGTGGTACGGTGGATAGAGTGCCAGTTCTGGAATCAGGAAGATCTGAGTTCAAATCTGGTCTTAGATACTTACTAGCTGTGTGACCCTGGGCAAGTTACTTAACTCTGTTGCCTCAGTTTCCTTATTTGTAAAATGAATTGGAGAAGGAAATGGAAAACCACACCAGTATTTTTGCCAAGAAAAGCTCAAATGGGGTCACGAAGAATTGGGCATGACTGAATAATGAGTTTGAGTAAATTAGAGATCTTACACTCTACCTGGTGGCTGGGGAAAGAAAATTAGATGGACTGAACTGTGTGAGTCAAATCAAAGTATTATGAAGTTATACAATGCAATTTTAAGAGAGAAAGGGGTGGGAAGTAGAGGCGATGGCACCTGAGAGGTGAAGGTGAAGGGAGACCCTTTTCTAGCTATGGGAGACCACCTGTGAAAAGGCATAGGCAGGAGAAGAAATGTCAAATAATGGAATAGCTAACAAGCCAAACTAATTCCAATAGCAGATACATAAAAAGGGCATAATGAAATCAGACTATAATACATGTATAACCCAGTGGAATTGCTTGTCAGTTCTGGGAGTGGGGAGGGAAGAGGGGAGGGAGAAAATATGAATCATGTAACCATGGAAAAATATTTAAAATAAAATAAAAACCATATTAAAAATGAAATCAGACTAGAAAAGAGGTGGGTCCCAGATAAAAAAAGATCTTCCAGTGCCAGGCTGAACAGTCTGAATTTTGTTCTAGAGACAATAGAGATCCATGGAAGATTTTGTGCATCAGTTAATTTAAATCTTCTCATGTTTCTCTAAATTCTTTGTGTTTGTTTCTTAGAGCACAATCATATTCCATTAACTGATTAATGAACCACATTTTATTTAACCATTTCACCATTCTCCACAATTAAAAGAAATCTACTTTATTTCTAGTTCTTCACTCTGAATTTTTTTTGGAATATAAAGAAGCCTGTGTTTTAAGAACTTAATTTTGGGAACTGGAAACAGGGAAAGCAATTAAGAGGCTATTTCAATAAAAGAATGTAAAGTGCTCTGAAAACCTCAAAATGCTTTCTGTACAATGTCTGCTATTTTTGATGTTCAATTGTTTCAGTCGTGGCTGACTTTCATAACCCTATCTGGGCTTTTCTTGACAAAGATGCCAGAGTTGTTTGCCATTTCCTTCTCCAGCTTATTTAACTGAAGCCAACAAGGTTAAATGACTTGTACAGGTTCACACTTGCACACATCTGAAGTTGAATTTGAATTCAGGTCTTCCTGACTCCAGGAATTCTCTCCAGCATTCTCTCTCCACTGTGCCACCTAATTGGAAATTGTTAACATTATTATTATTATAGGGAAAATGAGCAAATTTGCCTGCTTTGTGATAAACTGATAATTGCTTTGCTAAAAAATTTTAGACTTTCAGTTTAAGTGGAAAGACTAAACTTTAGCTGTTGTATCAATTCCTGAGTTTCTTTTGTTGACCTACAATATGGATTCCCATAACTCCCCCAGACCCAAATTCCCTTCCCTAGCTATTACTCTCCTAATATTGTGCTATCTCTCTCTATTAGAAAGTGAGCCCCCAAGGGGAGATAGGTGGCTCAGTGGATCGAGAGCTAGGTGTAGAGATGGGAGATCCTGGGTTCAAACCTATCTTCATATACTTCCTAGCTGTATGACCCTGGGAAAGTCACTTGCCTAGCCCTTGCCCCATTGCCTAGCCCTTAACACTCTTCTGCCTTGGAACTGATACTTAGAATTGATTCTATGATGAAGGTAAGGGTTTAAAAAAAAAAAGAAGAATATTAGTCCCTTGAGTGGAGGGATCACTTCTCTTTTTGTATACATTTCTAGCTTAGGATAACACAGATCTGATACATAGTAAATACTTAATAAATGTTTGTTCATTCATTCATTCGTTGCTGTGTCTCAGCAAAGTTCACTTTATGCTTATGGCTCCCAAATCATTTCTCTTATCCTCACACCCATATCCAGTTCCTTATTTCCAGCTGCTTACACATTTCCCCTGAGACTTCTCTTGTCACTTCAAACTCGGTTCTAAAATTAAACCAGTCACCTTCTCCCAGCTTTCCTTCCCAAATTGGCTCCCTCTGTCAGTGCATAATCATTCGCCCAGTCAAGTAGACTTACAACCTTGTATCTGACTTTGATTTATCCCTCTTTTTCATCTCCTCCAGAGCTACTCAGTTTTTCCTGTGAAATGTTACTCATTCATCCCTTCTCATCCAGGCTCCTTGCCACCACCCTCTGAGATCAAAGCTTTTTACCACTGCCTGGATTTCCTTGGCAATCTATCTTTTCTAATCAGAATCTCCCACTGTTACTGGATTAGACTAAGGCAGGATTTTGATCATTCTCCTTCCTTCCTGCTGAAAAACCTTCCATACACTTATTATTGCCCACTGTTATATATAAACTTTTTTTGCATAATTAAAAAAAATTGTCAACGAGCTCTTGCTTTTACATCACCCTCATTTCCTAATGTATTTCTACCCTTGCCTTTATCCTACCTGGACTTCCCTTGTGATGAAGAATTTTTTTAAATGGTGGGACAGGAGAGGAAGCAATTCAAGCAAAACTAATCCATTGATCAAATAAGTCGATGTGTTTTCTACCCTAGCCTTTGCAAAAATGGAGGCTGGTACATTTTCTCTTCTGGGTTGTTATCATTATACAGCATTCAAAACTTTTCCCTATATAAATTGTTGTGGCGACTATATTGTTTTCTTGGGTCTGCTTACTTTACTGTGTATCAATTAATTTAAATCTTCTCATGTTTCTCTAAATTCTTTGTATTTGTTTCTTAAAGCACAATAATATGCCATTATGTTAATGTACCCCATCTTATTTAACCATTCCACATTTAAAAGACATCTACTTTATTTCCAGTTCTTTGCTATGAATTTGTTGGGGTATAAGAATTATACTGGTAAGAGATGAACAACCAATTCTCAAAAAAAAATGTACCTGAGAAAAAATTTAAAAACTGTTACCTTCTCTCTTAGAATCAATACTAAGTATTGGTTCCAAGGCAGAAGAGTGATGAGGGCTAAGCAATGGGGGTTAAGTGACTTGCCCAGGGTCACACAGCTAGGAAGTGTGAGGTCAGATCTGAACTCAGGACTTCCCAACTCTAGCCCTGGCTCTCTATCTATCGAGCACCTAGTTGCCCCACCTGATATATTTTAAAGTCCAATTTGCATTATTAACATTTTCTCCATCACTTTCTTAAATCTAGACAGTAAATAAACCAATAAACCAAACCCTGATTTGTGATCTTTGCTGACTTCTGAAGTAAAATTTAACAAGCAGGAGAGAGATGAAACACCAAGGTGTTTTGATGCTTGCATTTCTTCAGTTAGTAGTGATTTGGAGCCTTCCTTCATATAGTTCTTTTTTTTTCTTTTTTAAATCCTTTCCTTCCACATTAACATCAAGTCTAAGACAGAAGAGCAATAAGGACTAGGTAATTGGGATTAAGTGACTTGCCCAGGGTCACACAGCTTAGGAAGGGTTTGAGATCTAATTTGAACCCAGGTCATCCCAAATTCAGGTCTAGCACTCTATCCACTGTGCAATTTAGCTGTCCCTCATATAATTCTTAATAGCTTTAAAAAGATTTTTTTTCAGAAATTTGTTCTTTTCCTTGGATCAGTCATGCACTGGGGAAGGTCTGCCTGTCTGACTTCCAAAGTTTTTCATAATTGTATGTCCTCAAGCAGCATGGTTCAGGAGAGAGAGAGAACTGAATTTAGACCTGCAGACACGTCTTGCCTTTGACATTTGGCACCTAGACAAAGAAGCCAACTTCTAAAGGTCTCTTTGAGAAGCTGGAAGGGGTCTCAGAGTTGACCCAAGTCAACTCTTTCATTTTACAAATGGGGACATTGAGGTCTTGGAAGATTAAGTGATTTGCCTCAGGTCACATAGGTGGTAAATTCCAGGGGTGAGATTTGATTCTAAGATCAGTGCTCTTAACCAGGTGAGATGTGACACGGTAAATCTAAAATCCTCAATTTAGGATTGGAAAATTAGTTGTCCTAAGTAGAGGGTGGGGAGATTTTGTTTATTATAGACTAAGAGTGTGCCAGGTGATAAACTGGCGGCCAGAAATGCAAATTCGGCACTAAGAAACACTAATAAAAATATATTGTCCAATTTGATTTAATTCAGCTAACATTTAAGTACCTATGATGGGCCAAACTCTGTGCTAAGTGCTGAGGATACAAGGACAAAAACTAAAAATACCTTCCCTCAAGTGTCTTATGTTCTACTGAGGAGAGGCTACATATCCACAGATAAATAGCTCCAAGGGATATTGAAGGATAGAGCATGGCACAATTAGTCCTAGACTTTCTTTTATTTTTTTAAGCCCTTACTTTCTGGCTTAGTAATAACTTTAAGACAGAAGGGCAAGGGCTAGGCAAGTGGGGTTAAGTGGACAATGGGGTTAGGTGACTTCAGTCCTTTACTTTAGAAAGATCACTTTAACAGCTGAGTGGAGGTGGGATTGGAGTGGGGAGAGACTTGAGGAAGAAAGACCAACCAGCAGACTCTTGCAATAGGCCAGGTGGGAGGTGATAAAGGTCTGTACCAGGGTAGTGGCAGGATTAGAGGAAAGAAAGAAGAGGCAGTGGATTGGTTACGGGGGTCAGGGGTGGTGGTGAAAGATAGGAAGGAGTAGAAGATGACATCTAGCTTCTGAGTCTGAATTATTGTTGTTCAGACATGGCTGACTCTTTGTGTGATGCCTTCTTGGGATTTCTTGGTGCAGATATTGCAGTGGTTTGCCATTTCCTTCTCCAACTCATTTTACAGATTAGGAAACTGAGGTCAATAGGGTAAAGTGACTTGCTCATGATCACATAGCTAGTAAGTATGTAAGACAATATTTGAACTCATTATCATACTTTACAATAACATGGAAGTTTGGAAATGGAAAGGGTTTTTGGGAAAGATAATAAATTCAAGGGAGCAGCTAGGTACTCAATGGATTGAAAACCAGGCATTAGAGACAGGAGATCTTGAGTTCAAATGTGGCCTCAGACACTTCCTAGCTGTGTGGCACTGCACAATTCACTTAACACCCATTGCCTAATCCAGTGATGGCAAACCTATGACATGAGTGTCAGCACTGACACACAGTCATTTTTGATGAAATGCGGCTACATACAGAGAAGTATGGGGCGGCATGCCGAGGATGAAACATTTGCTATAGTGTAGTGTAGACACTCTGTGCACACTAGATGACAATTCTACCTATATTAATTTGCCTATTTTGGTTTATTAAATACAGTTATATATTACAATTATACATCTTTGTTATTTAAACTATAAATATCATGAAATTATGGTTTTTTTCTCAAAGTGACATACTACCCAAGTTATGCTCAGTTTTTTGAGAATTTTGACACACTAAGCTCAAAAGGTTGCCCATCATTGGCCTAGTCCTTACCACTCTTCTGTCTTGGAACCAATACACGTATTGGTTCCAAGACAGAAGGTAGGGATTAAAAAAAAAAGATAATTAATCCAGGGGCAGTCTTCCCTACTGGGAAGTCTTCACCCCACATACATGCTTAACTTTTCTTTCTCAATAAATTCCTTTTATTTTAAGACAAAAGAAGGAAAGAAAGATAATGAGTTCAGTTTGGCCCATGTTGAGTTTAAGATGTCTATAGGACTTCCAGTTCAAAATGTCTGAAAACAATTGGAGATTATAAGAATCTTCTCAGACCAACCTCCTTGAGGAACTAGCAACAACTGGCCCAATAGACTGCCCATCCTAGCTGGCTCACCAAAATGTAAAGATGATTCTTGGCTGTAGATGGAAAGCAGCCACACGGGACTACCTTGCAGGCAGTCTATTGGGTCAGTTGTTGCCAGTTTCCCCAGGAGGTTGTTCTGAGAAGATCTTTCCAAAAGGGCTCAAATACTATGACACCCTAATGGGAATCAAACAAAAGTCTCAAACTGATGGATATGGCAATAGATGAAGTTCTGTCAGTCGAGTGGATATTATACAGGCTAATAAGTATGATCCACAGATAGGATTATATGTGGATATCAACAGAAATCCCTCTAATCAAGATTCCCTCACTAACTGCCAAGCCTTGTTATGATGAAGGATTCTACTCAGGGATATATGAAGTTAGAACTGATCAACTATATAAACCAAGGCTTTGAAGTAACAAAGATAACTTCTTTAATTTATCAGGGAAAGATACAAACTGGGAAGTTACAAGGAATTTGGGTTAGATGGGAGAGGAGAGAGGGATAAGGTAACCCTAACAACTAATCAAGATGGATCAGAGGCAGGCCTCCCCTTTCAGGAATAGCCCCTTCACAGAATTCCACTCTCTACCTAACTTCTACCTCTAGAATCTAGCTAAGCAAATTGAAGAATAAGCTTGGCAGGATGATAGCAGGTATTGGTTGTAGATCTTCTGTGATGATTTGAAGATGTTAATCTTGGTATCAGTTGATATCAAGAGCAGGCTATTGAAGGGACAGACTGGCACAGCTTGGATCAGCACAGTAGAACAAACACTGGTATTCCTGATATGGATCAGCAAGGGTTCTATGGAGAGTCCTAACCAGACCTCCCTCCACCCTTTTCCCAAACTCAGGACTGAGTTTGTTTGCCTGGAGCTCACTTCCTTTTATAGTGCTATTCTATCTGTCCCTCAACTGCCCTCTGGTTTCTTGGGGTTCCAAATATGAACCCCATATTCTTGCCATTTGCATAAAATGATTACAAGATGCATGACTGAAGGCCAGCAGAATTTGGGCAGGATTCAACATAGAAATATTAAATATTGATTAAATCCATGAGACTTAATGAGATCACCAAGTGAAATACTTTAGAGGGGAAAAAGGAGAGAAAAAAAGAAGAGCTCTAAAGGACAGACACCCACAGTTAGAGAGAGTGACCTGGGTGATGATCCAGCAAAGGTGACAGAGAAGGAGCAATCAGATAGGTAGGAGAAGAACCAGGAGAGGGTAGTGTCAGAAAACCTAGAGAAGAGAGTGTCGAGAAGAAGAGGATGATATAGTGTCAGGGCTAGAGAGAGATTAAGGAGAATTAGAACTGGGAAAAGGCCATCAGATCTGGCAATTAAGAGATTGGGAGTAACTCTGGAGAAAGTAGTTTCAGTTAAAGGATGAGATTGGAAACCCCACCTAAAGGAGTCTGAAATCAGTGAGAGGCATGTAAAATCGATATCAGATTGGTCACAGTCTCAGGGAGGGGGAAGGATAAGAAGGGAGAGTCATAAGAAGGGAGAGAATTTAGAACTCGAAACTTAAAACAAAAGAATGTTAAAAATTATTTCTACATGTAAAAAGAGAAAAAATAAAATATTGTTAAAAAACAAAGGAAATTAGTGAAAGGAAAGGAAATGGAGATGCCATTTGTAGTTGGCCTCCCTCCATTTTAGCTACAAAAGGGAGGAGAGAGATGGGATGATTATAGTGACTGAGGTGGATTGAAACAACTTGCTTTCTTTTTGTCTAGTGAAAATTTCACTAGTCACCTCAGAAGTTGGCAAATGCTGCAAATCAGGGCTGATTTATTGTTTTGTTAATTTCTAAACTTAAGAAAATGGTGGAGAAATGGTAATAATGCACATTACAACTTAAAATATGTTATGCATACATTCTATACCCCTCTCTCCCAGAGCTGGTTGGTAAACATTTATCAGCACACCCCTTGAAAATTCAGGCAGGGGATTTTCTATTTCATCCTAGAAGCAACGGGAAACCATCGTCCAAACCAGTGGAAGGAATAAGCATACTGTATTTTACCCTGCTACATGTCGGGTTCTAGTTACCATGTTTTAAGAGAGGCATTAACAGCAGCGGCTAGGTAGCACCATGGATAGAGCTCCAGACCTGGGGTCATGAGGTTCAACCTGGTCTCAGATACTTTCTTATTTTATGACCCTGGGCAAGTCACTTAACTCTGACTGCCTAGTCCTTGCTGCTCTTCTGTCTTAGAAATGGTACTAAAACAGAAGATAAGGGTTTAAAAAACATGTTTAAGGGACATTAACAAGCATTTCATAGAAGGTTGGCCAGGATAATGAGAAGTATAAAGACTTCTAAAATATAATATGATACAATATAATCCAATATGATATAATATATGATACAACATAATATAAGATATATGATACAATATAGTATGATACAATATAATATGATATAATATATGATGTATGATACAACATAATCCAATATGATGTAATAAATGATACAATAGGATATATGATATAATATATGTTATATGATATCATTTATTACATCATATTGGATATATGATACAATATAATATGATATAATATATGATATATGATACAATATAATCCAATATGATGTAATAAATGATATAATATGATATGTTATGTGATGTTATATGATATGATACAATATAATCCAATATGTTATAATATATTATACAATGTTGTCTAATATGATATATAATATTATATAAAAATGTAATTTAAGCTAACATAACATATAATGAATAATTGTTTGAACTGAGGATATTTAGGGAAGACTAGGGGAAAGGAGGGGGATGTGAACGTCCTTAAGTTATGTGAAGGTATGTCCAGTAGCAGAGGGATTATAAGGAAAAAAAATGGATAACTATTTCAATAGGATTAGTTTCCCTTTTGCTCCTCTGTATTTTATTTTATGCATTTAAAAACATGATTGAGATAAGGAGTCCATCATTTTACCAGAATGCCAAAGAGAACCTTGCCACAGAAAGGGTTAAGTAAAACCTTTTCTGCTTGGTTCCTGGGGGCAGAACTAGGATCAGCTGAGGTAGATGTGCAGCTCAGCATAAGATAGAATTTTCTAGTGATGAGACAGATCCCAAAAAATAGGATAGCTTCCAAGTAGTGAGTCTATGGATCACTGAGAGTATTTAACCAGCTGCTGGATGACTGCGTTGGGGGCAGGAGGGAGAGATTTCTGCACATGCTGGGAAGTGGAACTAAATGACTTTGGAAGATTTGAACCCAGAAGGTTGGCCCAATCATTCATCTCCTTTAACAGCCAAGAAAACTGAGGCCAAAAGAGATTAAGGTAATTTGTTCAAGGTTCCACAAGTAAGAGGCCTTTCCAACTCAGAGCCTCTTTATTTCGTATGTGACATATTTTCCTACTAAAATATAAAATCTTTAAGGGCTCCCCTTGGTATATTTTGTTTGTTTGTTTGTTTGTTTGTTTGTTTTTTAAACCCTTAACTTCTGTGTACTGGCTCCTAGGTGGAAGAGTGGTAAGGGTGGGCAATGGGGGTCAAGTGACTTGTCCAGGGTCACACAGCTGGGAAGTGTCTGAGACCGGATTTGAACCTAGGACCTCCCGTCTCTAGGCCACCCCTTGGTATATTTTGGTAAAAGTGATGGACTGCTTATCTGAATCATATTTTTAAATACATAAAATAAAATACAGAAGAGCAAAAGGGAATTCATAACATGGGTTGTTTCTAGATGTTATTCTATGAAGAACAACTGAGATCACTTGCTTTCTCCAATTGTCCAAAAATCTCATGTAATTAAAGGCCCAGTTTATTTATTCTCAGTACTGGTACAGCATCAAATGGAAAGATTATTTCTACAATCAATAGTTCTTATATATTTTCTTGGTGTTTTTTTTTTTGGCAGTTCGTCAAGATTTTGCCATCCTTGAAGATGGAGCTCTAGCCCATTGCTTGCAGAAACAAGAAAGTAAGTCTTCAGAAGTGAAAATTATCCTAGCAATAGCATTAAAAAAAAAAAGCTTACTGGGTATATCTTTTTTTTTACATCACAAATATTTCTCTGCATCTGCTATTCTCCTCACCTCCCCATCTAAAGACATATTAGATGCATTATTTTACAAAAAAAAAAAACCCACACACACATTTAAGCAAGCCAGGCCATACAGTAGTAATGGTGACTTCTTTATGTAGGGAAGATTGGTTTGTTGTTTTTTAAACCCTTACCTTCTGACTTGGATTCATTACTGTGTATTGTTTCCAAAGTAGAAGAGTGGTAAAGGCTAGGCAATGGGGGTCAAGAGATTTGTCCAGAGTCACATAGATAGGAAATATCTGAGGCCAGATTTGAACTCAGGACTTCTCATCCCTAGGCCTGGCTTTCTATCCACTGAGCCACCCAGCTGCCCCCCAAAAGCGGGTGTTTTCAGTCATACATCCTCTAGAACCAAGACTTGTCATTACATTTCATCTGAATTCTATTGTCTTTTAGTTTGTTTTAAATTTACGTTATTGGAATCACTGCACATGCTCTTCTCCTGGTTCTGCTTATGTTTAAAATTATCTTTTTATTTCTATCTTTTGTTTCCTCAGAGATCTGATGCTTGTTTAAATGTCTGAATGCTTGTTTCCTTCCTTCCTCTCTATGCCCAGTAGTGGGATCTCCTGTTAAGATAAAAGAATTCTTTCCTGCTTTTTGACAGTTGGTTGAACAGAGGTCTTTCTCCCCAACCCAGATGGCAAAGAGTGATAGGCTAGGGATGGAAACCCAGCCTGCTTCCCAGACTGGGGCTCATCAGATTGGTCCTTGGTTTGCCCCACTCCTTTAGTCATTGTTTAGATTTTCAAATTTAATTTCAAATCCTTTTCAATGAAATTTTTTATTCTCATTATTAAGATAATTAATTTAATTAAAATTAAATTAAATTAAAATCAGAATTTCAAATCCTTTCTCATAAGTCCGTTTATCTTTCAGGCCAAAGGGAGGTTTGGTAGCTCTTCTTTGCCCTTCCTGTGGCTTAGATCCCTCCTCAATGAAAAACTTGTCCAACCTTTCATTCAGAATATTTTGATCATCGAGTAGTTAGTCAATCCAAGAAGGACAATGGCGATGCCATTTGGGGATAGTTTAAAAAATACTTAACCAACTTTTGCATTAAAAAAAATTCACTTATTAACAAAAAATTAAAAATCACAATGATAAATTATGTTAATGTATTATTATATTATAAATATATTATGTTAATATATTTAATAAATTATACATAATATATAAAATAAATCTAGTTAATAAAATAAATATGTTAATAACAAGGTTAAGTACTTCTCTATTATAGTAATATGTAAATATACAAATGTTATTTAAAAATTGCAAAGAACTTTATATACATTGGGCAGTCAAGTGGCCAAAGTGGATAGAGCACTGGGCCTGGAATCAGGAAGACTCATCTTCCTAAATTCAAATCTGGTCTCAGACTCTTATCAGCTCTGTGACCCTGGGCAAGTCTCTTTACCCTGCTTGCCTCAGTTTCTTCATCTGTAAAATGAGCTGGAGAAGGAAATGACAACTACTCTAGTATCTTTGCCAAGAAAACCCCCAATGGGGACACATAGAGTCAGACAGGCCTGAAATAGCTGAACAACAACAAATTATATACAACATCTCCTTTGAGTTACATACAACAACTAGCTGGAGCTAGCTGGAGTAGGGACTGCAAGTGTTATTATTTCCATTTTAAAGATGAATAAACTGACACCAAGGAGAGGCTAACAGATTTGTCTGTGGTCAAAGAACTCAGAAACATTAGATTGAAACCTCAAGTACTTCCATGCCTCCCCTTTCCAAGTGTGAAGCCCCAATGAAATCAATCTGCCGTTGCTTCTAGAAAGAGTGCTTTCTTTGACTCTTCTTTGGCTCCGTTCAACATCCTGACGACTTCCCAAAACAGAATCTCTCTCCCTGGCCACAAATCCCCTAGATCAGTCATCTCTTCTTATTAGAAAACACGCTCCTTGAGGGCAAGGCTTGTCTCCCCCTTTTCTTTGTGTCCCCAATGCTGTAGTACAGTCCCTGGCATACCTGTCGTTGTTGTTGCTCAGTTGTTTCAGTCCTGCCTGACTCTTCCTGACCTCATCCGGGGTTTTCTCTGCCAAGATGCTGGAGAGGTTTTCCATTTCCTTCTCCAGCTCATTTGACAGATGAGGAAACCAAAGCCAACAGGGTGAAGTGACTTGCCCAGAATCGTATAACTGGTAAGTGTCTGAAGCCAGATTTGAACTCAGGAAGATGAGCCTTCCCGATTCCAGGCCCTGCACTCCATCCACTGCGCTACCTAACTGTCCTGCCTGGCATAGAGGCCTTAATAAATGCTTTCGCATTCGTTTAGGGCTTCCTGACTCCAAACAGAGCTCTTCTAACACTAAAACAAATAAAATAAATGAAAATCCCTACCCCCCCACCCCAGGTTTATCTA
>NC_058132.1:42324316-42348968 GCF_016433145.1 Gracilinanus agilis
TCTTTCCTCCCTCCCTTTCTCCCTTCCTCCCCTCCTTCCTCCCTCCCTCCCTCCCTTCCTTCCTTCCACCCTTTCACCTTTCCTCCCTCCCTCTAATTTCCTCCCTCCCTCCCTCTCTCTCCCTTCTTCCTTCCTTTCTTCCTCCTTTCCTTCTTCCTTTCCTTCCTCCCTCCCTCTCTCCCTTCCTCCCTTCCAAAAATAAAGATTTAAGCTTCTATGCAAATCAACAGCGGAGCCAGGCTCTTAAGTGGCCCCTGCACTTCCAGCCTGGGTGAATCAGGGAGTTCCTTTTTAAAATCCCACAAATCAATATCCAAACAGAAGATCAATAATGCATGCTGTTCTATTAAACCTTTTGCAGACAGCTGTTTTCTCGGAATATCGCTGAGGAACTGGACCCGACATTTAAGTCAAGCAGGACAGACCCAGCTGTTGAGGCACCTGCTGTCAGTTCTCCAGGTATTTTTCTTCCTGAAACGCTGTGTAAATAGTCCGCAGCCTGGAATTCAGCACATCCCTTGGCTGTGTCCTGAGGTCCCGAGCTGGCCCACTCCAGGTTGCTGGGTCCGGCCTCTTTCTCAGAACATAAATCCTTTCCATAACATCTTTGCCTAATATCAATGCGGGCTCTTCAGAAAACCTCCCATTCCCCACCAGGTAATCTGCTCCCTTTTTGTACAAACTCTAAGTGAGAAGCGTTTCAAGCCTGTCACAAGCTACCTCCAACATTCCTTTTCAGCCTTTTTACACATTATTTCCCTTCATGTACTCTGCATTCTGAACAAATCAGCCCATTTGCTATTCCCTGAGCGGGGCATTATCATTTCCTCCTTTAAAAAGGTACCAGAGAAGGCAGCTGGGTGGCTCAGTCGATAGAGAGCCAGGCCAAGAGACAGGAAGTCCTGGGTTCAAATGTGACCTCAGATAATTCTTAGCTATGTGACCCTGGGCAAGTCATTTCACTCACATTGCCTAGACTTTACTAGCCTTGGAACCAATACACAGTGATGATTTTAAGAGGAAAGGTAAGGATTTAAAATAAGTAAAAAAAAAATTTTTAAAGGCAACCAGAGAGGCACTACATAAGGAAGATGAAAAATAAAGAGTGTCTGTGACAATTACAAATAAATAAGAGGAAATTACTCCCACCTCCCTGCCTTTGCCAGGCTGTTCCCCATGACCCTATGCCTAATGCTTGCCTTCCTCACCTCTGCTTTTAAGAATCTCTGCTTTTCTTCTAGGTTTAGTCCACATGCCATCTCCTACCAAAGTTTTTATAATTTTTATAATTTATAATTTTATATTAAAATTATTTCATTTTATTTTAATAATTAATATATTAGTATATCGAATTATAAAAACATGGAATTTATATGTTATATAATTTTTATATTTCTTTTATAATTCTCTAGTTCTTAGTACTTTTGCCCCTCCTTAACTCAGCATACATCTTAAAAATTTACAGTTGGATCTCTGCAGTAGGATGTAAATTCCATAAAGGCAAGAACCACTTTTCATTTTATCTTTGTATCTTCATCATCTCCCAGGGTGAACTTGTCCTAAACAATCACTTAGTCAAATTGTCAGACTGGACTTTTTTTTTCTAATTTGGTGCTGAAGTCCTAGTTTATTATCACCATCTTTGTGATTTCCTCCTATTTTTTAAAAATCCCCTACATACTCTTTATCCTTCATGTCATCATTTAATTGGTTTGGCTGTAACTGACATTGGGGGTTCTCTTGGCAAAGATCCTGGAGTGACTTCCTATTGCCTTTCCAGCTCATTTTACAGATGAGGAAGCTGAGGCAAATAGAGTGACGTGACTTGCCCAGAGTCACAGAGCACAGATTTTGGGGTGGTTGCCATTTTCTTCTCCAACTCATTTTACAGATGAGGAAACTGAGGCAAACAGAGTGGCATGACTTGCCCAGAGTCACAGAGCACAGATTTGGGGGTGGTTGCCATCTTCTTCTCCAACTCATTTTACAGATGAGAAGACTGAGGCAAACAGGGTGACGTGACTTGCTTAGGGTCCCATGACTAGGAAATGTCTCTGAGACTAGATTTGAGGTCAAGTCTTCCTTCCTCTCGTGTTCTCTCCAATGCGCCTCTTTAGCTGCCCGTCTCATCTTTCATGAGGATTAGACTATCAATTAGTCTTTCTTATGTGATGTCTCTCTGATTGCCTTTAAAAAGAGAACAAGTTCTAGGACTGGATCATCTAAGATGAAGACATCCTCCAAGCAGGTCTCTCTGCGTCTCCCAGGTGGATGGATGACTCTATCGTAGGTGATCCAGGCATTCACCGAACCCCTATTGTGCTGGAAATATTTCTCTGGAAGGGTCAGAAATCTTTCTCCCAAGCCCTCAGCGCCAGCCTTTTCACCTTTCCCATGTTGACTTTAGGCCACAGTCATGAATGCCTCTTGGTCCTCCTCTCAAATGGCCAGTTCCTAGAAATTCAATATGGCGCCATTTTTACCTCAATATTCCTAGTGCATGTTTTAATTCTGTTTCTTCATATTTCATACAATTTGTAATCATTCTTTTCTGGCGTGTTGTGAGCCATGTTCTTTCTCTCCCTCCTTCCCCCCCCCCCAGACAGTAAGTATTACGATTATAGGCTGTACACGTGTTATCTATGGTGCCATCCGTATTTCCATGTTCATCATATTCTGAAAGAAGACACACGTTGCTTAAACTAGAGAAAAATTCGTGGAGGAAAGAAAGTGAAGAGTGCTGTCAGTTCTGTCCATGGTGGTAGACAGCCTTTTTCATCAGGAGTCCTTTGGCTGCATGAGAATTGTTTAAAAAAAAACTCAACTCTTCTCTCTTAGAATCAATAATTAGTATCGGTTCCAAGGTAGAGGAGCGGTAAGGGCTAGGCAGCTGCGGTTAAGTGACTTGCCCAGGGTCACACAGATAAGAAGAATCGAGTCCCGATTTGAACACAAGATCTCCGGGCTTTAGATCGGGCTCTCCATCCACCCTGAGCTCCTTGAGTTTTGTTCTGTTTTGTTTGTTTTGTTTGCTTTGTTTGTTTGTTTGTTTGTATTCCTGGTTCTTAGCACAGTGCCTGGCACATAGTAGGCAGTTTATAAAAGTTTGTTGACTTCCCAACTCCAAGGATACCTAATTCCATCTGGTACAAACAAGAGGCAATTAAAAAAATTGTTAGTATTTTGCAACCATCTTGTAGAGACCCATCGCTGCCCGCTCTTGGCCACTGGCCAGTTCTCTCCCATTGATTCTTCGCCTTCTGTCCTTTCAGCGCTTGCCCATACAGTCCCTGTGGAAGGTCTCTTTGAGTACAGCGATGAAAGCGCCGAAGCCACCTTTATTTCACCAACCAAGCGTCAGTCAGGACGCCAGAAAACCAAAGACAAGAAAGAAGCCTGCAAGCAGCAGTGAGATGGAGCTTCCCCTCCCTCCCCTTGTCCCCTCCTTCTCTCCACTCCGCTTCCCCCAGAGGAGAACTTAGTTAAACTTCACGTCCAATCAAACCGCGGTCCACAAGAACTATTTTGTGTATATCCTTCAGGGGCACCACGCCTCACGGCCATATTAGGACAAATGGCTACCTAAGTTATTTTGTGTGTGCTTTGTGTGTTTATTTGACGAATAAAGAGGCAGCTAGGTGGCACTATCCTGTATAGAGAGCACTGGACCAAGAGTCAGGAAGCCCTGAGTTCAAATCCAGCCTCAGGCACTTACTACTAGTTGTGTGACCCTGGGCAAGTCACTTCACCTCTGCCTGCCTCAGTTTCCTCATCTGTTAAATGGGGATCATAATAGCACTTTGTGGGATTGTTGTGAGGATCAGATGAGATCCTTAAAATTCTCTGTATAAATGCTGTTATTATTCTTTAAGATGTCATCTTTTTTTTTTTAACTTGTGACATGTTTGCTTTAAAAATGTCATAGTTTCTCCCCCTGAAATACCACCCAAGACATGGCACTTTTCTCTCTCCTTTCTAGCCCTGAGATCCCAAGTGAATGAGAAGCTCTGGGCGCCAGAGATCGCTTTCAAAGCCTATTGGTAATCCATGAGAAGTCAATGAAAATATGGCGACTCAGTATAAGGAAGTCTTGGGAGGGGTGGGTGGCCTTGTACTTCCATAAAGGGACTTTTCTATCAAGCATCCTTCCAAACAATGAGCATTTATTAGACACCAACTGTGTGAAAGGACTGCCAAGGCTAAATTAAGAAGTAGTCGTTCCCATCAATTACACATTATACCTCCATTGGCACCAATGATTATATTCTGTGCTGTTCTTTCCCCCAGTCACCTCTGTGCCTGAGTCAGACTTATGGATTTTCTAGAAAGATAAATCAAGGGGCAATACAGCATCAGACCAGAATTCATAAGATCCTAAGTTCAAATCTGACCTCAGACACTAGCTCTGTGACCCTGGGTAAGTCACTTAACCCACATTACCACCCTTCTGACTTGGAACCAATACTTTTTTTTTTTTGCGTTTTAATCTCTTTTTTAATTTTATTTTTGAACCAACACTTAGTATTGACTCTAAGACAGAAAATAAGAGTTTAAAAAATGAAAAAGACAAATCAATTTGGAATTGGTTCTTGCACCATTTATCTATGCCTGTATCCCTCGTGCTTCATGCAGATGTTTCCATGAAGCATTTTAAGGAAACTCACAGCTGGTTTCCTTTCCTTTTTTTAAGGCAATATATCAGGTAGAGGGGACACACAGGGAAAACAACAAAAATAGTTCCTGCTCTTTGAGAGTTGATGGGGTTTTTTTAATCCTTACCTTCTGTCTTGAAATTGAGACTGAGTATCATTCCTAAGACAAAAGGTCAGTTCGGGTAGGCTAGGGGGTTAAGTGACTTGTCTAAGGTCACACAACTAGGAAGTATCTGAGGTCGGATTTGAACCCAGGACTTCCCATCTGTAGGGTTGGCTCTCAATCCACTGAACCACCTAAGCTGTCCCCAAGAGTTTACTTTCTATGGCGGGAATTTACCCTGAACACAGATAAGTAGGTGCATGATAAATCAAGGAAAAAGGCAGAGGATTAGGAAGATCAGGAAAAGTTCCTGAGAAGAAGGGAAGTAAACCCTAGAGTGGGGAGGAGAGGAATGCCTTCTAGGGGCATCAGGAATAAGCCCGAGTCCAGAAGGCTGACCATTACCTTAGTGCTTTATAAAAAAAACCTGATTTTCTTTGGATTCTAACAACAAACACCAAGTGGCATATCTCCTTTAGGAGGAGAACCTTCTCAGGCACCTCCTAGCTGTGAGACCCTGGGCATGTCACTTACCCCCAGTTGTCTAGCCCCTGCCAATTTCCTGACTTGGAATTGATACTCAATATAGATTCTAAGAAAGAAGGTAAGAGTTTTAAATTTAAAAATTAACTTAAAAAGAAGAATAAGAGGAGGAGGAGTGGTTCAAGGAACCTATGATGAGGTTATGGTTCAATGGATTGAGATGGGAGGTCCTGTGTTCAAATCTGACCTCATTCATTTCCTAGCTGGGAGACCCAGGGCTTAGCCCTCATTGCCTAACCCTTATTGCTTTTCTGACTTGGAACCAGTACTTAGTATTAATACTAAGACAGAAAGTAACAGTTAAAAAAAATGAAAAAAATGAAAAAAAAAAAGAGGAGATCCTTTAAAGGAGATTCATCGCACAAAGACACAGGATTATTATAATTTTTTTAATGACAAGAGCCTGCCAGGAGCTATTTCCAAAAAATGAAAGAGTTTAAGAAAGGCTAAAGGGATTTAGAGACTGAAACGGATGCGGAGACAAAGAAGAGACCCCAAAATTTGACATAAAATTTGCATGGAATGATATGCTCTCAAGATGGCCCTAGATGATTGATTGCCTTTGACATAGGTAACATGGACTGTGCGAAAAGACTTTATCTGGGACACAGAAACCCGTTCTTTCAAGTAGCGTGTGTCTGTCCTCCTCTGGATGGTCCGACAGCCTGCGTTGCCTTTAGAAAAGGTGCCGGTAATGTGTGATCCTTCTTAAATGTTCTGCCGTGGTCTTGTTTTTCTTCCTTCTTAAAATAAATGTATTGGGAAAAGATGGTGTTTGCTCTTGAAATTCTTTGGCAAATATAAAATTGGCAATTTTTCACCCTATGAGTTGTTTTTTTCTTTTGAATCCCCCTTTACATTTATACCACAGCTCTTTCCTGTTAGGGGCAGCTAGGTGATGTAGTAGATAGAGTGCTGGGTCTGGAGCCAAAAAGACTCCTCTTCCTGGTTTCAAATCTGACCTCAGACACTTGCTAGCTGTGTGACCCTGGTCAAGTCACTTACCCCTCTTTGCCTCAGTTTCCCCATTTGAAAAATAAGCTGGAGAAGGAAACAGCAAAGTGCTCCTGTATCTCTGCCAAGAAAACTCCAAATAGGGTCATGAGGGGTCAGATACAACTGGTTTGCCTCAGTTTCCCCATTTGAAAAATGAGCTGGAGAAAGAAACGGCAAATCGCTCCAATATCTCTGCCAAGAAAACCCCAAATAGGGTCACAAAGAGAGAGACACAACCCAAAACAACTAAACAACAACTAATTTTCCCTTGACTCTACCCTTATCTCTGCTTAACCCTTCCTCCTAACAAAGGAAAGCATCCTTTAAAGGAAGCCACGAGGACCTCGTTGGACCAGTATATGCTGCATCCCATATTGGCAGTCCCTTCTTCTCCCTAGAGAGGAGGTTTATTTCCTGAGCATCTTCCACAGCAATGTGCACTTTACAAACTTCTCCTTATGAGTCTCAGATTTAGATCTCCAGTTCATTTGTCCTTTTCACTGAGACAAAGACCCGTCTATTAAATTAGATCTGAGTGAGGCTACTTTATTTTGGAACTAGAAGAGGTTTCTGTTCCTTAATTTCACTTTACATATTATTTCTGCTGGCATTGCAATGGGCTGATTTAGTAACTTTTTTTTTTCATAAAGAAAATGATGATAATTTAGTTTTGTTGAAGTGATCCAGAAACAATGTGTTGTCAAGAATCCATTCAGAAGTGGGTAAAGAAGGAGAAGTTAGGTGACTCAATGAATTAAAAGCCAGGCCTAGAGAGGAGGTCCTGAGTTCGAATCTGACCTGAGACAATCTGGCTTAACTATATGACCCTGGACAAGTCACTTAACCTCCATTGACTAGCCCTTACCTACTGCTCTTCTGCCTTGGAACCAATACTTAGAATTGATTCTAAGATGGAAGGGTGGTCCATGAACTCCTGTGGGCTTCCCAAGACCCTTAAAGGGGTTCAAGAACTCAAAACTATTTTCATAACAAGACTAAAAGGGCAGCTAGCCTAGAGATGGGACGTCTTAGGTTCAAATTTGACCTCAGACATTTCCTTGCCTTATGACTCTGGGAAAGTCACATAACCCCCATTGCCTAGCCCTTATTGCTCTTCTGCCTTGGAACTGATACTTAGTATTGATTCTAAGATGGAAGGGTTGTCCATGGACTCCTGGGGGCTTCCCAAGACCCTTAAAGAGGTCCAAGAACTCAAAACTATTTTCATAACAAGACTAAAAGGGCAGCTATCCTAGAGATGGGAGGTCCTAGGTTCAAATCTGGCCTCAGACACTTCCTTGCCTTGTGACCCTGGGCAAGTCATTTGCCCATTGCCCCATTGCCTAGCCCTTATTGCTCTTCTGCCTTGGAAGTGATACTTAGTATTGGTTCTAAGATGGAAAGTAAGGGTTTAAAAAAAATGGAAGAAAGAAAGGCTTGGCAGCAAAATGGGGATTTGCTGGGTAGGAAACCCCACCTTCCCCCCACATTAGAGGAAATGTATTCCCTTCACCACACATTCCTTCTACCATTTCCTTCCATTTGTATAGGCTGTTCTGCCATGCCTGAAATGTGTTCCCTTCCATTTCTGCCCACTAGAATCTGTGTCTTCCTTTAAGGCTCGGCTCAGGACGCTTTCCCGAATCTCCTGCCACCGGGGATGCTGGATCCATCTCCAAAAGGAACTCACCAGTGGATGAAGAAGGCGAGCATGGTAGGGGGATATTCCAGGCTAGGAAGGTCCCAGGCAGGGAGGGAAGTCCAGGATGACGGGCAGCTGAGTCATGGCGACAAAGACCAGAGATTCTGAAGCCCAGCCAGGAGGGGAACAAAGCTGGCTTGGCTCCATGGCCAGCATGGAGGCTCCAGCTTTGTGGTCTCCCCACTCAGAGTGCTTTTGCTCCTTCTGAAATCTCTTCTGGAGGAAGTCACAGCCCCCAAGCTTTTGTCCTGGTCTGAGTCTGACAGACAGCACTAGGACTTGTTCACCGTCTCCTCCTCAGTGGCTTCCAGGATATATTCAAGCTCTCATTTAGGGGGGATCCCAAGGCTGGGACCTGCCTGGCTTCTGGCTCCTGTCGTTGGAGTTGCTCAGCCAAAATGTGCCCCGACATTTCTCTCCAGGGCTGTTCCTCTCTATAAGTCTTTCCCTCCAGGCAAACAATAACTCACATTCCCATAGCCTTAATAAAAACAAAGATAAAGATATTTCTACTAAATATTGCGATGGTGGTGTAGGAAGCTGGTTCAGAGTGGACCTGGATTCAAATCCTACCTTTGATACAGCCCGTTTGACCTTGGGCAACTCACATATCTCTGGGGCATCCTCTGCAAATTAGAGGGTTGGACTTTAGAAGGTTTGGAGATGCCTTCGATTTCTAGAGCTCAGGAATCTTAGGCGACAGCAGGAAAAGACCTGCAATGGAATTGATTTGGAATCACCTGGGTTTAAATGCTATTTCCTACTTGTATGACCCTGGGCAAGTCCCTTTTGTGCCCTGAGCCTCAACTTCCTCATCCAGCCAATGTGGGAATTAATCTAAAATATCTTAAAAGTCCCCTCCTGGTCATTCTATACAACTCAAAACCAAAAAAATCTATAACCACTTTTTCCTGAATACTGCTTTGTACACGGTGCTGGAAATAGAAAACCAAAGGCCGAACAGTCCTTGTCTTAAAAGGGTTTACATTCCATTTTTTAAAATCCTTACCTTTCAAAACAGCAGTAAGGGCAAGTGACTTGCCCAGGGTCACACAGTTGGGATGTATCTGAGGCCAGATTTGAACCTAGGACCTCCGGGCTCAGCTCTTAATCCACTGAGTCACCTAGCTGCCTCTATTGATTATTATTATTTTTTTTAAAACCTTTACCTTCCATCTTAGAATCAATACTGTGTATTGATTTCAAAGCAGAAGAACAGTAAGGGCTAAGCAATGGGTGTTAAGTGACTTGCCCAGGGTCACATAACCAGTAAGTATTTGAGGCTGGATTTGAACTCAGGTCTTCTTGACTCCAGGCTAGGTGCTCTATTGATTGTGCCATGTGGATGCCCCACCATTCCTGGTATATAGTGCTTGATTAATACTTATTACTTAACTGCAATAGGTCAAGGGCACAGCCAGATGAGAACTCCGTGATTGGCAATCATATCACCTGCTCACTTGCCACCAGTTAGTGTGGGGTTGATCAAGTTGAGTGATGCTTCTGGCAATCCTGAGATGCTCTCCCCTTAGTTTCTGAACTGACTTCTGCTCCTTGATGCCTACGTGGCTATGAGGCCAAAGGTGGCCTGGGCACAAGCTAGAAAGGCACAAACCTTGCCAACCATACTCCTCGTCCTAAAGGTCCTTGGCTTGAACCTTTCATTGGGGCTTATTCTCCCATAAAGCTGCTGGGGAGAATTCCTATAAAATCCTGATGTAGGATAGGGCTGGGGGCGTTGGGTAGAAAGAAATGGGGTCATATCAATGGATGCTGGGGGCAAAAAACATTTCTGACTGTCTTCTTTCAAGCCCATAGTTGGCTCTGAGTTGGTATAGAGGTTTCTGTGGGGAAAAAGGCTGGGTTGAGGCTGGGAGGACCTGCAGCCTCATTGTTTAGAATATATTCTGTACTGAGGTTGTCTGCATGCAGGTGACTGCAAGGCAGGTAATGGGCTGCCCATCCAGATTGGCCTCTCATCCCTACAAAGCAGACCAGAAATTTGACTGCAATAGAACTGTTCTTGAGAACTGTTGGCCTTTGAAAGCCAAGCTTGCTGTGTGGGGACTGGGCTGTGAGTTGGGGGGGTGGGATGGGGATTTTGAGTGGGGAAACCCCAAAGATCCTAGGGAACTTTGTCAGTATTTGAAATTTTTAAAGAGACCCACAAAAAATATACGATAAATTTCCTCAGGAAGGGAGGGTGTTTGTGTGTGTGTGTGTGTGTGTGTGTGTGTGTGTGTGTGTGTGTGTGTGTGAGAGAGAGAGAGAGAGAAGGAAAGAGAGAGAGAAAGAGAAAGGGAAAGAGAGCTGGATTCCTTTTGTCAGTCTAGTAACGTCTTTGGAATCCTCAGAATCATGTTTTTAAATTAATAAAATAAAATGCATGAAATTACAAAGGGGTAGCAGATGTATTGTCAGGAAGAGTTGAGTTCAAATCCAGCTTCAGACATTTGCTATGTAACCTTGAGCAAGTCACAACTGCTGTCAGTTTTTTCATTTGTAGAACGTGGTTACCAATAGTAATGAAGCTCCCATGAAGACCATACAAGATAATGCATAGAAAGTGCTATGAAAATCTTCAAATACCATATAACTGTTAGCTATGAGTATTACAAAGGAAAAATTAACAGAAATGCTNTTTGCAGGGTGTTTTTGAGGTTTATAATAATAATGATAACTTGTATTTCATAATGTTTTTAACATTTAGAGAGCACTTTATGTGTATTATCTCATCAGAACCTCACTACAACCCTGGGAGGTATTATTATCCCCAGTTTATAGATGAGGAAACTGAGGCCTATGAAACAACTTGCCACGGTCACACAGTTGGCAACCGAGGCAGAATTTCTTCTTCCATTCTAGCACTGTTACTGACCATATTATGCTGCTTCTGAAAGCATTTTTCTCCTAATCCTGCAAAACAGATAATTCAAGCATAATTGTTCCCATTTTATGGATGGGGAAACTCAGGTTCCAAAAGATTATCTCCCCATCATCAGATCACTAGTAAAAATTATCAAAGTCAGGATTCAAACCCAGGTCTTTTGGTCTGTATTCTTTGAGAACAGACAATGTCACAATAAGGAAAAGGAGATAATACTGGTGTGATGGAAATATGTCAGAACTTCAAAAGAGCCATGGCTTCCTTTGTGCAGGTCTTATTGGTGACGATAAAACTATGTATGATTACCAGAAGATGTTCCCTAATGCCTGACTTGTATAGTCCTGCCCATAGGTCTTATGAGGCTGTGTCTCCAAGTTAGGATTTTTTGACTACAAAAATGCCTTTCTCTGAGAATGTTCACTGGAAAATATATACAAACCCAAGGAATCAGAATACAGCTGAGATGGATGCTTGTGGGATAGGATAAGAGATCTCTAATACACTCTTGACCCAAGGACTGGGGCATGTAGAAAAATCATTTCCTTCAGGCAAGAGCACTGAGGTCTCATGAGAAGAGGGAGGGGAGCAAATTCTCAGAGAGCGAAAAAGGTACAAGCAGAAGCCAATGCAGAAGGGAATAAGAACATTCAACAAGTGGGTGTGCAAGACCCCCACGTGGGTATATAAGGGCCCTTGTGCTGCTGTTGTTTTTTCTGTTCCTGCCCTACTAGGAGTGAGACACTAGGAAAAAAGTTAGTTGAATGACTCGGGACTACTCAAATCCAGTGTAAAAGGATCATGGTTAAATCTACTGCCAAGAACAAAATTGGTGAAAACTCTACCTTGACCCATTCCTTACTCGAGCTTGTGGTGAGCCTGTATCCAATTTCTTGTTTCAAATGATTTCAAATGTAAAATGCTTTACACACTTTAAAATGCCAAATAAATTCTAGTTATTATTATTATTATTTAAGAATTTGTTCCTTTTCTGTGTTTACCATATGTTCTCAAACAAAACTGGCTTCTCCAGGGTATTATTCATTGTATGTGTGTTCTAAGAGGTGTGGGATTAAAGAAAACCAGCTGATTAGGAGCCTATTATTATTTGAGGACACACAGAGGGAAAAGAAGATTCTCTAATTATTGGTCTCTTTCCCACTTGGAGGCTCAAGGAGACCAAAAGAGATTTTAGTGATACATAAAAAGTAGGGGAGTGGGGGCAGCTGGGTAGCTCAGTGGATTGAGAGTCAGGCCTAAAGACGGGAGGTCCTAGGTTCAAATTTGACCTCAGACACTTCCCAGCTGTGTGACCCTGGGCAAGTCACTTGACCCCCATTGCCTACCTTACCACTCTTCTGCCTTGAAGCCAATAAACAATATTGATTCCAAGACGGAAAGTAAGGGTTTAAAAAAAAAAAGTAGGGGAGAAATCAAATGAATATATACCATATGGAAAAGATGGACCAACAGCTTTCTGGTGAGAAGAGAGAGTAAGAAGAAATGGGACAAAGTTTCCCAGAGTTAATGTTATCAAATAACTTCCCTTCTATTGCTTTTGGTGGGTTTTAAGAACCCCAGTGCCCCTCCCCACTCCTGTAGGCCCAGTGAAGTTACCCCAATGGAGATGACTGAAGCGAAGAGTTGGGAATGATTGGCTTTGACCCTAGCAGAATTGGAAGCCAGGGAGAGTGAAAATACCTAGTTCTCTTGGGAGCAAAATTCCTCCTAACCCCAAACACTATGAGGCATGTAAACTTGGCCAAAATTACTCTTTACCTCAATTACTATTAGATAGGTAAACTAGACTCATTCACTTCCTCAGTGGAAATAAAGGCTACTTAAGTATAAGGAATTTAATGTTAAGGAAGAGCCTTGATCAGTTTCTTCTACCCATTTCAACTCCTTTGGTAGCAAATGCCTACCCAGCATGGATAACCCTGTGCTTATCTGCACCAGGTAGGAGAAAGAAAACCCAAGCACAAGACTCATAGGTCCAAAGGAGATTTATTAAAGCTGGCAAACTCTCTTTTACAAGCTGGCTAGAGATAGCAGTGAGTTGTTTCAGACCTTCATATTTTCATCCAGATGGGACCGAAATGTGGCCACACCCCAAATATAATGCAATAGCTCCAAAGAAGGTGTCCCAGATGTCCTTTATTGGCTAGGAAAAGGGAAATACATAAAAAAAAACATGTATGTTAAAGATGCTTCCCCGTTTTTAAAGAATTCCAGATTCGATGATGGAATGGGAAGTGCAAGGTGATATTTTCTACCTCTACTGACAGATCTACTCTTTGGAATCTTTGAGTGCAGTAATTGCCTATGAGTGATGAGACTATAGGAGCAGAATGTTCCTTGAGTTACCCAAAGTGAGCTAAGAAAAGATATGTGAAGGGTCTTAGGCATATTGGCAGGTGCTATGAGTCCTGGGTAGACACTTTATCTATGAAATTACTGTTAAGCAATAAATTCTCTGCTGGGGACAGCTAGGTGGCTCAGTGGATAGAGCAAGGCCTAGCGACAGGAGGTCCCGGGTTCAAATTGGACCTCAGACACTTCCTAGTTGTGCAATCCTTGGCAATTTACTTAAACCCCATTGCCTAGCCATGACTACTCTTCTGTCTTGAAGCCAACACTTAGTATCAATTCTAAGACAGAATGTAAGGATTAAATAAAAAAATTCCCAGCTGGCTTTAGAGAGAAAAGTAAAAGGTAAAGGATAAGTGATATTTACTCAACGCAGTTATCTGGCAAGTACCAGTAGAATAGGGGTTCTTAGCCTGAGCTTTATGAAGTTATACATTTTGTAAACATTTGGGTAATTTTTATAATATAATTGACTTTAATGTACTTTATTTTATGCATTGAAGAACATTATTCTAAGAAGAGATCCACAGATTACCATTGCTATGGGTGGTGTGGTGCTTCTGGATTGGGCCTGATAGAGAGATGGCCCAGGGTCCTCAGATGGTTGAATGATCTAAGCTGAGTAAGGATGGGAAGCCTAAGTGAACACCAAAGTTGAGACAGTGAACACCAGGTCCCACAACTGTTTGTAGCTCAGCTGGGCACCAGTTCCCACCTACAGTGCCCAGAACTAAGTAATCCAATGAGAAGCTGTGAATTGAATCACACGGCTTCTCTAGATGCTTGTCCTGGGGTTAAGTTGATAGACAGATATTAGGGTTGATTGGATAAATGTTGATGATAAATGGATAATGCAGTTGACTGCGATTTAGCTAAAGTATTCTCTTTCCCCTTAGATGCAAGAATATTCAACTGATCTTTAGGATAAAACTAGCCTTCACCTAAATGAGCTTCAAGAATTTAATTATAATAAACTCAGGGGAAGGATCAAGGTTGAGGAAGAAGGTGTTGGGAATCTATGCTAGACTATAGATGATAAAGTTGGACAATCAGTTGATAATCAGGTTGTGTCAGTTGGCTGGAGAGGTTCCTCTCCCTCTCTGGCCCTGGTCAGGCCGGGCACCTTAGCCCTAACCAGATGGACTGAGCGTTGATGATGTTCTTCTGGATAATCAGGTAATTGGTAAATCACAGCTCTGTTGAGTAGTTGATAATGTGATAATCAAGGAAGCAGGATACAGGTAACTCGAGCAGGTTGCTTGGCCTACCCACCTGCCACCCAGGGTCCATTTCTCACAACTGAGAGACTGTTTGCTTCAGCTCATGACTTTTTATAGTGTTGGCAGCAACTGTCTTTTGCCCCTGGCTCATGGCATCTGGGCAAGGTTCCAAGTTCCAAACTATTGGTTGTCGCTCAACTTGCTCTCCATTTTCTTACCAGAAAATGATATTACACCATCTTGTCAAGGTTAAGAACCCCTGTGGTAGAATATCCTTCAGTTATTCTCTTAAGTGAGGAACCAAAGGCCTTATGGGAGTATTTATGATATTGTTTCTAAGACATAAGGTAAGGGTTTTATAAAAAAAAGAAGTATTTATGGTCTTGGCATTCTGCATGTGAACTTCAGAGAATCCATAGGGAAGGGGGAACTGGTTTCCCATTCGCAAAATGCCTAAAAAAGACTTTAACTTATTAATTTAGCCATCAATAATGTATGTGTGTGGGGGCAGTTGGATTGCAAGCCAGGCCTAGAGATGGGAGGTCCTGGGTTCAAATCTGGCCTCAGACACTCCCAGCTGTGTGACCCTGGGCAAGTCACTTAACCCCCATTGCCTACCCTTACCACTCTTCTGCCTTGGAACCAATGCACAGTATTGATTTCAAGATGGAAGGTAAGGGTTTAAAAAATAATAATAATAATGTGTGTGTGTATTCAATAGAGTGTAATAACTTAAAATTCCTTCAGTTAAAAATGTAAAGGAACAAAACTACATCCTTATATAGTACACATAATAAGGAAGGTTGTGAATTTTCAGAAACCAGGCATGAAAAGCATTTCAGACATTTGTTATCCTCAGCCTTGGCACAACATGTGTATACTCCTGTACTTATCTCTATTGCTAAGCTGGAATCTTTTCTTCAAATCTTGAAATTCTAAAACATATCTTTAAGTCAGCATTTCTAAGTAGATTCTCAAGTGAAAGTTGTAGACCCTTGGAGCTCTTTGACTCTATTATTGTCTCAGAAGGAATATACCTCAAGGCTAATTTCCTTAATGAGGAAAAAAAGCTATTTAGGAAATAAGGAAAACTCCTTCAGATAGCTGTTACAATGGAAAGTGTAGGGACTCAATGACCCTGATTGAAAACAATTTATTAGATTAAAAAACATTTAAAAATTTAATTTTAATTTAAATTAAAAATTAAAAACTATTAAATCAGAAACTACCTTGTGACCTTGGGCAAGTCACTTAACCCTTGAGCCTCAGTTTCCTACTCTATGAAAGGAGGAGGTTGGATTCAGTGATTCCCAAAGTGGGCGCCACCACCCCCTGGTGGGTGCTGCAGCGATCCAGGAGAGCAGTGATGGCCACAGGTGCATTTATCTTTCCTATTAATTGCTATTAAAATTTTTTAAAAATTGATTTCCAGGGGGCTAAGTAATATTTTTTTCTGGAAAGGGGGTGGTAGGCCAAAAAAGTTTGGGAACCACTGGATCCCTGAGGTCCCTTCCAATTCTACTTGTAAGATCCTATGGCCTTTCCCCCACTCCCCGATGAAATTTATTTGTTTTTTTAAACCCTCACCTTCTATCTTAGAATCAATACTGTGTATTGATTCCAGAGCAGAAGAGTGGTAAGGGCTAGACAATGGGGGTTAAGTGACTTGCCCAGGGTCACACAGTTAGGAAGTGTTTGAGGTCAAATTTAAACCCAGGACCTCCTGTCCCTAGACCTGGCTCTCAACACATTGAACCATCTAGCTGCCTCTTCTAATTTATTTTAATTTCACTACTTTTTCACTGGCTTTGCTACTTATTACCAATATAACCTTGAGAAAAATCCATTAAAAATGCATACATTCTATCTTAAAATCAATATTATGTAATGGTTCTAAGGAAGAAAAGCTATAAAGCCTAAGCAAGGAAGTTAAGTGATTTTACCAAGGTCACTTAGCTAGGAAGTGCTAAGGCCATATTTGAACCCAGGACTTCCTGTTTCCAGGTCTGACTATCTACTGAGCCATCTCGCTGCCCCTCAAAATCCATTTTTTTAAAACTTTATTTACTTTTCTTATATTTGGAATTCTGAATTGTCTTCCTCCCTCCCAATGCCACATTAGAGAGGCCAACACTGATGTAGATACATGTGTCCATTCCTTCTTAATACTTCAATTTCCTCTTCTGGAAAATTAGGGTTAGGGTTGGGCTACATCACAGGGGGTCAAACATTCAACCTGTAGGTCACATATATCCCATAATACTCAAGTGTGACCCAAACCAGATTAAAATGTAATTGGGAAGTTTTGATAAAAAATAAATAAAAAAGATAATAAAACATAGATCATAATAATATGTGGTTTTCTAAGTCAATATGCAGCAAACAGGGACCATTAAGTGTGGTTTAGAGGTGCCCATCTCTACTTGAGCTTGACACCTCTGGACCAGATGCTTTCCAAGGCTCCTTCCATCTCTAAATCTGTGTTCCCATGACTCCTGCTTCCTCTTCCATGAAGTCCATTCCAACTTTTGGGTGAGAATCTTTTCCCTAACATCAAGTATAAATTTGCCACATTTCAAAGTTTATCAATCAGGCTGAAAATGAACATAAATAAAACATTTTTAAATGCAAAAAAGAAAAAAAAGAAACAGACACAAATACTCTTAAATTACTACATTTAACTAATATTTTAAAAATTATCCAAGTTCATAATTTCCAATCATTTTTCCTCTTTGTATAGTGAATTTTTTGTTTTTGCTGATCAAATGCATAATAAAAAAAAATAGAAAAAATTTAGATACCTAAAATTAAGTAATTCAGGGAAGGAGGTCACGAGGTCTTAGGTGAGAAGCAAGAAAGGTTTTATGTAAAAGGTGTGTATCTACACTGAATCTTCTGGTGAAGACATTGTGCTGCCAGTCACTGTACATTGTGCAATATACATTGTACTATACATCAAATTGTTTGGCATAGTGTTCTCTGCGCTGTATATATCCAAAGTTCTTGAGGTTATTGAGCTCTGCTGGGTTTCATCTCTTTAAAGACATTTGTTGGATGCTCTGCTTCCCTCTACATGTGTCCCAGAACCTAGCCAAGCTATTGACATATGTCAACAGAATGTCTCCAGGCTAAGATAGTTCTATTTTATTAAAACTGCACTTTGGTTGGTGATCAAAGTACACGGTCCCAGACAGCCATCTAACTTAAAGTCAGAAAATTCCTTGTAATTACCATTTAACCCTGACTGTCAATCTATATCACCAAAACCTATTTCAAAGTCCTTGTCCAAAACTCATGAGAGCTGCATAGAGGTTGGGACAAATAAGTTCAACACATTCCCCAGATCCTCTGATGGCCTACAAATTAAAAAGTCCAGAACCAAAGGTTGGGCACAGTACCTGGGCCACATCCCTTCCTTGATGGGATCTTCCAGCAACAAAATCAGTTTTGGTTTTCATTTAAATCCTTTGTCTAGGAGAGAAATGCTGTTTCTATCTACACACATTTTAACAAGGTATCTTATTTGGTAGAGATTTCTTTTATGCTATGGTGAAGCTATTGTATATTTGTTTAAAATCTTTGTGGTCTTCTTCAATTTTTTTTTTAAAACATGTTCTGTAGAAAGGAACACGGCCCCTCTAACCAGAAAGAAATCTGGATCTGGATCGAGTTTATGAGTTAGAGCAGTACACAGATAACATCCCCATAACAGGAAGGAATTGGTTTCTTCTCTTGGCTCCCCTGTTCCCCACCCCTACCAGAAAAGAATGGTTAGAGAGAGAGGAAGTCAGGTGGCTGGTGGAGAGAATCCTTGTATTAGAAAAAAGGCAGTCAGGTAGGTTCATGTCATTATGACTATCTATAGTTTTTCTCTTTCTCCTTCTGCCCCTAAAGGGAGAATAAGAAACTAAAGAGTATAGGAAACAGACGGGATGGAAAGGCTATCCCTTTATTATTATATATTCATCTAGGAAACGAGCAATCTAGATGGAACAGTTGATACAATTCTGGGCTGAGTCAGCAAGACCTGAGTTCAAATCCTGCCTTGGACATGGACTAGAAGCATGACCCTGGGTGATTTATTTAATCCCTATGGGTCTCAGTTTCTTCATCTGTTAAATGGGAATCATGAGAGCATCTACCTCCCAGGATTGTTGTGAGGATCAGATGAAATAATGCATGAAAAGTTCCTTGCAAAGCTATCGAAATGCTGCTGCTGCTGCTAATGATGATGACTAAAGAAAGAAAGAACACTGATCTTGGGATCAAGACCTGGATCTGAATCTTGGCTTTTCCATTTAGTAGTGACAATTTCTATAAGTCTCAGAAATCTGATCTGGAAAGTATATATAATTAATAGTCTTACCAATCTCACGGGGTTATTGTGAGGAAAGTACATTGCAAGCTATAAATTGGCATAAAAATATTGTTCTACTGATGATTCAGTTCAATAACCATTTATAATTTAGTTACTGTGAATCACAGAAGTAGTCTGGTAGTTGGCAAAATGTACCAGATTTGGAGCAAGAGGATGGATTCCACCGATGGCTGTGTGTCATCTAGGACAAGTCACATGACCTCAATGGCTCTTGGTTTCTTTGACTATAGAATGGGACAGTTGGGTCAGATGACCTCTAAAGCCCCATCTAGATCTGAATCTATGGTCCAGTGGTCCTGTTAAACTGCCTGGCCTATGATACCAAGGAAAAATGAAAGTCCTTGTTCTCGGAGAGTTTATATTCCATTCTTTCAGGTGAGCTTATATTTTACTTAAGGGAAGAAAAGTTCCAAGTAACCAGAAAATCGAAGACATGTTGCCTGAGAGAAAGGGATAGGAGTGGGTGGGAAGGACTTTTAATGCAAATCTAATATAGACTCCCAGAACTGTCCTAATGGGAAACTGGGGATAAAATCTCAATAAGAGCTAGAATAAAGATATCAGAAAACCTTTCATTCTACTGAGGATGGGGGTTAGGGAGAAGATATAATATTTAAAGGATAATTTAAGGGTGATCAGGAAAGGCTTCTTTGTTAGAGGGGGTACCTGAGATAAGCCTTGAGGGAAGGTTAAGGATTCTAAAAAGAGCAAATGGTCAGGGAGTGAGTGCATTCCAAATGTGGGCACAGCCTATGCAAAGACCTAGAGGTGGGACACTAAGTTCAGGGAACAAGGATTAGGCCAGTTTTGCTGGAGTGTGTGATGGAGAGAAAACTGAGAACAATGGAGGAAAGTAGGTTGGAGGCAGATTGTGAAGTGTTTGAAATGAGAAAATGAAGAGTTTGATTAAGCAGCGAGTCACTGGGATCAGTGAACAAAGTACCAAGTCATACGGAGAGATTTTTTCACTAATAACTTATTCTTGAGGACGACTTCCCTCCTTCGTGTCTATACTTAGCTATTTTCAGGAGGGTCATGACTTTATAAAGAGACAGAGTTGAAAGTGGGCCACTTACTTATCTTCTCCTTGGCTAACCACACTGGAGCCTTCTGTAGTCTATAACCAGAGCACCACTACCCACTCAATGGCAGTGACTACTAATTACAGACAAAGTCACAGGAAATAGTCTTTCCGTTCTTAGCTTGAAAATCTCACTCGACTTTGGAAGAGTAAATGCTCTAACTGTCCATGGTCCAGACAACAAAGCCAAGCGACCAGAGCTGGAGCCAGGCTAGCAGAGGCAATGTGGCATAGTAGGCTGAGAGTCAAGAAGATCTGGGTTCAGATCCTTATTCTGACCACTACCAGATGGTTCTGGGCAGGCCATTTAACTTCTCAGTGACCTGAACAACTCGTAAAAAATACAAGCTAATCCTCTAACCTAATTTCCTCACTAGGAATTCCCTGGACTAACAAAATCATAGGATCCAGACCATCCCATCACTGATGCCTGAACCATAGAGAAACCAGGAAACAGCTATCAAGAAAAGAATGGGGAAGAAATGGATTGGGAGACGTGTGTGGAGGCTCACTGATGAATGAATGAGATCAATAAATAAGATGCAGGATTTAGGAGCAGAAGGTTTTATAGAGAAGAGAGAGGTAGGGAGGAGGTGGAACATACGGAATGGGTGAAAGAAATCAGGCTAAGGCTAGGAAGAGAGTATGGAAAGTGGAAAGGGTAGACTATCTGAGAACTGCTCTGCTTAGAAGGGAATAAGAGAGAGGAAAAGGACCACAGGCTGGGTAGAGATCGAGAACTTTGCAGATTATTCCTGGAGCCCTTTGTTGTTTCCTGAACAATATTTTAGGTTACATAGTAGATAGAGTGCCAGGCCTGAGGTCAGGAGGAACTGGTTCAAATATGACCTCAGACACTTCCTAGCTGTATGACTCTGGGCAAGTCACTTAATCCCAATTGCCTAGTCCTTGCTGCTCTTTGTCTTAGAGTAGATTCTAAGACAGAAGGTAAAGGTTTAAACATATAAAAATATATATATATATACATATATATACACATATATATATAGTATATATCATTATATACCAGTGATGGTGAACCTTTTAGTGTGCCCAAAAGGCAACCCTCATGCTACATGTGAGCCTTACCCTAGACAGGGGAGGGAAGAAGTGCTCCCATTGAGCTTACTGGGCAAAGGGGTGGGTGATGTGAGAAATGTTCTCAGGTAAGCATGGAGAGGGGGAAGAGAGTGGCTCCCTCTGGCACACTCCAGCATATATGCCATAGATTCGCCAACATGAATATATACTATTATATATAACATAAACATATTATAATTTTAAATTTAAATATGCATTTAATTACATATATATATTTTTTTTTATGAGACCCTTACTTCTGTTTCCCTTATCCACTAAAAGTTCTGTTAATGGCACAAGCCAAACAGTGTCCTGTGCTCACTGAAAGGAATCATACACTTACTTTGAGACTTGCTTGTCACGGCACAGAAAAACTATCTGGATGTACAATAACTGAGCTCGAATTAGGTGGGGAGGGTCTCCAAAATATAAGTGTAGTTTTTAAGCTCTAAGACTTTGGGGATGGCCTCTAAAATCACCTTGCCAGAAGATGCCCTTGAATGTCAGGAGTAAACAGTGAAGGCTTCTAGCTTGTAAATAGACCCAGCCATGGGGAATGTGGGACAAGAGCCAAACAGGATGGGCAGCTAGGGATGGCTCGTCATCTGTACAACTGAAGGGGACTGCCCTCATCAACAGCTCCAACTCAAAGCCTGTTCTGAGGCACACGACATCTGACTTAGACTTGGATCCTTCTTTTGAAACCAGCATGGTCTCTTTCTTAGGTTTCCTCCCAAGAAATACCAGCAGAGAAGTTTTCTGGTGCTGAGTGATGATGGTCCCAAAGCCTTACTGCTTTGAGTCCTTTAAAATCAGCTCCAAATGCAACTGAGATTGGAATTTGATGATTTCGCACTCTCCTTGTTCTTCTTCTGGAAACCCACAGCTACAGGCATCCTCTTCTTGGGTAATCTGGACTGGTTTTCTAAGAGCTAAAACAGAAAGGTAAGTAGTTAGCTTTGGTTCTCTGTCTGGCTTTCTTATTCTTTGCTCTCTTCTCTCCTCTCTGTCTCCGTCTCTGTCTCTGTATGTGCGTGTGCGTGCGTGCGTGTGTGCGTGCGTGTGTGTGTGTGTGTGTATGTGTGTGTATGTGTGTGTGTGTGTGTTATCTCTCTCTTTCTCAGTCTGGCTCTTCCTACCTCTCTTAGGCTGTGTGAAAAAATTGTTAGAAATTGAGGAGATTAAGATAACGTGATAAATTATGGGAATTGAGTAAACCACACTGGCTCCATCTTGTGACTCAATTCCAAAGCTAGCTCAGTTCCCTTTCTATTCAGTTATGGTCCTAATCTAAATTCTGTCCTATGAGAAAACTCTATTCAGTTGTAGAAACTAGGAGAAAACCTTAATGCATTGTTTGAACCTGGCCCTGTGTAGCTGGGAAACTGGACCACTTGTACCTGCTGCTTAGAGTTCCTAAACTAAGATCCTAGGTTGTGTTGACCAGAAACCGGTCAGATCTTAAAATGGATGCAAGAAGTTTTCTCAGAATAGTATATCTCAAGCAACCTGTTATGTCTTCTCTGAAAACTGGCCCCACACTGACATATCAGTTATTGTTTCCATATTCCGCGATTGCTTGCAGATACTTGGGGAAGAATGGGATGCCTTCTTTACTGAAATCAGGGAATCACCTGTTCACTCTCTCCCACCCCACTTGGAAAGTCCCAAATCTTTTATCTCATTAGAAATCAGATGACCTAATGTTGTATGGTTTCCTTTTAATTAACTGGGCTTATTGTTTTTAATGTATAACAGTCTGTTGTGTTTAGAGTCCAGCCCCAAGCTGAGGAAGGGCCTTGGTCCCAATTTGTCAGGTCATTGGCATGCATTGCTTAATCAATTGATAGGTTCAGAAGATTAAACCTTCGTTTCCCCATCCTTTCCTCCTTGGCTCCTTACCTCTGGAAGTGCACTGCTCACTCAATGGCCAACCCCGCTAAGATCAGCAAAAGAGCTTTGACCTGCTCCATTTCTAATCTGGGCTGGTTTGCCCCTCTGTAGGCAGCCTGGGTGGAGAGGTGGTGATGGTTGGCTCACCACATCAGTGCAGGACTTTGTATGAACACCTGAATGCCTAAGCTCGTGATATCCCTCAACCTCTCGACCTCGGTCCCCTCCCAGCGGCAGAGGTTCATAGACCTGGGCCACCCCACCTGGCTACAAGATGACTTTCAGAAGGGAAAGAAGCAAAGCGTCCAATCTACAAGACTCACTAGGGAAGAGAGAAAAATTTCTTGGATTTAAGTTGTTTTCTTAGATTTAAGAATTTTATTTATTTATTGGCCCTTTCTATAAGTGAAAATGTTCTCCTTGTTCCAAATGCAACTGCTGCCGGCTATATTTCAGAGACATCTATTGACTTTTTCCGGTATCAGGGACCTCAGACTTGCCCATTTGTTAAATGATCAAAGTGGCAGGAATTAAAATAGAAAGCAAAAGTGAAAATGATTTCCTCACAACTAAACCATTCACCAGAGAAAAGCTGCTCTAAAGGACTCTAGCTGGGTTTTATGCCCTTTGAAGGAATTTCTCATTTTATTAATTTATAAATTAATATAAACTATGTTAATTTATTTTTCTCTTCGATTAGTATTTTTTAAATTCTCAGTCTGATTGATATCTTTGTTACAAATGGATATTAATGGACTTTGTATCACCTTTGCTTCTACATTTTAGAGAGGTTAAGCAACTTGTTTGTGATCACAACCAGTTAGTGTCGAAAGTAACATCCAAACCCAAGTCGTCCTGACTCTAAGCCCACACCTATACCCACTAAGCCAACCTGCCTCTCCAAGCTGAATCTTGAAATCCTTTTATCAGATCACTACTCTGTACTAAGCCTCAAGACCCTTTAAACCTTACTCCTGAGTTCTAAAGAATTTCCTGGGTTTTTCATTTCCCTCTCAAGTCCTGTGTGTTTACCATGAGAAAGGAAAGAAATCAGTATTTTCATAGCACCTACTATGTGCCAGGCACCATGTTAAGCACTTTACAAATATTATTTCGATTGATCCTCACAATATCCCTGGGAGGTATTAATAATTATCTTCAACAATAATAACAGTGAGCATTTATATAGCACCTGCTATGTGCTAGGCACTGTGATAGCAATTTATAAATATGATATTATTTGGCCTCCACAACATCCCTGTGAGGTAGCTGCTATTAGAGAGATAGATAGATAGATATTCCATCTATCTCTCTATATATAACACCTATTTTATTATAGATATTATAATTATGATATAATCATATATGATATAATATAATTATGTAATAGTCTATGATTTATATTATAAAATTAATAAAGCATATAATATAGATAGTCTATAATATCTATTATATATAGATAGATATCCTATCATCTATCTATCCATCATGTATGTCTGTCGGTCCGTCTGTCTGTCTGTCTGTTGATCTGTATTTCAGTCTATTGGTCTCTCCCTCTTTCTATCCATCTATCCATCTATCCATCTATCTATCTATCTATCTATCTATCTATCTATCTATCTATCTGTCTGTCTGTCTGTCTATCCATCCATCCATTCATCCATATCTATATCTCTATCTCTATCTCTATCTCTGTCTATCTATCTATCTATCTATCTATCTATCTATCTATCTATCTATCTATCTGTCT
>NC_058132.1:42360228-42418945 GCF_016433145.1 Gracilinanus agilis
TATATATATATAATCAAAGTTCATGCATCCCAAGTTAAGAAAATCTGCATTTATACCCCTTTCAAAATGACACATTCACGAGCAAAAAAAACTGGTGCTAGCCATACCTTAAGTTCCAGACTTGTCTCTTAAAGATAAAAAAGTCTAAAAGAAAGGACAACTTGTGGAAGACTCCATGTTCCAGCAGTTCCTCTGGACTTCCCACTAAGAAGTGCAAAGAAGAAAAAAGAGGGAGGAGTATATACAGAAGGAATAGAAAAGTGAAATCATTCCCTATTTTTTTCATTTTCATTTCATTTCTATAGTCATAGGACTATAGAAAATGGGAAGTTGGAGGGACCCTGGTAGAGGGATGGAAAGAAGGAATGAAGGAAGGAATGAAGGAAGGAAGAAGGGAAGGAAGGAAGGAAGGAAGGAAGGAAGGAAGGAAGGAAGATGGGTGGATATAGAGGGGAAGAGATGTACATTAGTACATAGACAGATAGACAAATGATATACCAACAGATAGATAGAATGAGTTCATATATTTCTAGGGCTTGCCATATTCCAGGCATGTGTTATGCACTGGGGATACAAATAGTACAAAGAAACAGGACAGGCTTTGCTCTCAGCTTACATTCAAGAACATGGAAATGCTCATTACTGAGCAATATTACGATAAGGGCCCGGGGTACCACGTGTCCTATAAAATATTCAGTATTAACATATTGAAGAAGTGGATAAACAACTGGGCTGAGAGCCAGGAAACTTGGGGTTGAAGTCTAGTCTTGGGCACATAGTGTCAGTCAGTAGTTAATAAACATGTATTAAAAGCTTATTATGTGCCAAGTACTAGAGATACAAAAAGGGGAAAGAGAGTCTTTGACCTCAAGGATCTTACAATCTAATGAGGGAAATGACAAGCAAAATCCTGCAGACAAGCTATAAAGAAGATAAATGGGAAATAATTACCAGAAGGAAGGCACTAGAAGTAAGAAGGGTTTGGAAATTTTTCCTATAGAAAGAAGGATTTTAGTTGGGACTTAAAGAAAGCTGGAAAAGCCAGAAGGCAGAGATGAGGAAGTAGAGCATTCCAGAAATAGGGTACAATTTGTGAAAATACCTGGAGTCAAGAGATAGAGTCTTATTGATGGAACAGCTAGGAGGCACACAGTGTCATTGAAACAAAGAGTACATGGCAGGGTGAGGGCCGGGGGATGAGGGTTTCAAGTCTAAAAAGACTAAAAAAGCAGATGGGGCAGGCAAGGTTATTAAAGGCTCTGAACATCAAAAAAAGGTTTTTGTATTTGATCCTAAAGGCAATAGGGAATCATTGAAGTTTATTGAGTAAGGGGGATGCCTTAGACCTGTGCAAGTCCCTTATTAAGTGTTCTAGGCAATGTTCTAACTGTGCGAAATAGTCCTTTGTTAGTCTGACTTGTATGGCACTGAATAAGTTAAAATAAGTGTATTGCCATTTTAACTACACCGACATGACTTATCCACGAGCAAGTAATATTTCTCCAATTATTTAGGTCTGTCTTAAAATCTGTGAAGAATATTTTTACATTCAGATAATGCATTCATATAATTTCTGGGTAATCTTGGAGGATAGACTCCCAAATATTTCATACATTGTATAATTATTTTGGATGGAATTTCTTTTTTTTCTCTCTTTCTACTGTGTATTCCTGGCAATATATAGAAATGCTGATGATTTAAGTGGATTTATTTTACATCCTGTGAATTTTCTAAATTTATTTTTTCAATTAATTTTAGTCGATTCTTTAGAGTCCTCTAGATAGACCATATAAGCATCTGCAAAAAGTATTCCTAAGCAACACTCTATGACTGAAAGTTACAGAGAAGGTGCCAATCTGCATTGAAAGAGGGTATCTCCTCATTTGGGGGTTCCTTTTACCAGTAAAATCAGAACTCTAGTTCTTATCCTTATTAAAGATAGAGCTAGTCAGATTTAGATTTGTTTCTTATAAAGGATTGACTTGATGTCAAGAGAAAAGGAGGAGCTTCCCCCATCCTACTCCAGTTGAGTAGACTCACATTGATGAACTTCTGGAAGAACATAGATTGGATTGGCACAACAAAAAAACAGCTTACTCACTGTAAGGAGTATACAAGTATATATAAGGAGATACACAGAAGGATTAGAATATTACCTAGAATAATACCTCGAGTCATCCCCACCAGGTGTCAAGCAGACTGCCTTAGGCTGCTCTTCCACTTTGCTTATCTTGAGCAGTTTCGTCCAGGCAGTATCTCCAGAAACTATGTCAATCCTCCCCTTCCTGCTGCTTCCTTCTTCTCTCTGAAGGAGTTAGTTTGCTCACTTTGCTTTGGAACTCTTGCCCTAGGGATGAAGAATAGTCTTGATAAGTAAATGAATAAGTACAAACTCACTTTAATTTTATATTTACTTCACATCTCATCCATCCATCCATCCATGTATCCACCCTAGTCATCTGGACATCCACCCTCCTGCCTTGTATGTACTCTCCTCCCTTCTCCTCTCCCTCTCCCACTTTCCTGTTCTTGCTCTGGAAACCATGATTAAAGAATATGACCATTGCTTCTGGAAAGGGTGTAACAAGTGGTTGTCTTATCAATCAACTCACAATTTCTATGCTTACTCAAACCAAAACACCTTTACTGCATCACCACCACTCTTTAAAAAAAAAAAAACACAAAACAACAAAAAACCCTTAACTTCCATCTTAATATCAATTCTAAGTATTGGTTTCAAGGCAGAAGTGTGGTAAGGGCTAGGCAATGGGGGTTAAGTGATTTGCCCAAGCTTACATAGATAGGAAGTGTCTGAGAGGTCAGATTTATCCACCATTCTTTTCTTCATTCATTCATTTGTTCATTTATTTATACACATATACATATGTGTATGTGTGCATGTATACATATGTACATATGCATACGAATGTGTATACCTACACATATATATGTTATTTTCCCCCTAAATAACTAAATTACTTTCTTATTTATATCTTCAGTGCTGCCTGGCACATAGTAGGCACTTAATAAATGTCTCTTCATTCATTTATTTATTTATTCTTTTGATAATATCCATTTTTAAAGAACTGAAATGTAATGCAAGGAGGAAGAGAAATATCTAAGGATCTTTTAGAAATGATTCCTGAAGCAGCAAGGTGGCACAATGGATTGAGAGCCAGACCTAGAGATGGGAGGTCCTGAGTTTAAATCTGGCCTTAGACATTTCCTTGTTATGTGACCCTGGGCAAGTCATTTCACCCCAATTGGCTAGCCATTACCATTCTTCTGCCTTGGAAGTGATACTTAATATTGATTCTATGACAGGAGGTAAGGGTTTAAAAACATTTTTTAAAATTAAAAAATTAAATCTGGCCTCAGACACTTCCTGGTTGGGTGACACTGGGTAAGTCACATTCGCTCGATTGCCTAGTCTTTACCATTCTCCTTGGAACTGATACTCAATATTGATTCTAAAATGAAAGGAAAGAGTTTTTTAAAAAAAGAAATGATTCTGATATCTTTAAGAATTCTTTTGAAGATGTTTTATCCCTTCACATTGTCTCTATACCTGGGACGCAGACTTCCATAATGGAGTAAACCCAGCCTTCTAACACAGTAAGATAAAGAGATGGTACAGAAACGAACAAAGGACCTTGAATGGAGCTTGTAAGAGAAAGGATGAAAACTTCAGGATAACAGATCACTCTCCAGTTTTATGGCTCCCTTTATAATCAAGAGAATTCTTTTCCACTTGAGAAACTGAAGCTCGAGAAGTTGCACCTTGCTCAAGGTCACATAGGGAGTCAGTAGCTGAAGTGCGAACCCAGGTATTCTGAGTCCTCTGAGCTTTCCATGTTGTCGTCCTTAGCCAACGATGGCAAGTCCAACAGTCTGCTCTAATTTCACTTACTGGATAGTATTCTGCAAATACATTTGTGTTTTCTGACCTCGAAATGATAATCTCATAATCTGGTCCAAACACTTCCTTCTATTTTGTGTTTCTCTTCTTAAGAACTTCAGTACTCTGGGGTTAAAAATAAAACAAGAAAGGAGTGGGAAGGTCAAGCTCACCAAAAGAGATTGAAGACAAGAGGCTAAAGGGTTACTTACTGGAATCAGAGGCATCATAAGGAGAGTTACGATAGAATGGGGATTGTTTTCAGCAAGAGATTGTGTGGGCTGAATTCTTGAATGTGAATGTGAAAGGGTATCTAATTTGATGTTGTCATTTGGAGTGGAGGATGGGAAAGATAGAGGAAGGATAGGAAGGAGTCTCCATGATTCATGATGGTACTATTGGGTGTGACTATGGAGATTTGATGAGAACTCTGTAGAAAAATGACTTTAAACAGAAACTTAAAGTCCAGGGGGCAGCTGTGTGGCTCAGTGGGTTGAGATCCAGGCCCAGAGATGGGAGGTCCTGGGTTCAAATGTGACCTCAGACACTTCCTAGTTTTGTGACCCTGGCCAAGTCATTAATCCCAATTGCCAAGCCCTTGCTGCTCTTCTGCCTTGGAACCAACACAGAGTATTGATTATAAGATAGAAGGTCAGGGTTTAGAAAAAAAGAAACTTCAAGTCAGATTTGTATCTCAGTCACAGTCCCATCACTTTACTAGCCTGTACCTTGAGTAAGTCAAAACTTCTTTGAGACTGAGTTTCATAACGGGTTGGTAATACTGATCAGGGAGAGTCTTCAGTCTGTTTCGGAGAAATAAAGAGTTCTGTTCCATTGTAGTCTACAGTTTACCTAGGGTTTTCTATGGGAGTATTGTATTGAGAGAAACAACCAATAGGAAGAATTCAGAGAAACTTGGGAAGATTTGACTGATCCAGAGCAAAGTAAGTAGGAACAAGAGAACAATTTGTACAAAGATCTAAAAAAGAAAAAAAAATTAAAGACATCAGAATTCTGCTCAATGTTAATGATCGGCTCTGATTTCAGAGGCATGATGGTGAAACGTAACTCCCTTTCCCAGAAGGGAGATGATAGACATAAGCAGGGCAGCTAGATAGAGTGTTGGGCCTGAAGTTCAGAAGAAATGAGTTCAAATCCAGCCTCAGATACTTACTAGCTGTGTGACCCTGTGCAAGTCATTTAATCCTGTTTGGCTCAGTTTTCTCATCTGTAAGATGATCTAGAGAAGGAAATGGCAAACCGCTCTAGTATCTTTGCCAAGAAAATCCCAAATGGAGTTAATGAAGAGTAAGTCACAACTAAACAATAACTGAACAACAACAAAAAGTATATGTACAAAATGATGTATATGTTAGTCATGATGTGTCATGATAGTCATGACATGTTATTTGACATGGACAATGTGTGGTTTTGTTATGAGGTTATAGCCGGGTGCTGTGGGGTACAATGGTGAACCCCTGGGTTCGGGAAGGATACCTTTTGCAAGAATGCAAGACTCCAAAACTTAGCTTAAAAAGTAAAAAGAAAGATTTATTAGTAAGACAGGATTAACAGCCCACAAGACGACACGAGTGGAACAACCCTGGGGGCTGCTCCCAGAATGCCTTGGTTCAGGGGTTTTTATACCCTTTACAACAGTGAGTACATGATATTATGTCACGGTGTGGCCCTGACTCTAGAGTGGTAAGTGCTTAGGTATTCGGTGGGGTGTGGGGCCTGCCTGGAGACCCTCATGGTTTGGGGAGCAGATGGATGCCTGAGATACAGCCTGATGGTATCAAGGGGTAGCCTGGAGGGGCATCTCTTTGTCCATCTCCACCTAAAGGACATCCAAGGATGATAGTAATCTCGGGGTCTTACAGACGCTCTCAGATGTTCTTGGCTTAGAGTCACAAGGACAGGAGGGAGCAGGGAATGTCCTGTCTACGCTTTGCCTGAGTTAAGGGGTACAGTGTCCGTGGCATCTCCCTACCATGCCCATGCCAGTTTGGTTTTATTTTGTTACAAGAGAATGTTCGGTTGGATAAGAGGAAGGTATGAAGAAAGTTATAGTAAGGGCAGCTGGGTGGCTTAGAAGATTGAGAGTCAGGCCTAGAGATGGGCGGTCCTGGGTTCAAATCTGACCTCAGACACTTCCTAGTTTTGTGATCTGGGCAAGTCATTAATCCTAATTGCCAAGCCCTTACTGCTCTTCTGCCTTGGAACCAATATTTAGTATTTATTCTAAAATGGAAGGTGAGAATCTTTTTTTAAAAGCTGTCGTAACACTAGCTAGTTTTTATATAGTTCTTTAAGGTTTGAAAAATCCCTTCACAAATACTCTCATCCTATCCTCACAACTTCCTCAGGAGGTAATAGCACCTATCTAGTATACAATTATAATAGATACTATCATCATCCCCATTTTTTGTTAACCAATTAGTTCAACTGAAGGAGATAGGACCTTCCCAGAGTCACAACAGCTAGCAATTATCTGAATCTGGTTCTGACTCCAGAACCAGGCCTCTCTCCATCGTACCACCCAGCTGCCTCGCCAGATGAGAAATGCATTTGGAAAAAAAAAGAGAAGAAATGAGGATAGAAAGGAGAGGAAATAAAAGGAAAGGCTTAGCCACAAGCGGATCCCTGAATCGTGGAGAGGTATCTGGGCTTTAACTTCGCTGGTGGTGGGACTCTCCCAAGTCTGAGCATGGTAAGCTGAGTGTAGGAGGGTTAGACCTTAAATAACACTGCTGAGTGCTCTCTTAGCACCATTTCAAAATCGCCCCTCGAACCAAGCTGACCTCATTCACACGTCATACTAGGGCTGACATTTAAGCAGACTGCATTTTCGTTTTGCTGAACTCAACTGACATTTTGTGGGCTAAAGTCTACATGTGATGGATCTGGTTTCTCTGTCCTATATTTAGCTCACTTTTCTAACTGAGCCAGAGACAGGAGCAAATTTAGGACCGGACTAAAAACATATTTACCAAGGATTATTAGTCCATAGTTAAAGAATCAGTTATTTCAAAACTGTTCCAATTAAAGGCTGGGCTCCCCTGTGCAGGGCTGTTGTTAGAGTCCGTAGAGATGCTAAGGGCCTTATGTCTTCTAGTCCAATTCTTTCATTTTACAGATGAGGAAACTGATGGCAAGAGGGATAATGCATGGCAGAGACAGGAGATAAATCTGGGTCCTCCCCAATGTTCTCCCCCTGCCCTGCAATGGCACACCATGTATTCTTACTTCATTGACTCATCAGTTAAGCTTGAATCGAAAAGTACTTCATTGACTCATCAGTTAAGCTTGAATCGAAAAGTAAATTAAATAGCTAATTAATCACAAACATAATAGTGCCTCGGCTAATAAACACATATAATTCTGCTGCTGGTATACAGTGACTTCCCGAGTAAAGTGGATAATGAATGCTTTGCAGAGGTCATATATAACAAATTCATATCATCTGAAGTTATAATTATGTAAATATGGCTATTGGTTCCAGCCCAATGGAAATACACAGTGAGAATGTGAATTATGTGGCCACTGCAGAGGCTTCATTATTCATATGAATCCAGGCCTAGATCTATACGGTCAGTTTTTTTCCCCCTTAAAAATCCTGTTTTTCAAGTCAGAGCATACTCTATCAGATCAGGTCCTCCTTCTCTGTTAAACTATCACTCACTTCCTTCATGAAGCCTTCCCAGACTAACCTAAATAGGAGAGCAAGAGATAGATATGCACACATACATATATGTATATGTGCATACGTGTCTGTGTACATACATGTGTCTATTGGGTGTGCATGTGTATCTATGTGTGCATATAACTTCAAGCAAACGATCATGTCACCCCACAGACAGACTCTAGTGAGACCTCCTGAAGTAGCCCATTCCACTTTGGAATAGATCTCATTGTTGGGAGTCTCTCCTGGTATGGCTCTTGGCTGGACCTCTGAAGCCTTCATCCACTGCTCTTAGTTCTGGTCTCTATGGCCAAGCGTAGCACGTCTAATCCTGCTTCTACCTGACATGCCTTCAAATACTGGAAGGAGGGCGTGCTGGGATCCTCAAGTCTCCTCCTCTTCGAGCTAGGCATCTCCCTACCCTGGCTCTGCTCTCACCACCATGGCTCAGTTAGTTACCTTCTCACCATGGAACTTCCTCCACCACACTAGAGCTCTTCTGCCTTTGGTGAGTTCTGCCCAGACCTCCATTTTGGAAGGATTCTAGGCTCTCTGATATTCATTCCTCTCCCGGGATCTGCTTCTAACTCTCATAGTCCTCATAGCTCAACTGCAACTGCTCTCTCCAAAGTTACCAACAATCCCTTACTTGCTAGACTTGGTGCTCTTTTCTGTCCTCATTCTTCTTGACTTTTCTATGTCATTTGATGCTGCTGACCAGGCTTTTCTTCTGGATACTTACTCTTTCTGGGCTTTTTTTGACATCGTTCTCTCATTTCTCCTACCTATCTGATCACTCCATCTCGGCCTCTTTGCTTGAGTATTATCCATATCACACCCCTTAAATGTGGGATATCCCAGTGCTCTCTTCTGGATCCTTCTCCCTCTTTCTCTCTCTCCTCTCTTCATCTTTCTTTCCCTCTCCCTCTTCCTCCTTCCCTCTCTCTGTTTCTGTTCTCTCCCTCTTCTCTCTCTTTCTCTCTCTCCTCTCTTCCTCTCCCCTCTTTCTCCCTCCCTATCCCTTTTTCTCTCTCCCTCTCTCTTTCTTTCTCTCTCTCTCTTTCTCTCTCTTCTCCCCCTTCCTCCTCTATTTCTCCTTCCCTTTCCCTCTCCCTCCCTCTCTCTGTCTTTCTTTACCCCACCCTTCTCTCTTCCCCCACATTGATTCCAATGGATTTAATTATCCTTATACAGATGACTCCAAGATCTTCATATCCATCCTGAATCTATCTACTAAGCTTTAGTCCCACAATACCAATTGCCTCGGGGACATTTCAAATGATATGTTCTGGAAGACATGAACAAAGCAGGACTAATTATCTTCCCTCTTCCCCCCAAACACAGTCCTCTTCTAAATTTCTCTGTTCCCATTAAGGCTACCACGATCCTTCTAGTTGCCTGCATTTACAACTTTATCACCTTACTCTCTCCCTACATATCCAGTTAAAGATCAGGTCTTCTTGTTTCTCCTCACAAGATCTCCAACCTCCATTCCCTTCCTTCCCTTCACACAGCCATCACCCTAATTCAGGCCCACATCACCTCTCATCTAGACTACTGCCATAGCTTTCTAATGACACTCCCTGCCTCAAGTCTCTGTCCTCTTCGACCATCTGAATACAGCTGCTACTGTGATTTCCCTGACCACATCACTTCCTACCGACATACCCTTAATCATCCACTATTGGCCTGCTGCACCAAATATAAACTCTTCGGTTTGACATTAAGCCCTTTACAACTGGTCCCAATCTGCCTTTCCAGCTTTGTCTCATATTAATGCCCTTTAGCACCCACCCACCTCCCACCTCCCACCTTTATGTGTGCTACACACTCCACAAGCCTGGAATTTACATTTTTCTCACCTCTAGCTCTGAGAATTCTCAGTCTCTTTCTTTCCATTTTTTTTTTTAAATCTTTACCTTAGTGGCAGCTGGGTGGCTCAGTGGATTGAGAGCCAGGCCTAAAGATCGGAACTCTTTGGTTCAAATCTGACATCAGACATTTCCTAGTTATGTGACCCTGGGCAAGTCACTTACCCTACATTGCCCTGCCTCTACCACTCTTCTGCCTTAGAACCAATACACAATATTGATTGTGAGATGGAAGGTAAGGGTTTAAAAGAAAACAACCTTAACCTTCAATCAATACTAAATATTGGCTCCAAGGCAGAAGAGTGGCAAGGGCTAGGCAATTGAGATCTTTGGACAGTAGCCACTTTTATCCATAGGACTCAACCTAGCAGGGCCAGTTCAAGTTGGGAGAATAAGCCCACAGAGACTATAAATATATATGCTTATATATATTTAAAATTATCATCTATCATTATAGAAATTTTGGTAGCATTCCCAGTCATCAGGCACATTAAAAGAATGATAAAGATCAGATAACTTCATTAAAAGGAAGTCATTTGGGTCAAAGAATATGACTCATGATTCTTAAAAATGAATGAAAAGAGGAAACATTTGAAACAATGTTCAACTTCACTAATTCAAAATTAAGAAAGGCAAATTAAAACAACTACGAACTATAAGTTCTTGTCTATTAAACTGACAAAAAAAATTACAAATTCAAGTGTCGGTAAACGTGGGGGAGATGGATATATTCCTAGTGGCATTATAACTTGTGACAATTTTTTTGGAAAGTGATCAAGTAATATAAGTCACAGAACTGGTGATAGATTCCCTTTGACCTGGTAAAGTCATCGTTTAAAAATTGTCCTAAGAAATGATTAAACAGAAAAAGAGATGGCTCTTTGAACAAAGATATTAATAGATAAAACACAGCAGATTGACTGGAAACAACCTAAATACCCAGTGGTTGAGTAATGGCTACTTAGGACACCATTGAATAAGTGCCCAATATAAAAATAACAGGGAGAAAGGATATTCAGACATGTCAAAAAGTACAAAGCACAAAAATCAAATTCTAAAAAAACAGAAGGAATATTATACATACACTGAGGCATCTAGGTGACCCTCATTGCCAATCTTCTGCCTTGGAACCAATACTTAATATTGATTCTAAGAGGGAAGGTAAGAGTTTTAAATATATGTATATGTTGTACATACAGTGAGTATAACAATGTAAAAGGTGTGTCTATGTGACTCTATGTCTCTATATATGATCGATATATATGTCTACTTCATAGGTTACCATGGCCAAGTAACCCAATGGTTTCCAAACCCCATTGCCTAGTGCATAGTACGCATTTGACAAATGATTGTTGACTAATTGGTCGGTCATCAGGTAGTCAAGTTTCTGTGTGATATGATCAAACAGTGGAAAGAGGTCCTGTTTTGGAGACAAAGGACCTAGATCAAATCCTGGCCCTACTACTTCCTAACTTGGGTGATGTTGGGTAAAGGGAGGGAGTGAGGCAACATGATCTCTGAGTTCCCTTCCTAAATCTGTGATCTGACATGATAAGACAGAGAGATAATGTGGGCAGTGTTATACCAATACCCACATATAAATTTAAAAATTTTTAAATGTGGGAAAAGGCTCTAGCATGCTGGGTATATTTCCTCTCCAGAGGATTTATGGAAGGAATGGCTGAGAAACAGAATAGGATAAGAGACATGTGAATTGACTCAACTACTTAGGAAAGCGATTTGGAATTCTACAGTAAATTGTACATTCCCTTTGATCCAATTACAAGGATAGAGATCCAAGGATAGAGATAAATGTCCTATGGGTACAAGAACACTTTATGGCATCACTTTTTGAAGAAGCAAAGAATATATATTAATTGGGGAATGACTGCAAAAATTATAGGATATGGATTATCATAAGGGACAGCTGGGTGCTGGGTTTGTAAGCCAGGAAGACTCATCATTGTGAGTTCAATTCCAGCCTCAGACACTTATTAATTATATGACCCGGGGCAAATCAAAATACTGTTTGCCTCAGGTCTTCATCTGTAAAATGAGCTAGAGAAAGAAATGGCAAACCACTGTAGGATCTTTGCCCAAAAAACCCAAACAAAGTCATGAAGAATTGAAAATAACTGAAAAGGACTGAACAACAACAACAAATGGTAAAGAGAATATCACTTCACTAGAAGGAATGGTGAACATGACAGATTCAGAGAAATGTGGAAAGATACAGAGTGATATAAGCAGGACCAAGAAAACAATTTACTGATCTCAGTGACAATAATACGAAAAAAACCCAAACTTCAGAAGACCTCAGAAATTTGACCCAAGCTGCCCTGTAAAGTGAACTGAGGCCTGGCTTGGAAGCCAGAAGAGGCTGGAGTTCAAATTCTGTCTCTGCTATCCTGGCTGTATGATCCTGGATGAGTTACATCAGGTTTCTAGGCCAGTGGTGTTAAATAGAAATAGGTACTCTTGAAGAACTGGAAACTGAGGCACTCTAGGATCTTTGCCAAAAAAACCCAAACAAAGTCATGAAGAATTGAACACAACTGTCCATCAGTTGGGGAATGGCTGAAAAAATCATGGTGTATGGTTGTAATGGAAAACGGTTGTCTCATAAGAAAGGGCAAACAGGATGAGTTCAGAGAAACCTGGAAAGATTTACATGAACTGATGCAGAGGGAAGTAAGCAGAACCAGAACATTGTATATGGTAACAGAAGTATTGGACTATGATCAACTGTGAATGACTTAACTATAATAGCAATGCAAGATTATAAGACAACCCCAAGGAAAAGACGCTATCCATAGCCATAGAAGGAATGTAAATACAGATGGAGGCATGCCATCCTTTCCTTTATTTATTTCATGAGTTTTTTTTTAATTATACGTATGATATATGTCTTCTTTTATCACATGGGGAATGTGGAAATATGTGTACATGACAACACTGGTATAATCTATATCAGATTACTTCCTGACCCAGGGAAGAGGGAGAGGAGGGAGAGAGAAAGAGAATTTGGGTCACAAAATGTAGGAAACAATTGTTGAAAACTGCATCTGCATGTAATTGAAAAAAAAATAAAGGAAAAGACAGGAAAAAAAGTAACAAGCTCACTGATCCATACATAAGGATCCCTTCCAGCTACATTTAAATTTAGGGGGTTTTGTTACCATTTATTTTATATATATATGTAGTATAATATAATATGTAACATAATGATAACATAATTAATATGATTTATTATAAATATGTAATAAATTAGAATAAATATGCTTATCCAAGAGAAATAAATTCTCAAATTAAGTACCCAAAAATGTCTCATTTTCCTCCTCCTTCCCACTCCTCCCCTCTCCAAGAAAGCAGGTAATATGATAAAGGTTGTACATATATTATCATATAATATTTATAATTTCAACATATAATATCCACATTTTTTATATTTTTATTAAATATTTCCCAATTAATCTAGTTTAGGCTATTCTCGAGAGCGTTGTGGGCTGCATGTGGTGGTTGGTATTTGACACTTTTGCCCTAGAGCAATTTTCTAAGACTATAAGTTGAGGAGGTGTTGAACTACTTTGATAGGTGGAATTTCCTCACCTGGAAGTTCCCTAAAGCAATGAACTCACAAGTCCATTTCCTATTCCTGTCCTTTTGGAGAGCTCCACCTTGGAGTCTTTCACCATTATCCAGGCTGAAAACAGTTCTTCTTTCTGGGCCCATCTTATAATTATTGGCCTTCAATCTCAATCATCATAATGTGAATATTTAATTCAACAAGACATATATGAAGAACTTTCCATGTACAAGAAGTGTACATATTAAGGTCAGTGTAGGCAACATGATAAAATGGAGCTAGTTTCAGAATCTAGAAGGCCTGGGTTCAAGTCCTGCCTTTTGACACATACCAACTATGAGAATGGGGCAAGTCATCGAACCTCTCAAGGTGACACTCAGAAAGTAAATTGATTAATTAGGCATACTTTTATTTAGTGCCTGCATTGTCAGGATGAGAGACAACACTGGCCTTGAAGTCAGGAAGACCTGCCTCTGATACCTACTTACAGGGTAAACCTGGGGAAGCTACTTATTTAATGTCTCTTGTCTTCTAGGCAAACTCTCTAAGGCTATAGATTGCAGAGAAGGTCAACCCATATGAACAGAGGGACTTTCCTTACCAGGAAGTTCTTTTTGCCAGTAACACTGATAAAGAAATCAATCACCTCTAGAAGTGGGAGGTCCTGGGTTCAAATTAGCCTCAGATATTTCCTAGCTATGTAACCATGGGCAAGTCACTTAACTCCATTTTCTTAACCCTTACCCATCTGTCTTAAAGTTGTTACTAAGACAGAAAGTAAGGTTGTTGTTTTTTTAATCAATCAATTAGTGTTCATTAAGAACCTAATATGTGCCAAGTACTGGGGACACAAGGGAAATGAAAGGGGAAGGGAACATTTATTAAGGTACCTACTATATGTGAGACACTCTGCTAAGTGTTTTTTACAATTAATATTTCATTTGATCTTCACAACTACTCTGTGAGGTAGGTACAATTATGATCCTCATTACATAACTGAAGAAACTGAAACAAAGAGAGTAAGTGACTTGCCCAGGGTCACACAGCTAGTCAGTGTCTAAGGTCACATTTGAATTCAGGCCTTCTGGATTTCACTGTGTCACCAGGTGCAATCAAATACAAGTACAATAAATAAATTAATCCCTATTCACAATAGAATCTAACAATAAAATAACAGGTTTTCCATTTCTCTTCTTATTCCCCTTAGGCGAAAAACATTATTCTGGATATTGGAGAAAATAATGTTTAGGAGAAAATAAAATAAGACGCAAAGTCTCTGCCTTATTGGAATGTAATTGTAATATGCAGTATTACTTAATAAGTGCATTATTCAGTCATTGTTTCAGTTGTGTCTAACTCTTCATGACTCCTTTTAAGTTATTTTGTTTTTGGCAAAGATATTAGAATGGTGTGCTCTTTCCTCCTCCAGATCATTTTAAAGATGAGGAAACTGAAGCAAACAGGGTGAAGTGACTTGCCCAGGGTCACACAGTTAGTAAGTGCCTGAGGCCAAATTCGAACTTGGGAAGATGAATCTTCCCGATTCCAAGCCAGGCTCTCTATGCACTATGGTGCCATCTAGCGGTCCAAAAGCATTAGAGATCTGCTAAGGAAATTACTATGTGAAGGCTAAGTGGAAATGTTATTAAGATCAATAAGGATCATGAAGAAGAAGGAGCTTTTGAGTTGGACTTCAAAGGATGGAGGAAAAAATCCAACAGGGAGAGGCATGTTGTTTGAGACTTAGAGTAAGCAAATGTAAGACCAGAGCTCATTGAGGAGGTAGAGAAATGTCCACAGACTATGTGGAACTCTCAAAAGGGGGTGCGAAGGCCCCACTAAAGAGCTCCAGACCTGGAGATGAGAGGTCTTGGGTTCAAATGTGGCCTCAGACACTTCCTAGCTGTGTGACCCTGAGCAAGTCACTTAATCCCAATTGCCTAACCTTTGCCACACTTCTGCCTCAGTACCAATATTTGTCATTGATTCTAAGATGGAAGATTAGGGTATTAAAAAAAAAAAAAAGAAAAGAAAGAAAGGTGGGTACCGGCGCTTTAAAGTTGGACAGGACCTTAGAGGCTGTATCCTCTCATTTTACAAATGAAGGAACCAAGGTCTAGAGAAAGTAAGGATCTTGTCCAGATTCACCCAGCTACTGAGTATCTGAGATGAAATTCAAGCAAAGATCTTCCTAACCCCAGGCCCAACCCTATCTATTATGCAAAGTTACCTAAAAGGTTTTCAAATACTCAATAAGCTAGTCATCAACATTTTGTGGGCTGGGGAAGGAGGGAGGAGTGACATAAGCAGGTCTAGGCATAAGGAAGATTTTACTGGTAGTGATCTGAAGGTAAGATTAGAGGGAGAAAGATTAGAGGGAGAAAGAGTGGAGATCAGTCTATGTAAAATTTTAAAAACCCTTTAATCTTCACAGAAGTATAGTGAAATAGATAATGATGTGGTTTAAGGGCCAATGAGGTCAGAAATGTGGATGGAAGTGTTAAAAATCGCACTCGGTCTCATCTATTTGAATGATTACCCAAAACCAAAAGCCGACTTTGGTTTTCAGAAAAGTTATGAATGGCATTAGAATTTTATGCTAGATCTGACTTAATGCTTCATAGGGTTATTGGCCAAGCACTGGAACAAGGAGTTAAATATACTTATTAGTTAAATCTTTATTTTAGAGAGAGACATGTAAATGTTTGCATTCCACATAGAATGGAATCAAAAGACACAGGACGGCATCCTGGCTTAGCTTTTTCCCCTTTGTGATCTTGATATCCTCTTTTAGTCTGCTCCTCCCTCTCTCAACTGAGATTGTCAAAATAGAAGATGGAGAAGGTCCCTTTCCAGCTCTCACCATCCATGATTCCATAAAGTTTCTTGAAGGCTGGTGCTTTAGAGAATCAGAGAATTTCGAGCCAAAAGAGACTACAGAGATGATCTCTTGTATGTTTCATTTATGGCTTTAAATCTTCCTTAAACTTCATCATTTTAAGGTTAATGAGGCCCTTTCTCTCACTTCACCTTCCCAACATTCCTCTGAAGTACCACAGGCTTTTCTAGAGGTGTTACTATCCTATAGGCTCAGAAGGGTCCAAAGGGACTTGACCACTGAGAGGTAGAGGCAGGATTTGAGCAACTCATTCAAAATGTAGATTAAAAAACACTTCAAGTCCATATTATAGAAGAATTAAGAGGGGGAAAAAAAGGCAAAATGGGAAAGAGGTAAAGGGGGATAGGATACGGAGCTCTGTAAATCCTAAAGTTTGGCTATTTACTCTACTAGTAGGCCCTGTAGAGTATCATTCAATGTCACCCATTGACTAGCAACTAATTAATACATGTTGAAACAATCTTTATAGCACCTCTGTTGGACATTTGTTCCCAAAGAACAACTATACATTTATTCATTAGGCATTCACTGAAGGTTCACCTACTATGTGCATTGTGAGCAGTAGTGTGGGATAATAGTTTTTTTTTTTTCTCTTAAGTTTTAAAATCTTACCTTCTCTCTTAGACTCAATACTAAGCATTGGTTCCAAGACAGAAGAGTGGTAAGGACTAAGACAACCAGGATTAAGTGACTTGCCTAGGGTCACACAGATAGAAAGTGGCTGGGGTCAAATTTGAAATCGGAACTCTCCTGGCCTTGCTCTCTATCCACTGAGCCACCTAGCTATCCCTCATGTTTTCCTAAAATCAATTTGCTTGTCATTTCTTACCATCACAATCACATGCTACCACAACTTATTTAATAATTTCCTAATTGATGGGTATCCCCTCATTTTCCAGTTCTTTGCCACCACAGAGAGCTACTATAAATATTTTAGAACATATAGGTTCTTTTCCTTTTTCCCTGGTCATGTAATAGTGGCATTGCTGGGTCAAAGGGTATATACATAATTGTAGAACTCTTTGGGCATATTTCCAATTTGCTCTCCAAAAATGGTTGGATCAGTTCACAATTCTACCAATAATGCATTAGTGACTCTGTTTTTCCATATCCCCTCAAACAACTGTCATTTCCCCCTTCTATCATTTTAACCAGTTTGATAGGCATGAGATGATATCTCAGAGCTATTTTAATTTGCATTTCTCTAATCAATAATGATTTAAAGCATTTTTTCATGTGACTACAGTTTTGATTTCTTCTTCCAAAAACTGCCTATTCATATCCTTTGCCCATTTATTAATTGAGGAATGATTCCTATTCTTATAAATTTGACTCCATTCTCTATACCACCAAATGTTTCTTGAATTTTTACAGAGGCACAGTGGTACTCACTAGAATAGATAAAGCTCTAAAGTCAGAAAGATGAGTTCAAATCCTGCCTCTGACTCTTAGTGGAGGTATGATTTCAAGCATGTCCCTTATGGGCCCCTTTGAACCTGTTTGTTGTTTAGTCATTTTTCAGTGTCATGTTCAACTCAAGATAACCCCATTTAGAGTTTTCCTTGACTGAGATACTAGACTGGCTTGCCATTCCTTCTCCAGTTCATTTTACAGATGATGAAACTTAGGTTAATAGGGTTAAATGACATGCTTAGGGTCACACAGCCAGTAAATATCTGAGGTCAGATTAGAACTCAGGAAGATGAGTCTTTCTGATTCCAGGCCTGACCCTCTATATACTGCACCACAAAGCTGCCCCCTGAGCCTGTTTATTCATCTAAAAAATGAGGGAGCAGAACCTGGGCTTCCATATATGATTGTTGGGAAAGTCAGGTGAAAGAAAATGCCCCACTTACCTTTAGTTGATGGGTCCTAAGGAAGATTTAAAATCATAAATGGTATGTATGAGTGATCATCTCTCATCTTTCAGCTCAGAGTTCTCTGATTATGTGACTGCCTGCCTTCAAGAAACTTTATGGAATCATGGACTGTGAGAGCTAGAAAGGAAACTTCTCCACCTTCTATTTTGACAACCTCAATTTAGAGAAGAAGCAGACTAAAAGAAGATATCAAGATCATAAAGAGAAAACAGTCAAAACAGAATTCCAAATCATGTCTTCTGATTCTGCCATATGTATGTATATACAAAAACCAAAACAAAACAAAGAAATCTATGGGTTTTTTTAGCATGAGGAACAGTTAACATAGGAATTTTCTTTATTCAAATTATTCATTGAAACACCTCTATGACTCAACTCATAAGAGAGTTGCCTTAGATTTTGAGAATCTAAATAATTTATACATGATCACAAGACTAATTCAAGTCCCTGGGATTTGAACTCAGTCTAGAATTCATCTCCTCCATGCTGCCTTCCACAAAATGTATTCTTATGCCATTTGTGAATGGCTACAGAGTTTATGCAGTCCTAATTAGTTTTCAAAATAAGATCATTAGTCCTACTTTGATTCTCATTATTTCTTCCTACATGCCTCTTATAAGTACATGGATTTTAAAATGAAAGGGAATATAGAGATAGGAAAGTTGAATTCCTATCAATAAGGACCCCTTTGAGCCTGTTCATTATTGTTTAGTTGTTTTTTAGTGCTGTGTCCGACTCATGATGACCTCATTTGAAGTTTTCTTGGTAAAGATACTGGAGTGAGTTGCTATTTCCTTCTCAAGCTCATTTCACAGAAGAGGAAACTGAGGTCAACAGGGATAAGTGATGCCCAGAAGAGTTTTCCCAGCTCCAGGCCCAACTCCAGTGCCACCTAGCTGCTAAGTAAGGGCTTAATAAATGATTGTTAATTAACTGGTAAAGCAGAGACTCAAGCAAGACTGAGGAAATTCCACAGAAACCTGCAGTGTGAGCAGAAATGTCAAGTCACCAAAAACTTTGTGTCCTCTCCTCCCCTTTCCCCGCCCCAGAAGGAAACATCATCACTGCCCAAATAGCCCTCAGAATGTTTGAGGTTTTATGCGCATAGTTAAGGTATTTCTGCTAGAGTGGTGTTTCTTCCTGGAAAAGTTCTTCTTGGGGCTTGTATGTAAATGAACCAATATCTCATAAGAGCCTTGAGTCCTCACCCAGTTTTAGCAAAAACACTGGTTTGGCTACAGACTCTATAGTTAGGGCCTCACATTTCTTTGAATTTGAATCTGAAAGTATTATTGAATCAGCTGTTTATTGTAAAGGAAAAGAACATAGAGATAAAATTTTGTCAAAACTTTTTGACCAAGCGTTAATGAACTCATAAAAATTTTGGAATCCTTTTCTTAGTTATGGAGGGACTTGGAGCAACAGTGACATAGACCTAACCAGCGGTGACTACTCATGGAAACCCACCCTGAGACAATGAGAGATTTAGAAAATATTTACCAGCAGCCTCTTTCAGCAAAGATGCTTTTAGTATACAAGGTTTAGAGGTTGGATAAAAAGATCTTTGGTTCTGGAGTCAGAAAACTCAGGTTCTAATCTTAGACTTGTCTTTTATTACCTGTGTTGAACTACTTCCTTTGGAGGCAGCTAGGTGGTGGCTCAGTGGATTAAGAGCCAGGCCTAAAGATGGAAAGTCTTGGGTTCAAATCTAACCTCAGAATCTTCCTAGATGTGACCCCAGGTAAGTCATTTAACCCCTATTGTCTAGTCCTTATTGCTCTTCTGCCTTGGATCCAATACACAATATTGATTCTAAGAAGGAAGATAAGGATTTAAAAAAAACAAAACTACTTCCCTTATAAAAATGGAAGCGTTCAAAATTGACTAGAAAATCCCTTCCATCTAAATCTATGTTCCTATTGGAAGAGTGAAGGAGAGAGTAAGTCCAACTCCTAGGAAGTAGTTAAACTGTCATTTTATTTTGTGTGTCAAAGAAAACAACTACTCTGCCTTTGACTGAATCTGCTAACAAAGGATTTTATTTCATTAAATCCTGAGACAAAGATTCACCTCAGAAACCCAGATCGTATTGGTGAAGAGGTGATGTTTGAAAAAAGCAGTTGATATAAAGTTAAAGAGTTACAAATAAGCCACTGTGGGGTACCACCTCATACCCATCAAATTGGCAAAAATTATTTAAAAGCAATGAAATTCAATCTTGATGTGGAATTTGCTCATCTGTGGGCTATTATAGGACAGCAAATTGAGGGTAGACAGTGAAAGTTACAAAAAGAATATTCTTTGACTCAATAATTTTATTGTTGGGAGCATACGCTAAAACAGGGGTCGGCAACCTTTTTGGCCGTGAGAGCCATAAATGCCACATTTTTTAAAATGTAATTTCGTGAGAGCCGTACAGTGCTCACAGTGCCGCTCCGGTAACAGCGCCTGAAAAAAAAATGGACTTTATGGCTCCTGCAGAAAGAGCCCAAAGAGCCAGATATGGCTCAAGAGCCATACATTGCCAACCCCTGCCCTAAAAGGATCACCAAGAGTAGAAAAAATGAGATCTGTTCAAATATTTGCATCGCAGCCTTATATGAAACTCAAAAAATTAGAAGCAATCTAAATATCCAACCATAATGGAATGGTCAAGTAAATTGTGGCATAGTACTGTGGTATACTACTATAACTCAGTTAAGATAAATTCTGAAGAATACAAAGAAATCTGCTAGTTGTTCTCCCTCACCAAAAGCACAGTGTATTTATTTAGTTGGTGCTGTTTGTCCTTCATTCCAAAGAGGGCCAATGATATCTTGCCTTGTTCTTGAACTGGATTTATGTGAGGCAGAGTTGTGCAAAATTGTTAGTGTCACTGTCTCCTTTAAAGAAATGGAAGTCCAATGACAAGACAAAAGTCACGATGACTGGCAATTGGCCCTGGATGCTAACCTTCCCCTCTTTGATATTTGAACAAGCTCTAAGCACCCCACAGAGCCTGCTTTGGCTCCCTTCATGGCCATTGGAACAAACAGTTCTTATCCACCCATTCCCCTGGAGGGAGTCTTCGCAAGCTTGGGGCAGCCACCCCCCTGACTCACAAACAGGTTTGGGGGGATACTCTCAGCTTGGTTTAACCTATCTTGGTTTACAGTTTTTTGGAGCCACATTTGAGAGTTGAGTGGCAGGTGAGCACCAAAGGGGAATGAGCAGCCCTGAAATGGCTCAGTAAGTCGTCCCACTAGAGGTGCTGGTCCTCTTGAACCACTTTACACCCCTTTGTTTGCACCCGTTATTCACCATTTATTTTATATCTGTCCCATATATGCTTAGCTGGGGATACGCTAACTCTTCTATTAGAATATAAACTCTCTGAGGGAAGGCACTGTATCATTTCTGTCTTTGTATCCCAGTTACTGTGTTAAAGGACGGGGATACAAATGCAATAAATGAAACAAAGTCTAGATCCAAAGGGTTAATTACATAACAATAATAAATGATATTTAAATAATTTTCAATAGTAACAGTGAATGCACATAGAGTGTTTTCAGATGTCTAGTAACACCAGGCATTTTCATGGCACTTTAAGGTTTTAAACAATAATAATAATTCAGTACTTTAAGGTTTGCAATCAAAATAATAGCAGATGTTATAGAAAGCATGTTTAGGTTTGCAATAATAACTTAGACACTGCTCTAAGGTCTTTACTAATAATTGCTGCCATAAAGCTGCCTTAAGGTCTGCAATCATAGCTATCACAGAGTCATTTAGGTTTATATTAATAATAGGTCCCATAGTGCATTAAGATTTTTCAGTAATAATAGCCGACATTTAAACATGGCTTTAAGGTTTGCAATCATACTGTAGGCTGACATGTAATGCTTTAGGTCCGAAATAATGATAACTGACACTTATATGATGCTTTCAGGATTACAATACTGATAGCTGATATTTATATAATGCTTTAAGGTTTGTGATCATGTAGCTGATATTTATATACTGCAGTAAGACTTGCAGTCAGACTGACAGCTGGCACTTCGAGCGCTTTAAGGTTTTCAATAATAGCTGTCACATCGCATTGCAGTGGAACACCTTGCATACTTTTTCTTTTTAAATAACCTTTACCTTCCGACTTAGAATCAGTACTGTGAGGTAAGCGATAGGCAACTGAAGTTAAGTGACATGCCCAGGGTCTCCCAGCTAGAAAGTGTCTGAAGCTAGATTTGGAACCAGGAACGCCAGGTCTGGCTCCCCATCCACTGAACCCCAGAGCTGTCCCCTTGTATATTCTTTTGATAATATTTAGTTGGTTGCATCGATTTGTGTTTTTAATAAAAACACTTAACTCAGTGAAGGTGCCGGTTAAAAATAAACATCTAAAAAAAAGGTTAAAAATTCCCCTCTCCCAACCCCCAGAGGCACTTCGAACTCCTGCTCAGGACTTTGAATCCTAAGTTCGAGACTCCAAGCCGAAAACACTGAGTCCGCTTTCCACCCCTCCCCCTCCGCGTACACGCTTGCGCTTTCAGTAGTCCCCCAAAAGCGTCTGCGTGGAGCTGGCCACGCCCCCCCTTGCCTTTACCCACTAGTTGACCCGGCATTTCTCTACTCCCACCCTCTCCGCACCGTAGTTGGCTCGCGCCTCCGCTCGAGAACACGAAACGGGATGCGGACAGGGGGCGGTTCTGCAGCCGGGCCGCGGCCATTCGAATCAGCGAGCCGTAGCGACGTCACTATCTGCGTCACTTCCGCCCACTGCAGCACTCATCAGCGAGGAGGTGGGTGTAGAATTCCGTTCCGCGTGCTAGTCCCGGTCTTTCACCTGCCAGGTGCCGGAGAAGGGGTGAGAGGCGCCTGGGCCCCCCTGGTTGACAGAGTTTTTTCCAGTCGCCGCCGCCCACCTCTTGGCCACAAATGTCAGAGCAGCGGGCAAGGAGGCCAGGGCGGCCCCGGGGGGTCTAGGCCTTTCCTACCCTGCGTGACCAGGACTATTGGCAAGTCGCTGGCCGCAGCAGCAATAGTAATAGTGACTCAGGCTTATGTAGCGCGGCCAGGCTTGTAAAGAGCTTCTCACTTGGCCTCTGGGTCTCAGTTTTCCTATCTGTAAAATGGGGAGGTGGGTTATGCACTAGATGACCTCCAAAGCCATTCCCCCAGATCTCCTACCTTGTGACTTAGGGAAACAAAAGGACCCCAAAGTATTATCCTGCAGAGGAAGAAGCTGAGGCCCCAGGAAATGTCCAGGAAACGATTTGAACCTAGGCCTCCCCTGACCCCCCCCATTCTATATATCCTTGCTCTAGGCTAAAGAATATAAAAGGGCCAGACTAATCCGCCTTATTATTGCCTCTTAGACCACAGTCTGGAATGCCTTGCAATTAACTTGTGGAAGGGGGACTAATAATAATGATAGCTGGCATTTATATTATATGTAAATATAAATGCATAATATATGTATATTAGACAAATGCCATAAATGTATAATATACAAATATATAGATGTATAACCTATAAACATAACTATGTAATCATGTATATATTTTATGTAATATCTACTTTTAAGACTTGTAAAACATACGGTATTTCAATTGATCCTCACAGTGTGGGAGGTGCTATTATTATCCTCCTTTTATGAATGAGAAAACAGCCTGAGAAGTTCAGTTGACTTGCCCAGGGTCACACAGCTAGTAAATACCTTTGATAGGATTTGAATTCAGGTTTTCCTGACTCCCAAGTCTAATATCACCAACTTGCCTCAATCTGTAACCTTTATCCCTTCAGGCCTCCTTTTTGGGGGGATGGAGGGGAGTGGGGAAGATTGGGTGGGATTGGTAAACTGGTTTTGCAAGAATGTCTAATGATTGTGTTATTTCGCTGCTCTGGGAAATTCTCCACTAGTGCAGATTGGCATCTTCTAGATAACTGTTAAGGCTCAAATAATTGCTTGGGATGCGGAGCTTTAGTGACTTAAACCTGGTCATTCATCTATTATTTGTCAGAGGCAGGAATTGAATCCAGGACTTGCTGACTTGCACAGTGATGGGAACTCAGTTCAAGAAATGACAGCAAGTCCTCTTGTTAGGCTGAAGCATAAACTGGATGAAGGAGAATATGAAAAAAATCTATAAGCCTGCCATTACACAACTTAGAAGATTAGATTTGCCCCAATTATCTGGGCTTCTGCCCACATAAGGTGACATTAAAGCTGGTCTTATTTATTTATCTTTGTAAATCCTTGCCTTCTGTCTTAGAATCTTATTGGTTCCAAGGCAGAAGAGTAATGAAGACTAGGCAGTTGAGGTTAAGTGACTTGCCCAGGATCACACAGGAAGTGTCTGAAGCCTCATTTGAGCCTGGGATCTGTCTTCAGGCCTGCTGCTCTAGCTACTAAGCCACCTAGTTGCCCCTAAAGTTGGCCTTATTGATAAAAGAGAGAATAAAGGAACTAAGTAAGATTTCTGTGGAATTAAGCATGGTTCTGAGAAAGTCTCCTTTGTGTCTTTATTCACTCAGCCTCTGGCTGTTTTTCTTAGAAGTGATTTTTTTTTTTTTGGTCTCTAGGGCAAAGATTGAACTCTTGTGTTGTAAACTGAGGTCGTAGAGTGTGATAAATATGCTAAAGGAAATATGTTTCCTAACTGTCACAAAGTCAGAGGAAACTATAGCTGTCAGATCCTTTTTGTTACTCTGAAGTGCTGGTCAGTTGTTGGACTCTCGCTGCTTGGAGGACTTGTATACAGTAATCTAAAATTATTTTGAAGAACTTATACCTCTATAGCTGCTAAATCTGTTACCTGATGCTAATAATAGCTAGTATTGATGTAGGCTCCTTAAGATTTGCAAAGCACTTCATGCCAGTCATCTCATTTGATTATGTCATCACCAGTGGAAACTCCATCTTACCATTATTAGATAGATTCTTTTTTAAAGAAAAGGTTCACATTTATGTATTTGTTTTTATAAGAACCCTTACCTCTGTCTTAAAATCAATACTAGGTATTGATTCCAAGAAGAAGAGAAGTAAGGGTTAGGCAGTCTACGTTAAATGACTCATCTAGGGTCATACAGCTAGGAAGTATCTAAGGCCAGATCCGAATGCATTTTTAAAAATTAAATCCAATACAAGAAACACTTGCCCTTTTATTATATGCAAGGCACTGATGATGCTAAGACAAAAACAAAGAATGGTTCCTGTGATCTAGGAAGGAGTTCATTAGGGTTTACCATGCTATACCAGTATGTAAATGCTAGATGACTTGAGGCTAGAGAGATCAAGGAAGGCTCCCTGTAGAGGGTGGCATCTAAGTTGAATCTTTTGAAGGAAGCTAAAGGTTCAGGGAGGCCATGAAAAGACAAGAGTGCCTTCTGAGAAAGAGACAAGGGACTAGTGCAAAGACACAGTGATAGAATGACTAGCTCAAGGAGTGACAGAAAGTCGCCCTGTTGGACTGAAACAGAATGAAGGAGAGCTTCATATCAGTTTGGAGCTTGGGAATAGGAAGGACTGGAAATGCCCAGAATGCCAGGTCCAAGGCCCTTTCCAGATCTCACTTGTAATGGGATCAGAAACTCATTTGGGTTGCTATTCTAGGTGCAAAATGCACCCATTCTAGGGGAAAATGGAAGTGGAAATCATGATTTCATTCTCAAGGAGCTTACATTGTTAGGAAGACAAAAATGGATCAACAAAAAAAAAATTTTAATGTAAAATATCATTGATTGTAAAAAAAAAAAAAGAATTTGGGCCAGCTTCCTCCCTTCCCTTCCCTTTGTCCTGGCTCTCAGTTCTCCTAGATGCATATCTAAAGGTATTTCTAGGGGACTTGAAGTTGTTGCCAGTGATGAAATATTAGATGTATCAAGCATCTCTTCCCATTCTTCACCACCCATCCCCCTAAATATCCATTTATTGCTGTTTATCCTCACCATGTTTCTGGCCTTCAGCCTCTTCTCAGTTCCCCCAGCTCCTGCCTTTGTTTAGGGCTTCCACACCTCCCCTAAATGATTGCAGCAGCCTCTGCATTGGTTTCCTTGCTCTATGCCTTCTTCCACAAGACTTTGGAAGTGATGTTCCTAAAGTACAGGTCTGACCCTCTCATTCCATTACCTCCAGGGCCAAATTTCCCTTCCCAATCTTGTCCTAACCTACCTTTCCAGTAGTTTTATATGTTACTCTTCTTCCAGTACTTGATTGACTGGCCTAGCCAGCCGTATTGTCTTCTTTGTGCCTTAGCACTGGTAGTTGGTTCCCCACACCTGGAATCCCTTATCTCTTCTGAGGTTCATCTCAAGCACCACCTTGTGCACTGATCCCCACAGCTGCTAGTGCTCCCCCCCCCCATTACCTTGTATCTATTTTGCATATGCCTGGGTATGCTTTGAACCTGGTGCATAGTAATCGCTGTACAAATGTTAGCTATTATCATTGTTGTCACCATTAGTTAGAATTCAGTCTCCTTGAGGACAAGGACTGTCAGACTTTTGTCTTTGAATCCCCAATGCCTAACTCTTAAATAATAAGTGCTTATCAGTTGATTAGTTCTCTGTGGAGGGGCATTGCCCATTCTCAAACTGCTAGCTACTTTTGTCACATTTCTGCACATTCTGAACCCTCTATCCCAGTGATTCCCAAAGTGGGCACCACTGCCCCCTGGTGGGTGCTGCAGTGATCCAGGGAGGCGGTGATGGCCACAGGTGCATTTATCTTAACTATTAATTGCTATTAAAATTAAAAAAAATTAATTTCCAGGGGGCTAAGTAATATTTTTTCTGGAAAGGGGACGGTAGGCCAAAAAAGTTTGGGAACCACTGCTCTATCCCAAGAGAATGAATATTCCTTCCTTCTAGACAGGTTATGGTTCTACTTTTGGGAACCTACCTTGGCTATACAACTTAGTGCTTTGCACAGTTCTGTTTATATAGTAGGTGCTTCCGTGATTTTTTGACTTACCTAAGAAAGATTGTATTATAGGATCATTTAACTTTGGTCTTTCCTGGAGAAACAGGATTGCCCTACATAATTATTTTTATGGTAATTCTGTAGTAATACTTTTTGATGAGTGAGTTATTTCTGACATTTTTGTTTTTTTCTTTGGAAATCTACTGGGAGTTTTATTTATACCACCAAATTAAGATATCCTCATGCTGATGACTCATTAAGAACTTAAAATCACTTGACTTCTTAGAGATAAAAAGATATGGAAAGGGTAACTTCTAAACTGAAACTTTCAGATCCACTGACATAAATATGTAACATTGTGCAAGATTATATTTTAACTACTTAACAACTGTTTAACTGCTTGACAGTCTGGTCAACTGGATTGAGTTTGGGCCCTGGATCAGGAAGCCCTGGATTCAAATTTTGTGTCTCACACTTAATTGTGTGGAAATGGGGAAATCCCTTAACCCCTGTGTTCCAGACAAGCTTTAAGACTTCCCCATTAGGTTTTGGGTTGTGATCTACACAGATTCTTGGGATATCTGCACATTCTCTGTGACCCCTGCTGCTGGGTGCCCCAGGCCATGGATGGACAGCTATAGTCTCTCCCTTTAAAACACTTGTTGTATAGACAAGGCAGACATGGCTCAACAGAGAACAGGATTTGTATTAGCCAATAACTGACCTTTAAGGTTTGCCAGATGCTTTGCATACTTTGTCTAATTTCATGTACTAGGCTCTTGGCGATTAGATGCTACATTGTACAGTATAAATGGAGTATTTTAAGAATTGATGGAAGAATCTGACGTTTTGATTTTACAGTTGAGTAAGCTGAAGGAAATAAAAGGATATCAATTTCCTTAAGGATGCACAGCCAGTAGCTTAGCAGGCCCCAGTATGCATGTTTCCTGACTAATGGCCCTGGGCCCTTCCCACCCTGCTATCTTCCTCACAAACCTCAGATTTGTCTGTTGTCCTTCTCACATAGCCTTGCTCCCCAATCCCATAGAACAGATGTGGGAAATAAAGGGGGAGAAAAATTGTTGAGTCAGATGATACAATTGGCATAGTAAGAGAAGACAGGTTAGGAAGGAAATGGAACTTTTGAACCTTTAGGAAAAGGTATTTAGGTGCATGGAAAAGAGGATTTAATTCCAGGCACTGGGATGAGGTAAAGCCCAAAGAGGGCAGGAGGCTCTTTGCACTAGGTTTGTGTCTCCCTTTGGCAGAGTATTTTTCTGCACAGTAGGCACTTAATGTTTGCTCAGTTAGAAAAAACAAGTGAGGAGCTTCTATTTTATGAAAATGTTTTTGTGAACCATCGACAAATAATGGCATGACATTAATAGAGAATCAGCTTAGTGAAATGGGAAAAATACTAGTTCTAGCATCAGACTACTTAGTACTCACAGGACCCTGTGGAAGCAACAGCCCCTTTGGAACCTCAGTTTCCTCATCGGTAAAATAGCAGAGGAGTTGCATTAGATGATCTCAGAGGTCCTTTTGGCTTCAAATGTTAGATCTATTTCTTAGGATTAATAATAATTACAGAAAAAAGAAATTTAGTAACCTGGAGTTGAACTTTCCTCATGTGTATCTTTAATAATGAATGTATTTTATATCAAGTAAACCCCTACGCTGTCCAAATGCTATGTTCGATACTGAGGATAAAGAGACACAAATGGAGCAATCTCTGTTCTCTGGGAGCTTATGTTCTGTCAAGAGAGACAATAGGTACATAGACAATACAGACTAACAGGATCAAGGAGGTCTTCATATAGAAGGCAGTGCTGGAGCCTCAACTCAAGACAGATTCTATGAGACGGAGGAGATGAGGAAGACAAGAGAGAGGACTGTTAGGACCAAGAGAAAAAGCCAGTTTAGCTGGGTTGTAGAGAATGGGAAGGGGGATAATATATAATATGGACAGAAAGAGAGATTGAGGCTATTCTGTGAAGGGCTTTAAAAGCTGGAGGAGTTTATAGTTCATCCTAGAGGCAATGGGGTAGCCACTGGCATTTACTGAGTAGGAGAGTAACATGCTCATAAGCTTGCTTAAGGAAAATCCCTTTTGTAGCTGCGTGAAAGGTGGGTTGTAGTGCCAGAAACTTGAGGCAGAAAGACTGATGAGGGGTCTGTTACCTAGACTAGGCCACAGGGCCCCAGATCGGGTGGTGGTTGTGTGAAAAGAGAGGTGGTGTTTGGATGTGAGCGATGCTGGTGGAAGCAGAAGAGCTGAAAGGTGAGCTGCATGGGTTCATGATGTGCTGTGTGGGAGATCAGGGCTAAAGGAGGACCGAGATGAGGAACTTGGTAGCCTAGAAGGAGAGGCCTGTCCAAAAACCCAAGGAATTGGAATTTGCCTTTGGAATTTGAAAAGCAAGTGCTGAGATAGTGTGAGATATTCTCCCTTTTCCATTTCTGTTTGGACCAAAGTGGGTTAAAAACAGCAGATGGGGTGGGAGACATATCAGAGTATTCCATTCTTGCCAGTGGGGGTGCCTAAATATACTGCCATTGTAAATCATTTGATTCCTTGTTTGGAACCATTCCCAAAAGTTTAAATAGATATATTTAGACATAAAAGGAGCAAATGAAGTATAAAATGGTTCTCATCAATCTGCAAGCAGATCATAGTAACCAATATAATGATGCCGGTAGACCTAATGACTTCCAGGTTAACGTGCGTCCATCTCTGCCTGAGCGCTGGGGGGTGACAGGCTGCCTCTGGCTGCTTCATGCTGACTTCTTTTATTTTGGGTTGGATTTATCTGGATAAGACAGAGGGGATTAATGAATGCGAAACATGACAAGTATAAATCTGTGATAAGACTGCAAATTAATCTATCAGCTCAGAGAGGGAGAGGAAGGATAGAGTAGAGAAGTGAAGATCTTTTTTTTTTTTTTTTTTTTTTTTTTTATTTTAAACCCTTAACTTCTGTGTATTGGCTCCTTGGTGGAAGAGTGGTAAGGGTGGGCAATGGGGGTCAAGTGACTTGCCCAGGGTCACACAGCTGAGAAGTGTCTGAGGCCGGATTTGAACCTAGGACCTCCCGTCTCTAGGCCTGGCTCTCAATCCACTGAGCCACCCAGCTGCCCCCGTGAAGATCTTTTTTACTAACTGGGGCACTAGGAGCCTCGGAACCACAGTGGAGAAAATGAAAAGGTGATAGGCTCATTTCCACAATTGGAAGTTACTCTGTTATTAACTGGAGAAAGGCCTTTTTTGTGTCTTGAATTTGTTCTCAGGCTGACCTTTAGCACTCTCTGGAATGCTAATTCGGGAATATTTAACAGATTGCTTGCTTGTGCAGATGGCAACATGATCAACAAAAAAGTATGAAAAAAATCAGGGCCACCAAATTGTGAATGCTGTTGACTTTTTAATATTAACACCATTGGGATAATTAAATTCAAAAATACGATTTTCTTCCGTGGGGGCCCAATTTCTTGACTTTTAATAGTCCTGTAAGTAGCTGGAAGATAGATATAAGGTCTACCAAACGTGAATTAAAAGCAGCTTATATTTGTTTGAAGTACCTATGATGTAAAAGTTATGGTAGTTCTTGTGATTGAAACATTTGTTTGATGATTAAGTAAATTCAACCGTTCAGAAAAAGAATGAAAGATTGCGATAAGAGTTGGGTTACAAGTGACTTGTAAGTAAAAACAATTTAAAAAATAAAATGATCTTGTTCACCTTTAAGCTTGGTGTGAAGTCTTCTCTTCTAAAAAAAAGATATGTTAAAATATTGACCATTGTTAATATAAAATAGATTCCAAGATTGGTGCTACAAATTCCTCTCTAAAATCTCCAAAAATAACTACAAAATCCTATATATTTTTTGTCCACATAATAAATTTTAGTCATGTCATATTATGAAGTAGAATTTTCCTTCTTCCTAAAGGAGAAAAACCACTTTTTTCTCATTAGGAATTATATGAAAAAGACGTGTATAATTGTATTTAAAACTCAGTTGCATTTTTAATATGAATTTCTCCTATCATGACTCATGAGAATATATTCTCTAAACTTAACTCTCCTTAGAAATATGTAACAGATCGATTAGTTGATAATAATACTGTGTAAAAGTTGGTACTTTCAAAAATGTCAAAGGATAATAACATTTACCATTGTCTAACTTTCTAAACTGCATTTTCCCTAGGAGGTGTTCTACCGTCTGAGAAGACTCAAATTAAAATTTTGTCCATTCCTTGGTTGCAATAAAAGGTTCAGTGGAGTAGTTGTGTTTGTTTAAAAAAATAAGATTTAAAAAATGGCTTCAAAAAAGGCATTAGTCATTCTGGCTAAAGGAGCAGAGGAGATGGAAACAGTTATCCCTGTTGATTTAATGAGGAGGGCTGGGGTAAGTATGCAGATCATTTTTGTCAACTTATCTGTGGATTTCTTTTATGTCTTTTGACCAAAATAAGATTAAAAACTTTTTGAAAATTTAAATAAATTTTAAATCTCCACAGCCAATGTAAATCATCAATGTTAAATGTAAAGCGAACTCATTTTTATCATTTTGCATTTGGCATACTTGCTGGGGGTGGGAGACAGGATGTAAGGTGGACTTCTGTACAGGAAGACACAGATTTGCCTGGGATTTGAATGGATGTTGTAGGAGTTCCTACCATCATTGATGGGTCACAGAGTAATCAAAGTATGTAGTGATCAAAACATACAGCAATTTAGTGAAATAAATGTTCACTATAATTTTTCGCAACATCTTGGCAACATATTAAATAGTAAAATAAAGGAATCTATTAAAATATTCCTTCCAACTCTTAAGAAGATTACATCAGAGGCTGTTTAGTCCAAAGCAAGACTCCCATGTCCAAGAATCCTGTCGATGAATATCCCTCACCAGAGATCCTCCAGCCCCTCCTTGAAGACCTCCATGGAGAGGGAACCCACTATCTCTGCTGGCTGCCAATCCCACATTTAACCTTGTCAGGAAGTTATTTTAAAGCGAGACTAAATTTTTTTTTAAACTTGCTTGTTTCTTGTTCTATATTATCAGACATCTAATCCCTCTTCTAGATGATGCTTTAATACTTGAAAACAGTTATCATTCTCTACCCTCTCTCTCCATTTTGAGGCTAAATTTCCTCAGTTCTTTAACCTGATCCTCATATGGCATAATCCTAGTCTCTCCCCCATCCTGATTGTACTTCCTCTTTCCAAAACATGAACTGAAAATAGTAGGCTAGATACACTCTAACCAGAATAGAGTAGAACTAGGTCAATCACTTCCCTGGCCTTGGGCATAAGTCTCTTTTAAAGTAATCTAAGATCTTAGCTTTTTAGACTGCCATATCACATTATTGATTCATAATGAATTTGTTGCCCAGTAAATTATCAGTTTTCTAATGGAAATTATTTTTGTTTTTCAGATAAAAGTCGTTCTTGCAGGTCTTTCTGGAAAGGACCCAGTGCAGTGTAGTAGGGATGTACTCCTTTGCCCTGATACCAGTCTAGAGGATGCAAAAAAGGAGGTTTGTCCTTTTTTTTAATTAGAAATATTCCTTAAAACATTTTCCTTGTTCATTATATAATAGCTGATTCTAGAAGTTTAATTGTGATTTGTTCCCTGTTTAGAGGTAGTTTTCTAAAACATTGTGTTATCTTGTTTATTATGTTGTTTAACTGGCAAAAAGTTTGCTCATTTTGGGATTTCCTATTTCTATACAACAATGTAATCTTGTTATCTAACCTCCTGTTCTGCTCCTCTCTTGAAGGCTACCAAAACAAAACCTGGGCCAGAGAGACTATGATTAGCACTTGATTTCCTGAACCTTTCTTATTCTCATAAGCCTGTATTTCATTTCCAAAGGAGCACAAATATTTACATGTTTACTCTTAAATGGAGCATTTGATTAGCCTCTTGATTGAAAGAGAATGAAATACTTGATTAGCATAAATAAATCCCTTCTCCATTATTTTCTTTAACTTGATCTAAGAATTTAAATGAGGAAAGTTTCCAGATTTTTACATTGACCTATTTAATGATGTCATCATCCAAAATGAAATTGGAGGAATTTATTACCAGACTTTTGGCCAGGAAAAGTGTGGAGAAATCTGTGTGTTTAAAGTTTTAAAAAAAGAGTGTTTAAAAAGAAACACTCAAAACTGCTATTAGGCCAAATTGATAGCTTATATTTTTAGCAAATTGCTAAATGGAATATAGTGGGAAAAGTCCTAGCCTTGGAGTTAGGAAGACCCGAGTTTGAATTCTGCTTTGTTGCCATGTAACCCTTAACAAGTTGCTTTAACCTTTGTCTGCCTCAGTTTCCTCATAGCTAAAATGGAGTTAATAAAAGCACTTACTTCCCAAGATGGTTTTGAGGAGCAAATGAGACAACATATATAAAACACATTGTTAAAGCACTTTATAAATATTAGCTAATATTATAATTTTTTTTTTATTTTTTTTTTTAACCCTTAACTTCTGTATATATTAGCTCCTTGGTGGAAGAGTGGTAAGGGTGGGCAATGGGAGTCAAGTGACTTGCCCAGGGTCACATAGCTGGGAAGTGTCTGAGGCCAGATTTGAACCTAGGACCTCCCTGTCTCTAGGCTTGGCTCTCAATCCACTGAGCTACCCAGCTGCCCCTAATTTTAAGACTAATACTTTTGATCACTTTTCTCCCAAATTCCATTTTTTCTGAATGTCCTTTACAGCTTGTCTTAGCTCTCTTTTTTAGAATATGAAAATGTTTCTCTTTAATGTACTTTATTGTTTTTGTCTTTTTAATAATTTAGGGCCCATATGATGTGATAGTCCTACCAGGAGGCAATCTGGGTGCACAAAACTTGTGTGAGGTAACAATCTAAAGAAAGTATTCAAGAATCTGTTTATATTTTATGTTTTTTGGTGCCATTAAATTCCAGGAGAGGGAGTGATATGTAAAGTATGAAACTAATGGTATGGAATTATAGTTTGCTTATGTTTCAAAAATAAAATATTTAAGAATTTTTTTAATTTTTCACTTTTGTATAATATTTCTAAATTCTAATGGGGAGTTTACATATATTTTTAGGTTCTATTTGCATTCTTAATAGACAGTACTGATTTGTGGATTAGTGACTACTTTATATGTTACTTTTCTTTTTGTAGAGCCCTGTTGTGAAAACTCTGCTGAAGGAACAAGAGAAAAACAAAGGCCTTATCGCTGCTGTTTGTGCAGGTTTGCCTTACTTTTGTCATGCTTTAAAAATGTTGGTTCTCTAAAAGTCATATGAATAGTCTTTCAGTTTGACAGGTTTGTTCTAACAGGTCTTCTTACCTTTTACAAATCATAAAATACCTTATTAGATAAAATCTCTTGTCCATTCTTTTTTATGTCTTATATGTATATTTTTTGTAGGTACATGTTTTCTCTCTTAGAGTGTGAACTCCTTAAGGATAGGGACTGTTTCACTTTTTGCTTACTTAGGCACATAGTTCTTGATGCAGCTAGTATAGATATTTCCTGATTCTAGAGGCCTACTCCTACTTCCTTTATCATCTTTTTTTCCAAGTCCTTGGCATATGTTCTTTGAAATGGAATAAATCGTATATTTAGTTGAACACAGGAAGAAGTATGGTACCGTGGTGTTAAAATGCTTGCCCCAGCAGATTCAGTTGCCAGGGTATACAGCATAAATCTGTCCAGAGTAAATTCATTAGCTGCCCCGTATTTAACCTTTCATTTCATAAGTCTAAGTTGTAACTTTTCTAATTTGGGCAACTTCTCATTGGAATGTTTCCAATTGCTTGGAGCTGCCTTTTTCTGTATATGTCTAGCTGAAAACGATATTTAAAGCATTTCATTGTTAGTACCTGAATTTCAGTGTACTTCATACAGTAAACCAGACTGTCAGAGTTGGCTTCTAATTCTCGTCTTGATACTTGGAACCCTGGACAAGTGGCGCCACCTTTCTGAGCCTCAATTTTCTCTTCTGGAACATGGGGACAATAACTTTAGTTCTTTCTTCACAGAGCTGTGAAGGTTAAATGGAAGGAAGAATGCACAAGCACTTTGTAAAGTGCCTAGTAAGAGTCAGCTGTCATTCCCACCCAGTGTTGGAAGCTAAGAAAAGCTAAAGTCTCTCATCTAGAAGCTTACATTCCAGTGAGAAGAGACTGCAGATAACTATGAGGTCTTTGAGTATCTTGACCTTTCTTTTTGATTTGGAAGAAATGCCTAAGAATGTCTACAAAATTGGATTCCAATGAATAGCAGCTTCAAAATAATAATAGTAATAGAGACACTCAGTAATTTCATGGAAGAAAAATCCAACTCTCCGCTGTACCTAAGAAGTCAAGTTTGTCTCTTTGCATTTGGATCTCTCATTCACTTGCCCTGTAATCAGAGCATTTGCATAGAGACTTCAGAAGACAAGACAAGTATTTTTCCTAGACAGTTCAGACCTACAGTCAACAGGGAGATAGGGAATAAGCATTGCTCTTTTGTTAGCTCTTAGTGACCTTTGCAAGATTATGGTGATCAGAAGAGAGACCACAGGACTGGAGAAGGACAAGAAAAAAAGACTGGAGCTAGAATTAAAATACTTTCAACTAGAATATATTCAAACTAGAATGAACTTGACTCCAACTCCTATCAGAATTCTAGAACCCATTATCAAAGGAATGGTTCGTGAGATTCTTGACAAAGAAGTGGTTGTCACTTGGTCTGAACTGAATTGCTTCCCCATCCTGGTTGCCCTCCTTTGACAACCTGCACATTATGAGTGTTCTTCCTAAAGGGTGGGCCCACAACTGACCGCAGTCCTCCAGAGGTGGTATGAGCAGAGCAGAGGGCAGCAGGACTGTTATTTCCTTCCCTCTGGAAACTGCCTCTTTTTTAATGCAGCCAAAGTTGTATTCCCTTTGTTGGCACTATGGTTATACTATTGATACGTATTGAGCTTGTATTCAGCTCCAGCTCCCAGGTCTTTTGGATGAACTTCTGTCTATCTCAGGGGTCGGCAACCTTTTTGGCCGTGAGAGCCATAAATGCCACATCTTTTTAAATGTAATTTCGTGAGAGCCGTACAGTGCTCACAGTGCCGCTCCTGTAACAGCGCCTGAAAAAAAATTGACTTTATGGCACCTGCAGAAAGAGCCGTATCTGGCCCTCAAAAGAGCCAGATAGGGCTCGAGAGCCATACGTTGCCGACCCCTGCTCTAGACCTATTTTGCTTCTCTCAGTCTTACGCGTGTGAAATTGAGTATTTGTTTAAGACTTTACATTTATCTTTTATTAGATTTGGACTGTGGAGTTCTTTTTTGATCTCAAGTTTATCAACCAGCAGCTTTATGTAATTTGTCACAGTATGCCTATATGTCTCTATTGTAGTCACCAATAAAAATGTTAACCCCGGAATATGGGCAGATCCCGGTCCCTGAGGCCTTCTGCTAATGACCTCCTTACATGTTAATAGCGCTTCATTAAGGACTGGTTAGGGGGCGCAGCCAGTCAGCCACTTCTGAACAATAAGCTGCTGTAAAAAAGCATTTTACCTCTGCATAAAGACATTAACAGGTCAGGCAGCACACTCGCCTTTTACCCTCTGAGAATCGGGAAACACTCAGAGAAATGGCTAGTGTAGAGATTTGTGGTATACGCACATTATTCTAATCTTACATCCTTAGTGTGTCTTTGCATCTCAGTGATATTTTCCATTGTTAAAAATCCACTCACGTTGCCCATTGAGTATCCATTATAATTCCTCCATTTTAAATTTCTGCATTTTTATCCCAGCTGTATTGGTGCAGTCACATGATGTGGTTTTATAGCATACAAAAGCATTAGTTTTAACTTTATTATGTTTGCAAATGTGTCAGCCACACACAGCGAAACACTTGATTGTATTGTCTGTATGGAGAAGACATCCATGCTGTGGAATTGTTCAGTCTCCTTAAGGAGATTTCCGGTTAGATATTAAGGCGAGCCGTAGGTGTGAAAGCTCAATTATAGTAGAAGTACTAAAAAACGTGCCAGTTATCAGAAGGCAGCCACCTAGAATGGAGTCCTGGGAATGGCTGTGGGAATTGCAGGAGAGCTGCCTGAGCCTCCCTCAGCGCCCATCCTGGGGGAGACGGAAGCAGGTCACACAGGGAAGAGGGGCAGGCACAGACTGGAGCAGTGTTTCCAGAAAAGGAGAGCAGTCAGGAGTGGGAACTCAAGTGGATGGGTCCTGGGGAAGGAGAGGGCACTGACCAAAGTGTGGCCTTGGTCCCTGTGGTTGGGAGAAGGCTTGGGTTTTCTGCTGGCTTTAGGAGACGCACCACAAGGTGGCGCTGTGGAACTTCGTTTTTAGGGCCTCTTTTGTTCCGCTCTGCTTTTCATTAAGTACCACCACGGATGGGTTGTGTCTCCAGTTGTGTTTGCAGAAATCACGATTTGAAAGATAACATTGAGCTCTTTTCTTTCCAGCATTTACTAAGTGCCTGCTGGGTGTAGGACACTGCTAGGCACTGGCTGGGTAAGATACAAAGTTGAGGTAAAAAAAAAAATTTTCAGGCATTTTGTACTTAAATTACGAAATTTACAAAAAAAAGTTGCATTTTTTGGAAATGTTTGCATATCATGACTAAGTAGAACAAAACATCTTTTAAAGTATTATAATGAATTTAGTAGGAAGAATAATTTCACTATCAATCCAAAAAGTAAAACCTTTTTCCTGCCCAGGTCATAAGGTCATAGCTGATTAAAATGAGAAAGAACCTTAGACATTATCTAGTCCAACCCTCATTTTTAAAAATAAAAGGCAATTGACAGATTAATAGATTTTTTTTCCATTTTTAAAGAGTTTTGCACTAAGTATAAAGCAGGATCTATTCTTGCAGAGAACATAGCTACTTGAGCATTTGTTTTAGTCTTCTAAGTTTGAGAATCAGCTAACTTGCAGTAACTTATAGGGGTATCATATTACTACTCTTTTTCCTGGGTATTATGAGATACAAAAGATTTCCTCATCACAATAACTCACATTTCTGTAACAATTGAATGTTTGGAAAACACTTTTCCTTGCAACAACCTTTTTCTCATTTTAAAGGTGAGAAACCCGAAGCTCTGAGACATTGAGTGATTGGCCCATAAAATCACATAGATTGAAATTTTGGGTCCCAGTTCCATGTCTTGTTTTCTCCTTGCTAGAATACCTCCTCTTTGTCGTGTGAGTGTAAATGAAATGAGAACAAGGATGTATCTTAGGAACATAGAGCCATTGCTTGGGAAGGAAAAATGTTATGTCTGTATTTTGGGGGGATCCCGAGTCTTAGGTTAACATGAGAAAATGTTATGGAGGATATTTTTAAGTAGCAAGAGGAAAAAAAAAAAGAATTAGTACTATTCCTCTCTTCTATGAAGTGCCCTAAATAGAAGATACCAAAACCAATTCTTTGTGCTTCTATGAATAACAAAGGTATCAAGCTCTGAATATCCTTTCAGATACAGTAAGAGATAGTCACTGAATCCCAGACATGGGAAGAACTTTTGAGGTCATAAAGGCCAATCCCTAACTGAAACATGAAACACTCAAATCATATCTAACCCAAGTGTTTATGCAAACTCTGCTGGAACTCCAATGATGGAGGACTCTGTTTTCCAAGTTATTCTACTACATTTTCAAACAATTATAAGTAAGGAAATTTTCCCTTACTTTGATCTGAAATTAACCTCCCTAACTTACATATCTGTTGGTTCTGGATCTGCTTTCTTGGGTTCATGGAAAACAAGTTTTCTCTTTCTGTATGACAGCCCTTAAAAGTGTTTTATGACAGCCATTGGGTCTACTACCCCAAAGTCTTCTGTTTTTTGGGTAAATGACCCTTGTTCCTTCAGGCAATCTACCTGTGGCATAGTGTAGAGTGATCCTGGGTAAGTGGTAAGTCACTTAACCTCTGCCTGCCTCAATTTCTGTATTTTAAAAAAAAATTTATTTTTTTAACCCTTACCTTCTGCCTTGGAGGCAATATTACATATATTACATATTGGCTCCAAGGCAGAAGAGTGCTATGGGCCAGGCAGTAAGGATTAAGTGACTTGCCGAGTGTCACAGCTAGAAAGTGTCTGAGACCAGATTTGAACCCAGGACCTCCCATCTCTAGGCCTGGCTCTTAATCCCCTGGGCTACCCAGCTGCCCCCACAGTTTCTGCATTAGTAAAAAGGGAATAATAATAATAGCACTTGCCTCCCACAGCTGTTGTGGGAGATAAAATGAGATCATATTTGTAGTGCTTTGCAAACCTTAAAGTACTATATAAATGCAGGTGATGATGATGAAGATGATAAGAGCTGGACTGGAAGTCATAAGAGATTTGGTTTTGTATCCTAACTGACACTTCATAGCTGTGATGAAGGACCAGTTTTGCCATCCATAAAGTGAAGGAAACAACAGTTGGAGTGTCCCTAGAGTCATTGTGATGGTCAGATGAGATTATGCATATAAAGTGCTTTGTGAACCCTAAAGTATTACATAGTTTTAAGTAGTCTTTTTAGTCCCCTCACCTAGTTCAACTTGGTTTTAGAAGACTTCAAAAAATTCACATTCATGTCCTCTACACAAGCTATTTAACTTCTGTTAATTTCAGAGGTAGCAATATTGGTTAGTTCCCATTTTAAATTTCCTAGTATATAAACATAGTCATCAGAAATATTATCTGTAGAGACTAACTCAAACTGGAGTTCATGTAGATGGCAAGATCCACTGGAAATACGTTTGCTGGTATTATTGTGCAGATTGTGTTAAATCCCAGAGCACTACAGATCTTCTTTATTGAATTTTATAACAGCATAAAAGTCTGGCTTTAAAATCTACAAAGGAAACTGAAGTGGCTGAAAAGTTCCTGTTAACCAAACAGTGTTATGCATCCAGACAGGTAGCATGGAATTAATGTGTGTATCATAAAGATATTGCTAGGTAGTTTGGTGGATAAAGAGCCAGGCCTAGAGAGAGAAGATGCTGGGTTCAAATCTGGTCTCACACACTTCTCAGCTGTGTGACCCTGGGTAAGTCATTTAACCCCCATTCCCTTGCCCTTATCACTCTTCTGGAACCAATATATAGTATCCATTCTAAGACAAAATGTAAGGGTTTAAAAAAAAGAAAGAAAGAAAGACACAGCAGTCAGACAATGAACTGGGCCCAGGATTGGAAGCAAACAAGCTGGATTGGATCTAGGAAATTGCTAAGGTTCTTTTAGGTAGCATAAGCCAATCTCTGAAACCAAAACTCACTTTTTAAATGCTAAGATTCTCTCAGTAATCTGGTAACTAATGGAACACCACTCTGAACTCTGAAGGATCTGAATTATAGTTGACCTAAAGGAGAATTAGGGGACATGGTAGGTGTGAACAGGCCTCAGTCTATTAGCAACAGTGATTTGTGTGCGAGAAGTTGTGTAGAAGATATTCCAGAAATATATAATAAGAAAAGAAGTGAGCCAGGAGTGTAGTGAGAACGAGGAAAAGCCTTAGTGATACATCTGAGTGGTAAGAGAGGAGGAGAAAGCCACCTGCAGGTGGACGGATCTTTGAAGTAGGATTCAGGAGGATGTGCACCAAGAGCTGCATACAAAGAGAAACTAGGAGGTTCTTAGACAAGAAACTGAAAGCTGGAAAGGGGGACAGATGGTATTTTTATCACTGCAATCAATTGTGGGCAAGGGATTCAGAAGAGAAGCACATTTGGGAGATGAACAGCTGGTTACAAAGATGGTGTCTGAAAATGGGATCAACATTTTTGGATTGTGGCTTAAAATATAGGAATGGCCGACCCTTGACCAGAGATGGAATGCACCTAAAAGAGACTGATAAAAATGTTTGCCTGGAGTCTTGAAAATAAATCTAATCAGAAGGATGATGGACTGGAAAAGGGAAGAAGAGAAAAAACTAAGCTGTGTCCCTCAAGATGAGCAGAAATTCACAGAAGACAAAATCCAAGGAAATAAGCATCCATAAAACCCATAGCCTCTGCTATCTATAAAAATGCACCTGAAATATGTATAATGTAGAGAGTGACCTACAGTGGAGTATTTTAGAAAAGGGCTGAGTTTGGCACCTGATGACTTGAAGTCAAAGCCTACCTTTTACCTGTGTGTCCTTGAGCAAGTCCCTTAAACACTGTTTCAGTTTTATATGAAAGGATAGCAGAGGAGAGTGAAAAATTTGTTGGAAAATATGATTCACAATTAAGAAATGAAAAAAGGCCAAAGGCTCGTAAACTGCCCAGAAACTTCACACCTATATATTAGGAATACATTCTTCAGGAGGAGAATGGAAAAAGAGGGAGTGCCCTATGCTGATGAAGTCACAGCTATTTTGCTTATTCATATAAACAAAGAGGAAATGATTAGCAGAGCTAGTCCCTTTACCTCTGTTCACTCTTTTTCAGTCAATAGCTTGTTTAAATCTGCTCTGATAGCAAACATCATCTTCTCATCTTCATCCATCTAATTTGGTATTGATTTTGACCTTTGTTCCGGCCGGTCCGCGTCGTCTGACTGCACCAGACAGCTGATCTGAAATTATATCCTCATCAGTAATCATGGGTTTCCTGTCCAGAAGCAGCCTGTGTGTGATACTGTTTAGCATTTGCCTTGCTGAATGAGGTTTCTTAAGGGTGTCTAAACCTTTCATCCAGAACCCTTTTTCCCCCAACACATTTTTCATCATCCTTTGCTGTGTCCACTTTTACAGTGAAGTCACTGAATTGTGAAGTCATACGTTGGCTTGATTTCTTTTTCTGAGTTCTTTGTAGAATGTTTTACTTCTTCTTTTGCAACAAATAATAGCACAGAAGTATCCATTTGATCTATTGAGTTTCAGCACTAGCAGCTACTCACTTATGGCCGACTTTCTCATCACTGTAAAATCTATGAAAATGACGTACTCTATGAGGATGTCAGTGATAGCTTTCATTTAAAATATGAGGGAAACAAAACGGCTTTTGTGAGTTATTTTCTTAAGCACATCACATCTTTATGTTTGCCCAGTTCATTGAAAGGGATAGAGAAAATATAAGTGTTCTCTGGCTGTTCTTTGATTTCCCAACCAAGACAGTGACGCAAAATGTAGCTTTTAAGGCCTCCTCTGTCTAACCAGGTCTTTTCCATAAGATTATGGACGAGATCATGATAGGTGCAGCCACAAAGATAACTCTGTTCATTGCCCCTGATTGCCAATATTAAGTGAGGAATTAAATGGAAATGCATGTTTCTCAAAGGCATTTAATGCTGCCCTAGAGGATGGCCTGCTCAGCCCAGTTTCCCATAGATGAAATTCCCCTCCCACTGCTGCTAATAGTGAATTATATTATATAGAAGGCATCCTTTAGGAGATCCAAGCCCACTCAGAGGAGATCAGCCTAACAGGTTATGCACAATCATCTAGGTAAATGCATATTGCCCAAATTATGTGTAATTAGATATGCCTTCCAGTAAGTCCTTCAGTACATAGCCTTTGACCCAGCATGTAAATGGGCATTGATCTGGGCCCAGAAGGAAAGAGAAGAGAGTAGGCTGGATTGCATTTGGGAAATTAGACAATGCATTCATTCTTGCATCACAGGTTGCTCCCTAATACAAAAACTTTTGTATTATATATATATATCCTTTTGGTGATCCAAAGGTGATAAGCAGAGTAGTAGGAGGCTGTAGAATATTAACAATGATGTGGATGAGAAGTGGCATAAATGAAATAATCAAAGAAATGTAGGCTCAGGAGTGCCGGAGGGCGAGGATCACTGCCTAAGCAGAGGACGTTTGTTCATCTCCATACCCGAATTAGCAAATTAGTGAAATTCACACCAGACCAAAGCAAGAAGCTACAGTAAGTGTACCCCTAAACTGCACAAAAAGTGAGCCAGCCACTCCTGAACTATAACAAAGGAGGCGGCCAGTAAACCCTGAAAAGCATAGACAAACAAGGCTCATCCTCCCTGGCAAACAGAAGGGGATAGGAGAGAGCAAGGTCTCATTCCCTATCCCCTAGGGAATAAGTGAACAAATTGCATATTGAACATAATGAAATATTGCCCTGTAAGAAATGACAAAAGGGATAATTTCAGAGAATCTTTAATGTGAACTGACAGAAATCACAGCTAAGACAATAGAAAAATACAAACCAGGGACAAGCACACTGCAAAGTGGAGGCTTATAATAAAGCATGTTGTTCACCTCTTGACAGGTGATAGATTTCAGTTCCAGAAAGAGCCATATTTGGATGTATTTTGCTTGTGTGCTTGTAGTTTTATTCTTTTTTTTTTTAATTGTACATATTGTTAGCAAAATAACAATGCCCCCCAAAAAGAACCATTTAAACATTTTTAAATGCCCTTAAGAGAAGTTCAGAAGGAAACAGGCAGGACAGTTTTAAGTTGTGTGTGCAATATATTATATACTTGTTAAAAAATATATGAAATAGAGGCAGCTCAGTGGCCCAGTGGATTGAGAGCCAGACCTAGAGACAGGAGGGCCCAGGTTAAATCTGACCTCTGACAGTTCCTCGCTGTGTGATCCTGGGCAAGTCACTTAACCCCCGTTGCCTATCCCTTAATGTTCTTCTTCCTTGGAACCAATACATAATATTGATTCTAAGATGGAAGGTGAGGGTTTAAAAAAATGAAATAGATATTTGTTGTTTTGTACTTCTTGTGTTCTGCTGGGTATATGGAAATGTTTTTTGGTGTTTTAAGTTTTAAAAAATTGTTTTTTTAAAATTTAACTCAGAAAAGGAGGTGATTTGGACATATATCAAGGCTAAGGGATAATAGCCAGCTAGGTGTTACACTCTGGTACCCATGAAGTAGTAAAAGATCTGAGGGAAAACCTCTAGTGTAATATAATGGAGCCTCTGTGGGGCGTTGGGGGGCATGAGGGTGAGAAAAATATGGATTGTGATCTTATTCTGTAGACAAGGTAGCCACATTGAGGAGATTATACATCCATTAAAGTAAATTTCATCATATTTTGTCATATCGTTAGCGGTTTGTTAGCCTTAAAGTTAATAATAGGCTTGTCTTCAAATCAGATGCTTAATAAATACCTTAGTCAATTTAAAAATAATATGTATTATAAATTTGATAGGGCCTTATGTATTTGTTGGATGGTGAAGAGAGAGAAGTGCTGGACTTGGAGTCAGGTCAGGAAGACCTGAGTTTGAATAATGCTTGCTGTACTCTGATTAGCTGTGCGATGCTGGGCAAATTTTTGAACTTCTCTTAGTCTTGGTTTCCTTATCGCTAAAATAATGATAATAATGACATCTATTTCATATAGTGTTATAAGGATCAATTAAGGTTATATAAGTGCTTTGCAAATTTGGAAGGGTTTATATACGTGTGTGTATATTTGTATAAGAATGTTAGTTATTGGGGACAGCCGGGTGGCCCAATGGATTGAGAGCCAGGCCCAGAGACAGGAGTCCCGGGGTTCAAATCTGGCCTCAGACATTTCCTAGCAGTGTGACCCTGGGCAAGTCACTTAACCCCCATTGCCTAGCCCTCACCACTCTTCTGCCTTGGAACCAATGCACAGTATTGACTCTAAGACGGAAGGTAAGGGTTTAAAAAAAAAAAAAGAATATCCGTTATTTTGATATTGATAAAAATGTTAACTATTGACATTAATATATTAATTTTAAAACCAGGCAGCTAGATGGTACAGTATATAGAGTGCTGGGCTTGGAGTCAGGAAGAGTCATGAGTTCAAATCTAGCCTCAGTTACTTGTAAGTCATTTTACCCTGTTTGCCTCAGACAAAACAAAAAATCTCTTGAATTTCATCCTAAGAAATGAATATTTTTCTCCTTTTAAATTTAAAAAATAACTTAGAACACCATATTTAGGCTCTAAAATTCTTTAATGCTTTTTCCTTCTTACTGTAAACATAATCAACAAACATTAACATTTATACAAAAAAAAAGAATTGTATACAAAGCTGGGAACTGCTAATATTAGTTTTGAATTTTAAGCATATATTAAATATAACATGGAGTAATGCATTGCTTCCCTGTTGTCCCTTTCTGAACTTTTTTTTTCTTTTGTGCATCTTAAAAATACTTTGTTGATGCCCCTTGTGGGGCGGCATCTCTGTCACTATTCCCTAATTAACATTCCTGTCCTGTAGCCCTCTATTATAACAACTATAACTAAGCAAAACAAATCAGCGCTTTGGCCTTGTCTTGTTTTACACCCACCTTTAGTCCTTCATCTGTCTGCCCAAAAGTTGTTTCTTAGTCAGAAGTCATCCTCTGGTGCTGATCAGAGCTCCTCGGATGTCTTTGAAAATTGTTTTCCTTTTCATTATTGTGGTCACTGTGTAAATGGGTCTTTGTTATTGCTTATTATGCCCTGCATCGATTCATCTTGGTCTTCCAACGTTTCTCTTAATTCATCATATTTGTCATGTCTGATGGTGTAATAAATATTCCATTGAGCTGTTTCCCAAATAATGAAACAGCTGTGTTGTTTCCAGTTCTTAATGACAACAAAAATTGCTGCTGTGAATATTTTTATGTGTGTACAAATGGTCTGGGCAGTTTAGTGACATATTGGTACAATTCTAAAGTGTTTTCCAGGATGCTTAGATCAAGTCGCAGCTTTGCCTGCAGTGCTTTAGTCTTCTCACAGCTAGTCCAGCATTGGCCATTTTCATCTTTTGTTATCTTTCTCAGGCTCTGGAATTAAAATCTGTTATGTTCAGATTCTTGATGCGGGTCGTCTTCTTGTTTTGTTTTGAAGTCTTGATGTTGCAGTCTCGGAAGAGGTAATTAAGTAGGTCGGTATTTAGTAAACTTTAAAAAATTTTGTTTTCTAGGGCCGACAGCTCTCCTGGCTCATGAAATAGGCTTTGGAAGTAAAGTTACAACACACCCACTGGCCAAAGACAAGATGATGAATGGAAGTAAGTACCGTTGTAGATTGAGTGCACAAAGATGGCCTCTCCAAAATTTGTAGTGGAAAGGATCCAGCCAGTGTCTTAAATAACAAGGATTCTCTGTGAGTTCCTCATGTTCCAAAATGGCTGGACTTTTCTCTTTCACTTTTGTCAAATTTTTTATGAGAACTGTAGAGGTGACATTACAGTATGTGGGTAAGGATGGAGTGTATATATAGCTGTAAAATGTGGGGAGAGGGGGTGGCTGAGCAATGGTGGAAATATGGCTGGACACTTTCCTGTAGTCTGTTTTAACAAATTTATAGCTCTGGTGCAGACTAAAAATAGTTGGGCAAAATTAGTTTAGAAGTTTATCTTTTTGAATAAGTTTAAATTCTGTAGCCCTGGACAAAAATATTCAGAAAGGGCCACCTTCTCGTTAGTTAAATTGTAGACTAAACAGATCTTTCTCAACAGTCTTCTGGGGTCGATCAGTTAAGTGACTCAGTGGATTGAGAGCCAGGCCCAGAAGTGGGAGGTCCTGGGTTTAAATCCAACCTCAGACACTTATAGCTATGTGACCCTGGCCAAGTCATTTAATCCCCATTGCATAGCCCGTTACACTCTTCTGCCTTACTAATTCTAAGACAGAAGGTAAAGGTTTAAGACCAAAAAAAAAAAAAAAAAAATCAGTCTTCTTAGTGGGTCTTTTGAAATTCGGGGGGTTTAGGGATGGAATTTATGTCTGTGGCTCAAGCCTGTTTTGCAGACATTTGCCCTTAAGAGAGGAATTGGTGTTCAGATCAGAGTATATCTTAAAAATGGTGTCTCCTTAGTCCTCACTTCCTCATGGTTGCAAGATTAATTCCTTCTTTGCTATTATAAGTACAGTTAAAGGGAGAATGTAAAAAGTTTTAAAATTTAAAGGGTCGTGATTTTAATTTCATTGAGTTTGTCTTTAAATATATTTTATCATAAACTTAATCACGCTGTCAACAAAAACAAAAAACATGTGGAATGAAACTCCCCCTAAATAATGACTGAATTGTTTACGTTTTGAGGAAAAAAGAAAAAGAAACTTTGAACAGAATCGTGACACTTTGTTTTCTTTGTGTCCATCTCCAAAAGTCTTCCTGCCACTGAGAGGATTGAGGAGGGGGTACTGTGCTTGCACAGCAGTGTTCATTTAATAACATATAATATCCCGAGGATAAGTAAGATCCTTGGATTAGTTAGTAATAAGGACTTGGGAATATATAGGCTCCAGGAGAAGTTGTCATGTTGGATTCCTTACAAAAGATTCTATCAGGGTGGAAAATATATCAGTGTTGTCAGGAAGGACTTGAATGATTTGTTTTTGCATGAATGATTTTATTAGCATGGCTGCCCCTGCACAGATGCAGGTTTATATCTTTGGCTAAGAGTTTTATCACTTGGTGGCCAATGCAGTATGGAACCTCTCCAAACTTGAGGAAGGCTGATCCTCACACTATAGGTCTGGGCTTTGTCACCAGCCCATACCTGAAGTGCTCGCAGCCTGGTAGAACCTGCCAGAGCCTGTACTGTCCTGGCCCAGCCTTGGAGAACCAGGATCCCCTCCGGACCACGCCTCAGGAGGCTTCTGTGGGGGAAGGTGTCAAATAGTTGCCCCAAATTTATAACAATCCAAACCAATTTGGCATGCATATGGTTAGTCATATTAGAGATTAAGCAAATACATGCTAAATTCTGGTTCTGGAGGTAACAGGGAATTTGGCTTTGATTTTAAAACCAAAGTTAAATTAAAAAAAAATGTTTTTAACCAAATTTCCTCCTCTTTAGAATTAGAATTTAGCCTGCATTTGATTTATCCTTACCATGACTAATCCCATGCATGCCAGATGTCTTGAACATTAAATCTCTACAAGAAATAAAAAAAAAAAAAAAGTTTTCAGAAATGAGCTGTTGGGGCTGAATTGTTTAGTAGCGGTGTGTGGGCTTTTTAGGCCTCAAGTACTTATGAAAGCACTACTAGCAAAAATATATCTTCTCTTGCTCTCTTTGGCCTGACAGCTCAAGAGGTTGCTAGAAGATTGCTTGTTCTGTATATGAGATGCTAAAAGGATGTCAGTGACGAGGCTGAGGAGAAATGATCGCTACAGTTTTTCTTCTTAGATAGTGTGTTCCTTTTTCTCTTCAAGAGTGAATTTTAAGGCATTCCAGGTTGCTCTGAAAAATGGGAACTTCTTTACTTTAATGACTATTTTTATGTTAAGATCAGAAGACATAACTTTGGCTTATAGCTGTAAGAAATTCTGTTTGGACAAAATTGAGGAACATAAAACTTGTGTTTTATTTCTGAGGCTCTTTAAAAAAGAATGTATAATGTATAACTTTAGTCCTGTCTGAATGTATAGGAGATGGCACATCACATTGGTTATTTTTTAATAATAGGACTATTAAGATTTCATTTTAATAAAGCTATTCAATTCCAGTGACCTCCAGGATCAAGTGTAGAATCTTCTGTTTGGCTTTTAAAGTCCTCCATACCCTGGCCCTTTCCTGCCTTTCCAGTCTTACTATTCCCCACCTTTCCCTGGCCCCCACCCCCACCCCATACTCTGTGATCCAGCAACACTGCCCCCTGGCTGATGACCCTCTATCTCCCTACACCCTCCTCCTGGCTGCCTCCAGATCCCTTGGCTTCCTTCAAAGGCAGCTCCGAGTCGCATCTTCTACATGAACCCTTTCGTAGCGCCTCTCAGTCTTAAGGCCTTCCCTCCCAGAGTGCCTCCGTTTATCCTGTATATCCGCTGTTTGTACAGAATTGCTTCGTGGTGTCAGATGGCGAGCTCCCTGGCAGCTGCGGTTCGGTCACTTCTCTCCGTCCCCAGCGCTTGCACTTCATAAGTGCTTGTCGAGTAGGGTGCCTGCATTCCCAAAGAGCAACACCAAGTGCTCCCCCGCTGCGTTTAGCCCTTCTCCTTGTATGTAGGGACTAGAGAAGCTAGTCTTGCAGGCTTTCATGTTTTCTGAACTGTTCATTTTGGGCAAAGGGTGCCCGCTGCAGTGCTAGTATGGAGAGTTCCTGCCTCCCAGCGTGCCCTGCTTCAGAGTCTGTGGTCCTATTCGGGAGACAGGCCGGCCCTGTCTGGAATCAGGGTTGGGATTAAAATTTGATCTCATCCAACTTGGGCTTTACCAAGAGGAAGAAAATAGGATGAGTGACAGTTAAGATTTTAAAAATTGTGCCATGCATCCATACCATCAAGAACATAGTATTGTATAGATAATTAAACATGCATTGAATAAACATTAATCATGCATTTCTATGCAAAACCCTAATGGTAAGCCCTGTGGAGAGTCCAAATAAGAGTTCCCCGGTTTCTGTGGCACTTGCAGTTTCTGTAGGGAAGAGCAGGCAGTAGCCTCAGTGTCGAGGGGGAAGGGCCTCTCCTGCAGGGAGGGAGCAGGGAAAGCTTCCATGGGGAGACCATTCAGTTTGGGTTTTTAAAGATGACAGCAGAAGGACATCCGGGGAAGAGAGCAGAGCGAGCTCACACCGCAGAGGTGAGGAGTGTTTTGGTGCCTGGCCTGCTTCCTGCCTTTCCTCCCTGCTGCTGCTAAGTCATAGATCTGGTCTTCCTATTCAAAATCATTCATTACCTCCCTACTGCCTTCAAAATAAATACAAAAGAACCTCTTAAGTTTGGCCTTGAAAACCTTCCAGCATTTGACCTCAGAATATCTTTCCAGCATTATTTCATATATTTATAGTCACACATTTAAGTTCTGGCCAAATCTGGCCCCCAAATCTACATTCCGTCTCTTGTCTCCAAGCATTTTCCTCCCTGTGTTATCTCCTCAGATAGCCTTTACTCATCCTAATAGTCTCTCCTTCCTCAGTTCCTTTGTTTTTTACTTATCTTGTATCCAGGTTGAATCCCCAGGAGAGTCCTACACTCCCTGAGTTCAAAGATTAGTTTTATCCCATGTCTTTAGTGCCTAGTATAGTTCCCTATACCAAGGAGGCCTAAATATGTATTCACTGAATTCAGTTGGCTGTTTGTAGAGGATAATTTCCATTTAGATTTCATTTCTTCATTAATGATTAGCAGTAATTTGGGGGTGTCTGGTTATGTTTCTTTTAATATTCCCCACATTTCTTCTCCTTCCACAGGCCATCGGTGTTAAGTAAATGAGCTTGGCCGGCATTGATTTTTTTGTTCATTATCTATAAGAAACTGTCTGTGCTAGAACAGTGAATAGAGCAGTCTGGAACTTGGTGTTCTGTTGTCTAACTTACCTCCCTACTTCCTGTCTTTATTTTCCATTTAAAGATCACTATACCTACACCGAGAATCGTGTGGAAAAGGATGGCAACATTCTTACAAGTCGTGGTCCTGGAACCAGCTTTGAGTTTGGGCTTGCCATTATTGCAGAACTGATGGGAAATGAGGTAGTAGCTCAAGTGAAGGGCCCTCTTGTTCTTAAAGACTAGAGTAAGAAGTCTTTCTTGATTAATAAGCCTCATTTGTCCTTAGATAGCACTAAGTTTTAAATTTTTTGAAGTATGAGATGTGGTGTAACACGAGATACTTTCAAGTGTAATTGTTCTCAAGGATCACATCTGTGTATCAGTTGCATTTCATTCATTTATGTACAAAATTAAAGGAAACTTAGAAAACCGTCTTCCTGCTTGATAATGTGACTGCACTGGGGATTGTCAGAGAGGCTGAAGGACAGCTGGCTGCACATGTTGCTACTTACTGCTTAGTCTTACACTTTCCTGTTCACACATTTCTCAACTTTGTTAGCCAAGTAAAATAAAACATTTGGTAAAGAGTGAGTTGTTGCTTTGCTTTTGTGAAACGTGGAACCTGTTTATGACAAGCTGGCTTTTCAACTTAATACATTCTTTCTGAGATGCAAAATAGAGCTATTGAAATGTTTGCTAGCAGCCATATTTTTTACATAAATATTGACTAATGAGAGTGAAGCATTGTTTATTTTATTTTAAAAAATAAAACCCTTACCTTCTGCCCTGAAATCAATAGTAAGTATTGGTTCCCAGGTAGAAGAGCATTAAGGGCTGGGCAATTGGGGTTGATTGACTTGCTCCGGGTCATGCAGCTAGGAAGTGTCAAAGGCCAGATTTGAACCCAGGATTTCTCATTTCCAGGCCTGGCCCTATCCACTGAGCCTCCTAACTGCCTTTAATTGCATATTAGAAACTTAAATAATCAAGTATTTTTTACAAAGTTAGAGACTTAGGGGATTTTTTTATTTAAGTCATTAGTTGGAAAAATTATATATAAAATCTCCCCTTTCTGGCATATATGCATTTCATCATAGAAACAAATTGTTTTTCCATTATTTGCCTTGAATCTGAATCCTTGTTCTCTGCACCTTACTCCCACGTCAGTCCCTTCAATTCTCTCTAGTTTGGATCGAAAACTTTTGATGTAGAAGTTGAGGTAGTCACCAAATTTTGCCCCACTAAGAATTCTTTTATCACTTACAACAGCATTTGGATTCCTTTCATGGATTAGTTTCCTCCTTTACACCCTGCTCTGCACCCCCACCTTCTCTACCAAACTAAAGGTATAAAACATTCTAAATAAAATTAATTCATTCATTTGACCCTGTAAATCAATAAGCAAATGGGAGGTGTCTGTTTTATTTCTGCCTGGGAAATGATCAGCTCCACATTCCCCTAAAACAGCTCTGCGCTCTGTCTGGCTCGTTTAACCTGTCTGATAGACCTGAGCTGCCATTTCCTACCTCACTACCAGTAAATACGGATGGAGTGCAAGGCCCAGCCTCAGTGATTGCTGAGAAACTCTTCCTGGGTCAGTATGTGTATATGTGTGTGTGTGTGTATAAAAATAGACACATACGTAACCACGGCAACCCTTGGGAAGTTGTCCACTGCCAGATGGGTTATGGCTGGTACCTGTGATGGGAACGACCACCCTAAAAAGAAGCATTAAGCTTTAGAACATGGAAATAGTTTTAAAAACCAAAGACTGTCAATAAGAAAAGGGGAATCAGGCTGGCTCATGGAAGTCACAATTTGATAATTTATTATTCTCCATTGTTTGTAAACTGCCCTCCATATTGATATCTACTCAACTTAAACCCTTTGTGATCGACAGCAATCTGATTTAGGTGCAGCTATTCATTGAAATGTTGTCTCTGCTCTGAGTGGAGACAGAGCTCTGATGAGGATAGGGTAGAAAAAGAAAGTGAAATGGGATGTATGCAGATCAAAGAAGATTAATTCTTCATGTTTGTCCCCTGAACCCTAGAAGGAAAAACCTTAGGAGAAAGCTCTTTTAAAGACAGAATTTCAAAGAGTTCATCAATGTCTCAGGCTAAGGTTTTTCTCCAAAGCCAATATAAGTTTTCCTAATCTTTATCCCCAAAACTGACCTGCAGCTTTGTGATCTAGGCCCAGGGGCTTATTCTGGCTTAAAAGGAATGATTTTATTTTTAGAGATGTAACAACGTTTTTAAATCTTCATTACACCTTCGTCCCCCTTTTCCCCTTGATTTAAAAATCTTTTCTTACTCTAAAAAAAATATCAGGGGCAGCTGGGTAGCTCAGTGGAGTGAGAGTCAGGCCTAGAGACAGGAGGTCCTAGGTTCAAACCCAGCCTCAGCCACTTCCCAGCTGTGTGACCCTGGGCAAGTCACTTGACCCCCATTGCCCACCCTTACCGCTCTTCCACCTATGAGACAATACACCGAAGTACAAGGGTTTAAAAAAAAATAAAATAAAAAAATATATATATATAAAAAAAATATCATCCTTTGTACTAGAGGGGAAGAGGGTGGAGAAAGGGAGACAAAGTCTGACCTAGAGGGTGGCCTTGACTTTTCCAGGTTTGTATTTCTATTTCCCAAATTTCTAGTTATGTGAACTCTTTTCCTAATCTTGGCTGGATTTGCTTTCTTGATATGAAATATTAAATCCTTATAACTTCATTAACGAATGTAACCAAATATGAACCTGAATTTTAAGCATTTAGCTTTGGAAAGTAAACAAACATAACCGAAAAGTATCAGTGTAGGAGACAGCTATGTGGCTCAGTGAATTGGAGAGCCAGGCCTAGAGATAGGAGGTACTGGGTTCAAATTTGACCTCATATTTCATAGTGTGTGACCCTGGTCAAATCACTTAACCCCTATTGCCTAGCCTTAACCACTCTTCTGCCTGGAGACTAATACATAATATTGATTCTAAGATGGAAAGTAAGGATTTTTTAAAAAAAGCAGTGAAGTAGAAAAGTAGGAGATTTGGAGTTTGATGACCAGAGATCAAGTTTTGGCTCTGTCTTACTATCATTGTGACCTTGGGTAAGTAATAGATATTCTGGATCTAGGGGGTTGGACTAGATGAATTCTAAAGCTCCTTTAAAGTATAATATATTATAATATAATAAAGTTTGCAAAGTCTTTTCCATATATCATCTCATTTGGTCCTCAATAACCATTAGGAGATAGGTGCTATTATTACCATTTTACAGATGAGTAAACTGAGGTAGATGTGAAATGACTTATCCAAGATCACACAGCTAGTAAATATCTGAGGCGGGATTTGAACTTTTCATATAAATTTATTTACTAATTTTCTGGCTAACTTTCATTGTTGGGATAATAAACATTTTTCATCCACTTGTTTTGTCTTGTATGGATTGTTAGAATAAACTTTAGGGAATATGGGTCTTATTTAGGAGTTTTGCAGTGTCGTTTATTATTATCTGCCACATGCCAGGTACTGTATTAAGCAGGGATGCAGAGGCAGACTTTGCTCTCGGGGCTCCAAGTCTAAACAAGCTATATACAGGGGGAGGCTGTAGAACTAAGAGGAGTTGGGGGAAAGGCTTCCTGCAGAAAGTGTGATTTTTTTTTCAGTGTTTATTATGTTTATTTCAGTTATGATGTTCTCAATACCAAACTCTTCCAAAGTTCATCTGAGTTACTTTGGACACAATTCCAAAACCATTCCCTAATCCTAGGCTTTTGTTATTTGCAAAGGTGAAGAGATTTAGCTCTTTCCCTTACATATTCTCATTTTCTAGCTTTTCTAACTCCCAGAAGATGTACAAAATAAAAGGATGAAAGTAAAAAGGTGCCAGAATGATCATCTTCCTGCCCTAAATAGGTCCTATGCAAATGTCAAACAATTGCTATACATAGTATCATCATCCATGCATTTGCTTTGATTCAGTTGTCCTTGATGGGCCAAAAAAAACCCCAATTTATGTAGCACATGTAGAATCTGCCATTCCTCTCAGTGAGTACAAGCCCAGGAATGAGGGGTGAATTCCTTCTTTTGAACCGAGCTCAAATCTTCTTTGAATTCTTCTTCCATCAACTCAGTTCAAGACTCAATCTACTTCCATCTGCAGAAGGCACAGGGTGGGCTTTCATGAGAGTTCCTTAAGGTGGAGGGTACCTGAGTCATGCCTCCTGCCTGTCTCGTCCTTGTGCTATTTGCTGCAGGGCACGGAAGGCCGCGAACAGAAGTCAGAAAGTGTGATTTTAACTGGACCTCAAAGAAAGCCGAGAAGGTGGAGATGATCTGGAGCTTGATGCAAGAGAATCTTCTTTGTAAAACAGGCAGAAGCTCTTGGACTTAGCCATCTAAGCCAGGGTTCTTCTCCTTTTCTGCACCATGGACTCTTTGGACAGTGCGGTGAAGCCTATGGATTCCTTCTCAGAATAAAGCTTCTAAATGTGTAAAATACAATTCAGAGGATTATGAAGGAAGCCAATTATACTGAAATAGTTATTCAAAAAATGTTTAAGTTCCTAGCCCAACCTCCCCTCCCCACAGCCCAAGAACTGATCGATAGGGGTTCTTATTTCATCTACAGTTACCATTTGGACATCTTCCATGGTGTCTAACATCGTTGAAGCATTCATCTCCCTATTTAATAACTGATGGTTACTGGCTTTTCCAGGGAATAGAATCGTCTGTTTTTAACATTATATTGTAATTCTATTTCTTGTATAATTTTTACATATATTTTTTCCTATTACATGCAAAAATAACTTAACATTCATTTTCCAAAGTTTCCAAATTCTCTCCTTCCTTCCCTTCCAGGACAGCAAGAAAGTTAATCTAGGCTACAAGTGGGCAATCATGCAAAGCATAGTAAAAATAAGCTTTTTGTGCGGATTAAGATAAGCATGTGAATGGACAGCCCATACAACTAGTCCGTCATCAGTATATATCTCTTGGGCAGACACTGCAGAAGGACAGTGAATTAGGTGATATGATAGCACCAGACCCAGAGCCAGGAAAACCCAAGTTCAAATCCAGCTTCAGACACTTCCTAGCTAGGTGATCCTGGGCAAGTCACTTCACTTCTGTTTATCTCAGTTACCCCATCTGTAAGTAGGGGATAATAACCGCACCCATCTCCCAAGGTTGTGAGGATTAAATTTGTAGAGCTTTTAGCTCACAGTGAACATTATTATGTAAATACTGACATCTTTATTGGTGAAGAGTTGAATAGAGAAGAGAACAAGATGGCTGGCTGGCATTTGGGAAACTGAACAGGGACTGACTTCCATCTTCTTGAAGCCAACAGTCTTGGGGGGATGCTGCCTGCCCAATGAGGCGTGAGCACTGGTCCCCCAAGGCTTCAAGTTGTAGGTCATGGAGAGGACATGGTGGGTGTGGGTAGGTCACAGCCTATCATCAACCAAGAATTATGCAGGAGAAGCAATAGAAGAGATAGCATCAAAGAAGGGCCGGAGAGCAGGCAGGCCAGTCATTTAGCAAGAGTGAGAGATAATTGATGGGCAGCCCCTTGGTGGGGGAGCCTACAAACACCGTGTTAGATGTCAAACCCGGGACTTTATTTTTTTGGAACCCTTAACTTCCATCTTAGAATTTCAACACTGGGCATTGGTTCCAAGGCAGAAGAGCTGGGCAGTGGGGGTCAAGTGACACCCACAGTAACAGGAAGTGTCTGAGGCCAGATTTGCACCCAGGACCTCCCATCTCCAGATCTGACTCTCCATCCACTGAGCCATCTAGCCACCCACCCCCTACAAACACAATGACTAAAGAGCCAGAAGACACATCCCTTATGGAGAGGACTGAGAAGACATGGACAGAAAAAGGCATGGATGGGTGATGCAATGGATAACGAGTGCATCAAAGTCTTACTAGCCTTGGCTTTGGGATTCTATTTGTCCATTTGAGATATATGGATATTATATTTTATTTTTTATAACATCAAAGAGTTCTAGTGAATGTGATTACGAAAAATTGCCCCATCAGAGTCTTACTGAAAATTGGTTTTTAGCTTGTTCTTATCGTTTACATTTTTCAGTGATTGATGTAGCTTTGGTTTCCTACATGTAGGATGAAAGGGAACCCATAACCACCTAAGGCAACCTTCCACTTTGGGGTCAACTGAATATCAGGAAAGTTTTTCTTGTGTTCATTGGGATTCTGCCTCTGCAACTAACTCGTTGTTCCTAGTTCTGCCCTCTAGAGCCAAGTAAAACAAATCAAACCCCACTTCCATAGAGCAATCCTTCGGTTTCCAAGATTTGTCGGGAGGGCAATAGCGGTGATTCTTGTTCAGGTGCAGGATGCATTTGATGGCTTTTCTGAGGTCCTTTCCACACCTGAGATTTCCATGATTCTGGGGAGAGCTCAAAGAAAGGAATAGTGAGATTGTATGATACATGTAAAACCCAGTGGAATTGTGGGTCTGCTAAGGGGGGTTAGGAGAGCTTGGGGGAGAGGGAAAGAACATGAAATATGTAACTAGGAGAAAATATTCAAAATAAAAATTTTAAAAAAATAGTGAAATTGTAGAAATCACACCCTCTCCTTCCAGTCCATCTCATCTGTCTACACGTCCAAGTCCCTCAACATGCTGCTCATTTTTCTCTGGACACACCCCGTCTTCTCAGTGTCCATCCTAAAATTTGTACCTGGAACTGCCCACAGTATCCCAGATAAGACCTAACCAGGGCATGTATGCCATCTGTCTAATCTGAATCATTCAAGTAGGCACCAATAATGAATATATATCGTTGAGGCATCAGAAACCCAATCACCACCCAGTGGCATCCTCTGCCAATTTCTTTAGGCAATCCTAGAGCTAACAATGATGAGGAACTCCAAGGCACAGATACTCTGAGGAGTCATGTGCCTCTTTCTGTGGGTTGACCAATGCCTGAAGATATAATGACCCCTGGGAGGCTCTTGGGACATGGAGCAATTCAGTATTGACTCAGAAAGATTGCTAATCATTGATTCACCATCATCACTCCCTACAGTACCAAGTTGTTCCAGGTTCTGAACAAGTAGGGAGAACGTGTGTAATCTCCTCTGCTGTTATAATCGAGGGTAGGGTGATAGGGTTCCTTTTACTTCCTTTTGTAAAATTGGTGAGTAAGAACTCTATTTTTCTTTATAGCAGATTTTTAAAAATACACCTTGTTCATTGAGCATCTGTCATGACCATATCTTCTAAGTGAAACATCAGAGAAATGTTTCTTATAATTTTTGGCTATTTCAAATTCCTAGGAGGGCATTTAGGGAGGCTCGAATATCTGAGGATACACTTAAGGTTGATTTATATAATCTTTGTTATTACAATACAAAATAGTGGGTATAATCCTTCACCTGGTGTACCATACTGTGTAACTAGCAGCACCTAAGCATGAGCATTTTACACAGAGAAGATACTCTAATGGGGGGGAAATGACTTGAATTTCTCTGAAAGCAAAACCCAATGGTTATCCAGCCTTCAAGAATCTTAATCCTAGTGAGTTAGGTGGTGGTTGTTCATTTGTTCAGACACGTCCAACACTTCACAATCCCATGAGGGATTTTCTTGGCAAAGATACTGGAGTGATTTACCATTTTCTTCTCCACTGAATTAAAGTAAACAGAGGTTAAGTGACTTGCCTAGGGTCACACAGCTAATAAGTGTCTGAGGCTGGATTTTATAGACCTTAAATTCTGTCCAAAAAAAAAAGTTAGAAAAATACTTCATCAGTTGTTTAAGAAGTGAATAATGGGGGCAGTTAGGTGCTTAGTGAATGGAGCATCCAGCCTGAAGCTGGGTTCAAATCCATCTTCAGACACATCCAAGTCACTCAACCCCATTTGCCTTGCCATTGCCCTCCTGTCTTAGACTTGTTACCAAGACAGAAAGCAACGGTTTAAAAAAAAAAGTGAATAATGCCATCCCATTCCTGCTTAATTTGTTTAGCTTTTTCTGGATGTTACAAGATTCTGTTCCTTTCAAGAGTGAGACTTCAGACACTATTAACTCTAAAGTTAAGGTTCAGACATTTTTCAGTCATGTCCAAATCTTTGTGATCCCACTCCAGTAAATAATAAACAGTATTCAATTTGAGACAGAGAAATCAATGAGGAAGCTATTATAAAATCCAGCTAAGAAGTGATTAGCAACTGAACTTTATCACTTTATGGGAGCTATGGGACTGGAGAGAAGAAGACATATACAAGAGATGTTGTGGAGAAAAATTATAGTGTTTGGCAGCTGACTGGAGATGTGGGAGAACAGAGATGAAAAATTCTCCTGAAGTTGTAAACCTGGGTAACTGAAAAGATGGTGGGGCTCTCAAGAGTATGAGGAAAGTTCAGAAGCAGGATGGGTTTGGGGAATGCAGATAGAGAGTTCTGCCAATGGAACATACAATTTGAAATGTCATTAGACACAATGTCCAATGTCCAGTTGGAAATATCCAATAGACACAAAGAAATATTGCATCTCAGGAGAGACCTGGGGATTAGGGTTGGATATACAAGTCTGGCAATCACCTGCCTAGATAGGGTAATTGAACCCAAGAGAGTTGAAAAGATTACAAAATCCAGAGGAGAAGGGAGGGAAGGAGAAGGGAGCAGGGAATGGGAAGAGGGGAAGAAAGAGAGAAGAGGAGGGGAGAGGAGAGGAAAGAGAAGGGGAGAAGAGGAGGGGAGAGGAGAAGAGAAGAGAGAAGAGGAAAGGAGAGGAGAGGAGAGAAGGGAAGAGGAGAAGAGAGGAGGGGAGAGAAGAAGAGAGGAGGGGAGAGAGAAGAGGAGGGGAGAGGAGAGGAG